>NC_052310.1:66364905-66673772 GCF_016432855.1 Salvelinus namaycush
CAATCTGGTACTATTTTAAACCATTTTGTGTGTGTGTGTGAGGAGCTTGGAGTAAGGGTAGTTAATGAACGAAAAAGGCCTGTCGTGCGAGTAAGCCTTTCCAGGTCTTGACGATGTGTGCATCAACATCACAACCAAGGATGAGATGCAGTGGTGTGGTGTAGATCTTGGGAGTGGGGTGCTTTGCTGCCATATCCGTGCAAGCAAGCATTTGTATAACATAGTAAGTGCCTGCCAAGCACCACCCCAATCCCCCCATAACCCCCTCCTCCCACACCCTCAGGCCATGGCATCCCGAGTTCAAAGGACAGACAGACTGGAAATGGAGCTCCAATCACCTTGATTGGGGAGAAAATGGGTTCTTGTCTGAGCAATGTGCAGCTGTTCAGACGGAGGGACGGACAGGGTCTTCTGATGGTAACCTGGAGCCAAATCACTTTGGGATAGGAGCAGGAGCACTAAAGCCTTGTTCACATTGGCAGTTTGAAGTGACTCAAATCCAATTTTTGGGGCATATCCAATTCGAATCTGTACTTTTTCCTGCAGTCTGAACAACTAAAAATCACATGCCGGATATTTGAAGCCACATTTCAAACCAGCTTCGTAGGTGGCTTGTAATCAGATACAAAAAGTTTATTGGCCATGCGACTTGTGTCTGAACACAAGTCGCCCTTAAGTGTTTTTTATTGCACTCAAGTGGTTTTTAGACTGTTATTTGGCATATCTTGTTGCCTGCTACTCAGTTGACAGGTAGACAAGAACAGGTGGCAGCTAACTAGCTTGTTAATTGTTTATAAACAAATTAGTGAATGTGCTAGAAACCTAAACAGCTACATAGAGTAGCTAGCTAGTTGACTGTTGTGGTTAGCCAGAAAGGACTTGTTTTAAAAATTGTATCATCTTATCCTTTGAGGCTTGAAAGTATTTCTTACACTATGATTTTGAACATTCAAAACAACTGGGAAACGTCCATGGCAGGCATTGTTGACCTTAGCTTGTGGCAAAACTTCTGAGTGATAGGAAGCACGATAACCAATCAGCCTACACCACTGCACACTCGCCTGTTGGTACTATGACAACTAGCGTGGCCATGTCAGCAAATGATTGCTGTCTGAACACACACACATATCTGATTTGGTCACTTGTAACTTGCTGTTTGGACAGTAAATATTCCAACACGGATTTGAAAAACAAAACTGATTTGAGCATTGTGGTCTGCAGTGTAAACAAGGCTTAACTGTTGTTCACATAGCTACATACTATCAGAGATGGGTAAAATATACATCAAAGTGTATCTTGTTACAAATACAACATACTTTATTTTTATTTCACCTTTATTTAACTAGGCAAGTCAGTTACGAACAAATACTTATTTACAATGACGGCCTACCAAAAGGCAAAAGACCTCCTGTGGGGACGAGGGCTGGGATAAAAAAAAATATATATATATAATGTACAAAACACACATCACGACAAGAGAGACAACACAACACCACATAAAGAGAGACCTAAAACAACAACACAGCAAGGCAGCAACACATGACAACACAGCATGGTAGCAACACAACATGACAAAAACATGGTAGAAACACAACATGGTAGCAGCACAAAACATGGTACAAACATTATTGGGCACAGACAACAGCACAAAGGGCAAGAAGGTAGAGACAACAATACATCACGCAAAGCAGACACAACTGTCAGTAAGAGTGTCCATGATGGAGTCTTTGAATGAAGAGATTGAGATAAAACTGTCCAGTTTGAGTGTTTGTTGCAGCTCGTTCCAGTCGCTAGCTGCAGCGAACTGAAAAGAGAAGCGACACAGGGACGTGTGTGTTTTGTGGACCTTTGGGGTCCACACCTGTGGGGAGAGGGGCATTCTTCTTACCAAACCACATGACCTTTGTTTTGGAGGTGTTCAGAACATGGTTAAGGGTAGAGAAAGCTTGTTGGACAATAAGAAAGCTTTATTGTAGAGCATTTAACACAAAATCCGGGGAGGAGTCAGCTGAGTATAACACTGTATCATCTGCATATAAATGGATGAGAGAGCTTCCTACTGCTTGAGCTATGTTGTTGATGTAAATTGAGAAGAGCATGGGGCCTAGGATTGAGACTTGGGGTACTCCCTTGGTGACAGGCAGTGGCTGAGACAGCAGATTTTCAGACTTTTTACACTGCACTCTTTGAGAGAGGTAGTTAGCAAGCTAGGCCAAAGACCCCTCAGAGACACCAATACTCCTTAGCCGGCCTACAGGAATGGAATGGTCTACCGTATCAAAAACTTTGACCAAGTCAATACAAATAGCAGCACAATATTGCTTAGAATCGAGGGCAATGGTGACATCATTGAGGACCTTTAAGGTTGCAGTGACACATCCATAACCTGAGCGGAAACCAGATTGCATACCAGAGAGTATACTATAGACATCAAGAAAGCCAGTCAGTTGATTATTGACAAGTTTTTCCAACACTTTTGATAAACAGGGCACAATAGAAATAGGCCTATAACAGTTAGGATAAGCTTGATCTCCCCCTTTAAATAAAGGACGAACTGTAGCTGCCTTCCAAGCAATGGGAACCTCCCCAGGAAGGAGAGACAGGTTAAAAAGGTTGGAGATAGACTTGGCGATGATAGGGGCAGCAACCTTAAAGAAGAAAGTTTCAGGAGCGCTTTAGCAGCTTGGAATCAGTGACTGCCTGCAGGGAGAACTTTGTAGTGGGGCAGGGCAAAAAGAGGTTAGAAGCATCGGGGATAGTCACATTAGAAGGGGTGGGAAATGAGGAAATGTTGGACGGGCAAGGAGGCATGGATGAGTCAAATAGGATTCCTGCCTTAATGAAGTGGTGATTGAAGAGCTCAGCCATGTGCTTCTTGTCAGTAACAACCACATCATCAACATTAAGGGACATGGGCAGCTGTGAGGAGGAGGGTTTATTTTCCAGGTCTTTAACCGGTTTCCAGAACTTCTTGGGGTTAGACCCGCAGAGAGAGAAATGCTCCTTAAAGTAACTAACTTTGGCCTTTCGGATAGCCTGAGTGCACTTATTTCTCATTTGCCTGAATGAGAGCCAGTCAGCCTGAGTATGCGTCTGCCGAGCCTTTCGCCAAATGCAATTCTTCTGTCTTCGACAGAAGGGATCAAGCTGATTCTATACCATTTTACAGAGGCCAGTTCAAGAAGGAAGGCTTGCTCATTAAAGTTTTTTAGCAAGCGTCTATGACAAATCAGGACAGGTCGTTTCACTGAGCAGCCATTACGAACATAGGCTGTAAAACAGTGATCACTAAGGTCATTACAGAAAACAGCAGACTGATACCGATCAGGATTATTTGTGAGGAAAACACGAAGAAGAGTTTCCTTTTCTGGGTGTTTGGAGTCATATCTTGTGGGACTGGTAATAATCTGAGAAAGATTTAGGGAGTCCCATTGCTTTAGGACTTGTTCAGGTGGTTTAAGCATGTCCCAGTTTAGGTCACCTAGCAGGACAAATTCAGACTTAGTGTAAGGGGCCAGGAGAGAGCTTAAGGCAGGTAGGGTACAGGCCGGTGCTAATGGAGGACGATAGCACCCATCAACAGTCAACAAAGAGTTTTTGAAAGTTTAATACTTACAACCAGCAAATAAAATTGTTTGGGGACAGACTTGGTGGAGACAACCGAGCACTGAAGGTGATCCTTGGTAAAGATTGCCAGTCCCCCACCTTTGGAATATCTGTCTTGCCGAAAAAGGTTATAACCAGAAAGGTTAATGTCAGTATTCAAAACACTCTTCCTTAACCACGTCTCAGTAATGAACAACACATCTGGATTGGAGCTGTGAACCAAAAACATTTCAATTGATCCATTTTAGGTAATAAGCTTCTAGTGTTAACATGCAGAAAACCCAGGCTTTTACAAGAGCAGAAATCAGTGAAGCAGATATCAGAGCACAAGTCAGAATTGGGGCTAGCAACTGTAGATTGGCCAGGGTGTACATGCACATTTCCAGATATCATCAACAGTAATACAACCAAGGCACGGCATAGGACTCTGCAGTACTGATTTATGACATCTGAATGTGCATCAGATGGCAACAAGATCATATTGTACAGCAATTTCATCAGGTAACATAAATGCAAAGCCGGCGAGAGGTGGTTAGAATGGGATGGGAGGCCAAAAGTCGGTGTAACCAATAGAGAGTCAGAGTGCCGAGTGTGGGAACAAACATAATCTGTCCCACGGTTGGGTAAAGAAAGTTTGTAGTCAACAAAGCATGCAGGAGTCATGAGGCAAATAGCGAAATAGCAAAATGCGCAAGAACAACAAAAAAATATACAACGACTTGGGGCTAGCCATTGTAAGTTCAGAGTCACTCGGCCCAGCTGTGCGTGTGTGCTGGAGGCGAGCGAAAGCTCGGGAGAGTGGAAGGGGGGGGGAGGTTGGGTAGACAACTAGGGCAGACGGTCAACAGATCGCCAGGTGGAATCCAAACAGCAGTCCAGCAGGCAACGGGAGTAGGTGTCACACCCACTTGGGAGAAGCTTTTATTTCTGGAGGCAGATTTCTTGAAGAAAATGCCAGTCTCTGAACAGCAGGAGGGGGCTTCAAGGCCTCTGGGTTTGGGTGGGCTAGCCTGCTGTTTGTTGGGCTCAAGGGCTTCAACACCTCTTGCTTCACACGGTGGTGCTAATTGAAGTTGTATCTCTTTGTCCTAGCAAGCTTGGTAGCCTTAGCATTCAGTCCTTATAAAGTAAAATATATCATTGTAATGTATTTTTTTTGGCTTTTGAAAGTAAAAAATTGCTCCAGACTAAGCATTACTGACTCAGTTCCAGGTTGGATGGTGTTTTCAGGTTTCTGTTTGTTTCCCATAGCATTTGCTGTATAGTTTGGGAATAATAATCCTTGGGTGTAGGAAGCATTCCAGGTCATTCCAGGTCATTCCGTCCAAAATCAGGTTGTACAGTCGTGGCCAAAGGTTTTGAGAATGACACAAATATTAATTTTCACAAAGTCTGCTGCCTCAGTTTGTATGATGGCAATTTGCATATGCTCCAGCATGTTATGAAAAGTGATCAGATGAATTAATTGCAAAGTCCCTCTTTGCCATGCAAATGAACTGAATCACAAAAAACATTTCCACTGCATTTCAGCCCTGCCACAAAAGGACCAGCTGGAGATCACTCTGTCATGCTGATTGAGTTCAAATAACAGACTGGAAGCTTCAAACGGAGGGTGGTGCTTAGAATCATTGTTCTTCCTCTGTCAACCAGGGTTACCTGCAAGGAAACACGTGCCGACATCATTGCTTTGCACAAAAAGGGCTTCACAGGCAAGGATATTGCTGCCAGTACGATTGCACCTAAATCAACCATTTATCGGATCATCAAGAACTTCAAGGAGAGCGGTTCAAAAGTTGTGAAGAAGGCTTCAGGGCGCCCAAGAACGTCCAGCAAGCGCCAGGACCGTCTCCTAAAGTTGATTCAGCTGCGGGATCGGGGCACCACCAGTACAGAGCTTGCTCAGGAATGGCAGCAGGCAGGTGTGAGTGCATCTGCACGCACAGTGAGGCGAAGACTTTTGGAGGATGGCCTGGTGTCAAGAAGGGCAGCCAAGTAGCCACTTCTCTCCAGGAAAAACATCAGAGACAGACTGATATTCTGCAAAAGGAACAGGGATTGGACTGCTGAAGACTGGTGTAAAGTCATTTTCTCTGATGAATCCCCTTTCCGATTGTTTGTGGCATCCGGAAAAATGCTTGTCCGGAGAAGACAAGGTGAGCGCTACCATCAGTCCTGTGTCATACCAACAGTAAAGCATCCTGAGACCATTCATGTGTGGGGTTGCTTCTCAGCCAAGGGGGTGGGCTCACTCACATTTTTGCCTAAGAACACAGCCATGAATAAAGAATGGTACCAACACATCCTCTGAGAGCAACTTCTCCCAACCATCCAGGAACAGTTTGGTGACAAACAATGCATTTTCCAGCATGATGGAGCACCTTGCCATAAGGCAAAAGTGATAACTAAGTGGCTCGGGGAACAAAACATCGATATTTTGGGTCCATGGCCAGGAAACTCCCCAGAACTTAATCCCATTGAGAACTTTTGTGGTCAATCCTCAAGAGGCGGGTGGACAAACAAAAACCCACAAATTCTGACAAACTCCAAGCATTGATTATGCAAGAATAGGCTGCCATCAGTCAGGATGTGGCCCAGAAGTTAATTGACAGTATGCCAAGGCGGATTGCAGAGGTCTTGAAAAAGAAGGGTCAACACTGCAAATATTGACTCTTTGCATCAACTTCATGTAATTGTCAATAAAAGCCTTTGACACTTATGAAATGCTTGTAATTATACTTCAGTATTCCATAGTAACATCTGACAAAAATATCTAAAGACACTGAAGCAGCAAACTTTGTGAAAAATAATATTTGTGTCATTCTTAAAATTTTTAGCCATGACTGTAGGTTTGGAGTTTTGATTTGGAGTGAAGGTTATGTTGTTTAGGGTAGAATCCTGTATATGTCCCTGACAAAAAATCTAAGTTTGTCTAACTCTAAATCTATCTATTTTTTGGAAACATGCTGAAAAATGTGGGAGCTCATCTGCTCATGATCTCTCTCTCTCTCTCTCTCTCTCTCTCTCTCTTTGTCCATTGTATCAAACAAAAATCAAAAATACTTTGGTTAAGTATTGTATTTATATAAAATACAGGTATATTGAGGTATTTAAAAAATAATATAAATAAAATATATATTTGCAAGTCCATGCCTTCACATATCATAGCAAGTAAAACTTTTTAAGTTACCGTTACTGAGAATGTTTTTGTAGTGATGTTTATCTACCTTAGTTGTGCTGGGACAAAAAGTGTTGGCTAAATAACCAAAATGTAAATGTAAAAATGAACAATTGCAAGCAAACTGGATATTATTATTGGCCTTGTTTCTGGGATGGAGCTCATTCAAATAATACCCAGCATGATTTGCAAGTATTCATTTGTCCATTGACATTTTGGTCATTTAGCTCAGGGGTTCCTAAACTCGGTCCTCGGGCCCCCCCTGGGTGCACATTTTTCCCTAGCACTACACAGGTGATTCAAATAACCAACTCATTACCACATTTTGATTATTTGAATCGGCTCTGTAGTGCTAGGGAAAACAACAAAACGTACACCCAGGGTAGGCCCCAGGACAGAGTTTGGGAAACCCTGATTTAGCTGACGCTTGCATCACACCATAATCTTATACCAATGCAGGGTGAAATGGGGCTACAAAATTGTGAACTGCTATAAATTAGTTCCATTTTAGCAGACACTCTTATCCAGAGTGACTTACAGTAGGAAAGCATACAGTTTGATATTGTTTTAATACTGGCCCCCTGTTTGAATCAAACTCACATCCTTGGCGTTGCAAATGCCATGCTCTACCAACTGAGCCATACATAGAAAAGTGCATTTTCTGTTGAAAATACAAATTACAGGTCATGAAAGTATCTTGTTACAAAATACATTGGATTGTTGTTCAGGCCAGAATACAAATGACAACATGTTAAAAAGGAATTGAAGTAGGTATTTCAAATAGCTACATATTACAGAAATACTGCCCATCTCTGAATACAATTATATTGTATGTACTGTAACTTGACTAGTTTGGTGGTGAGAGACAGATGGAACACACTGGCAGTAGTCATCACATTCAGGTGGATTGATGTTGGTCCTCTGCAGCTCAGTTGGGAGAGTATGGTGCTTGCAACACCAGGATAGTGGGTTAGATTCCTGGGACCTGTATGTGAAACGTATACATGCATGATATTACGTGGCTTTGGATAAAAGTATCTGCAAAATGGCATATAGCCTGTGCATTACAGAGCTGGATGTACTCCCGAGGTGCGCATCGGTCTAAGGCACTGCATCTCAGTGCAAGAGGTGTCACTGTAGTCCCTGGTTTGAATCCAGGCTGCATCACATCTGGCTGTGATTGGGAGCCCATTAGGGCGGTGCACAATTGGCCCAGTGTCGTCCACGTTTGGCCGGGGTAGGCCGTCATTGTAAATTAGAATTTGTTCTTAACTTCTTCGGGATCGGTGTCCACGGGACGGTTGAGCTAACGTAGGCTAATGCGATTAGCATGAGGTTGTAAGTAACAAGAACATTTCCCAGGACATAGACATATCTGATTTTGGCAGAAAGCTTAAATTCTTGTTAATCTAACTGCACTGTCGAATTTACAGTAGCTATTACAGTGAAATAATACCATGTTATTGTTTGAGGAGAGTGCACAGTTTTGAACATGACAAGTTATTAAAAAACAAATTAGGCACATTTGGGCAGTCTTGATAGAACATTTTTGACAGAAATGCAATGGTTCATTGGATCAGTCTAAAACTTTGCAGATAAGCTGCTGCCATCTAGTGGCCAAAATCAAAATTGCAGATGTGCTGGAATAATACATTATGGCCTTTCTCTTGCATTTCAAAGATGATGGTACAAAAAAAATACAAAAGAACGGTTGTTTTTTTCTTTGTATTATCTTTCGCCAGATCTATTGTGTTATATTCTCCTACATTCCCACATATCCACACAACTCAAAGTGTTTCCTTTCAAATGGTATCAAGAATATGCATATCCTTGCTTCATGGCCTGAGTTACATGTAGTTAGATTTGGGTATGTAATTTTAGGCGAAAATTGAAAAAAAGGGGCGGATCCTGACTTGACTGGTTAAATAACTAAAAGAATGAACAGAACAGTGTTTCTGGGGTGTGGGATTCACCAGTAGTATGGCTACTGTGGGGCCCGGGCCTCACTGCTCTCTTAGCTGCTGCTCCTTTTTATGAGTCTCCACTGCTGCTTTATTCCTCGTCTGGACCTCTGTCTAATCTTGTTGTATTGCTACAGTGTGTCAGTCAGTCGGTATGTGTGTTCTGCACATGTTAAAGTAGGCCTAGGAACAGTGATATTAAGGGCACAAGGCAAGACCCAAATGCAGACACAGGAGGCAGATGGTAGAGCTCCGATATTTATTATAACAAAGGGAGTAGGCAAAGGCAGGTGGGCGACAGGTGAGAGTTCATAAACCAGGTCAGAGTTCATAAACCAGGTCAGAGTCCAAACAGTGCCAGAAGATAGGCAGTCTCGAGGTCAGGCCAGGCAGGGATCAGAAACCAGTTCCAAGTCCAAAACAGTACAAGGGGATAGGCAGACTGGTAGTCAGAACAGGCATAGTGGTCAGGCAGGCAGGTTCGGAGCCAGGACAGGCAAGGGTCGAAACGAGGAGGACTAGAAACAGAGATTGGGGAAAAATAGGTGCAAGGATAACCGCTGGTTGACTTGGCAAACAAGACAAACTGGCACAGAGAGACAGGAAACACAGGGATATATACACCAGGGATAATAAGCGACACCTGGAGGGGGTGGAGACAATCACAAGGACAGGTGAACCAGATCAGGGTGTGACAAGTGAATGATCTCTTTATTGACTTATGATTGAGTAGTACTGGTCAGAATGGATAAGGGAGACAGTCAGACTGATCTAACATCTTGTGACATTGAACAGGAGTCCTGTTCATTTTTTACCTCTGCTCTTGGAGTTCAAGCCTAAATATTCAGTTGGTGGGAAATATTCATAATGGATTTCAAAAATAATTTCCCAAGATGACAAATAAAGTTATATTGAATTTGACTTGTATCATATAATATGAGCAGGCCATCCTTGACCTATTTTGCAATAAGCACAGTGACACACTGTTGAAGTATTGACTGTGAGTAGTAGTAGCCTAGCTCTAGAGCCTACAGTAGTATGGAGAGGCTGTACTTGTGAAGGGGAAAATGTGACATCATGAAGCATTCCATAAGGCAGGACAGAACGTTTGTGGTCTGATGTGTTTTTCAGTAGTTACGGAAGCCTGACTCGCGCGTGCCGCCTCCTTCGCTCTGTAAATCTGTGTTTGACGATTTTCATATTCTGTTTCACTGTTTTGTTTTAGGGGGGGCTTCTGGTGATATTGTTATTTGGCTTCATTTCCAACCATGCCAGATCTTGCAGTTTTCGCATGACAAAAGTCTGCAGCACAGCCTTTCCGGAACAGGGCGAGCAAGCTTGGCCAATAGGTCCTTGAGTTTCCACCGCATAACAACAATGTTTCAATTTGTCTAATCGGGGCTATTTAGGCTAAGTAAACTATCACTCTTCGGGATTTCATCTGCAGCCCATGGCCCAGTCATGCAGGCCTCTTATTCAAACCATTTGTGTGTGGTCGGGAGTGAGGGGCGGAGGGTTAAGGGGGACGCAGGGGGGCAGGCAGTTGAGAGGAGATGGTGGGGGGACTGGATAGCCCTGGGAGAAAGTTTGGGAAGGGGAGTGTGAGAGGTATTGGCAAGGAGAACTAAACCACACGCAGCAGCTTGCGTGATTGTGATTCTTCTTCTGCCCCCCCCCCCCCAGTTTCCTGAAGCACCTGCATGCACACAGCCACTTAACCCCTCGGTATGTTCATTAGGGCATGCAGTGGAAAACTAAAAATGTTGTTTCTTGTTGGACAAGTCTTGGTAGATCCACCCTGTTTCAGTCTTTTTTCTTCCGTTTGGTGACTATGATGAACGTGATCCTGGTTTGGTCATCTGAGCATGCCAGACAGACAGATACTGAAGTCAGTCCTGAACCGTTCATTTAAGCAATATGAAATCTGATGGTGTGCAAACAGCCACTACATTCACCCACACTACCTTTTATTGGTGAGGTCATGCCACTACCCCTTACCTACCCCAGGCTGTCTCCTCCATCCCCTTTTCTTTCTCCCGCATCGATTTAGGATCAAAAATAGTCTCATAAAAAGCCTTGAGAAGGACGTCTAAGCCAAAAGCCAGATCCAGCCAGCAAAGTTTTTAATGGTACTGGTTTATAATGAAACACTCCTTGAGCCGTTCTCCCAAAGCGCTGACGTTATCCACTGGACACACGCGCATATTAAAAGTGCACGCTTTTTATAACGTGTGTGACTATCAGAGAGAGGGAGGGGGGGAGGGGGAGGACGTGGAGGGGAGTGGGGGGGGATGGAGGGGGATGGAGGGGAGGGTAGTGGAGAGGGAAGGAGAGGGGAGGGAGGGGCGATGATGGCGTGGATGGGAGAGAGGGCAGGGAGTGGAGGGGAGGGTGGGGAGGGCAGTGAGGGGTGTTGAGGCTGGTTGGGAAGATGTAGAGAGAGAAACCACTCCAAAATGAACCCCTGTTACCAATGTCTTTATCTGCCTTGGTTACTGCTGTGTAGATTTTGTCGTAGGTTTAAAAAAAAAAAACGTTTTCGTGGATGAGTACGAGGCTTAACTCTCTGACTCTGACTGTTGTTGTAAAGAGCAGATGTTTTGAGGTCATTGCTTCATTTCGATCAGCCGTTCTCTCAGCTGGTGTTGACACTTGTGGGCTGCAGTCATACTTAATGAGGGAGTCATGATGTGTTGTGGTGCCATTGCCATTCATGCTTTGGCCTACGTCCACACAATACAAACTGGTTGGTGATTAAATACTGCATTCTGTTTCTGCTCGGAGAGGTTAATTCCACACTCTGATGACCCATTATTCAATTAACTATAACTAGAATTAGTATTAGTCAATCTACACCTCTTCAAAATGGGAAGCTTGGATGTGAGCTTGGAAGTTTTGAGTCAATGACTGTGAGGACTGAGCCCCAAGTTGGATAAGTTTATTCTCCAGAAAGTTGAGTATCTTCCAAGCGACTAAGTCATTTATGGATTCATACTTGGGTGGGACGGGTGGGGTTTAGCGTGCGTGGGCTGATGAACCCTCTAAGAACCCACTCCATTTAAGCATCCAAGCAAGCCTAATTTTTTTTGCAGTGTATTCTATTCATTACGTTATGCATTAATGTGAAAACATCTTTCTGTCCCTCGCCACCACTATAGCCTCCACCTGCATGGTCCCAGTCCACACACTTAAATTATTTTTCGAGGTTGGAGGTCTAAAATATTATTTTGTGTGGCCGCCGCCGGCCCGGCCTGGACGCATGATCACTCTGCCGGGTCTGGTTACCATGCTCAATCTTTCACCCAGGGGGCTGTGTGAGTGTGCATGTGTGGGCGGTGTGTCTGTCTGTGTGTGTGGTGTCTCTGTATCTGAGCGTGTCTCTGCTTGTGTGTCTGTCTGTGTGTGTGTCTGTCTGTGTGTGTGTCTGTATGTGTGTGTGTCTGTCTCTGCATCTGAGCGTGTGTGTGTCTGTCTGTATGTCTGTCTGTGTGTCTGTCTGTTTGTTTATGTCTGTCTGCGTGTGTGTGTCTGTATGTGTGTGTGTGTGTGTGTGTGTGCATGCGTGTGTGCTTTTGTTTGCGTCTGTGACTCCTCTCACCCAGGTTGCTTCACTTTAAACCCTTGAACACTGTTGCCTGTCCAGGGTGGACACAACAACCGTGTGATGTAATTTCCTCCTCCTCGGGGGGCATCTGCTCGAGTCCTCATGGTAGCAGCGGTAACAGGTGGGCTCAGCTTCAGAGGTTCCAGCAGTGTAGCAGGCACCAGGCAGAGTGGTCCCTGGACCCTGGGTGAGCAAGACCTTAGCTGTTCACTGTCTGCTAATGAAGCAGGCCTGTTAATGGAAATAATGTGTGAAAGAACGAGAGCTTTAGGAATCATGTGTAAGATATGGAAAGAATGTTATTTTTACTAGAACCCTCAGATTCTGGAATCTGAGACTCTCAAACCAAAGTGCTTTTATATCGGAACAGAGTTTCAGTTTTAATTGAAAAATTCACCCTACGTGGTGGCACAGTATACAGTTCAGTTACTATAATTCTTGACTTTAATATCCAAAGCAGCAAAAGGTTCAATAGAGTTCAGCCCAGCTCAGCTGGAGAGACGATTACCAGAAGCGGAGTAACAACAATCACTGTGGTCAAATCTCAAATGGCATCCTATTCCCTATATAGTGCACTACTTTTGTAGTAGAGCCCTATGGGCCCTGGTCAAAAGTAGTGCACTATATGGTGAATAGGATGCCATTTGGGACATAGCCTGTGCTGCTATAAGCTTTCTTTCCTGTAGCTGCGTGTAGACTGTAGTACACTGTACGACATCCTCCTCACATAACCTAACCACAGAACCTGTAGAGCATCAATAAAACTCAGCCTCTTCTCTCTCTCTCTCTCTCTCCTCTCTCTTCTCCTTCTCTCCTCACTCTTCCCTTTCTCTTCTCTTTTTGTCTAACGTCAGAGCTGCATGCACTGAACTACGTCTATCAGCAGTCAGTAAAGTGGATTACTATACACTGAGTGTACAGAACATTAGGAACACCTTCCTAATATTGAGATGCACCCCTCCCTTTTGCCCTCAGAACAGCCTCAATTCGTTCGGGCATGGACTTTACAAGATGTCGAAAAGCGTTCCACAGTGATGCTGGCCCATGTTGACTCCAATGCTTCCCACAGTTGTGTCAAGTTGGCTGGATGTCCTTTGGGTGGTGGACCATTCTTGATACTCAAAGGAAACTGTTGAGTGTGAAAAATCCAGCAGAATTGCAGTTCTTGACACAAACCGGTGCGCCTCAATTGTCTCAAGGCTTAAACATCCTTCTTTAGCCTGTCTCCTCCCCTTCATCTACACTGATTCAAGTGGATTTAACAAGTGACATCAATAAGGGATCATAGCTTTCACCTGGATTCACCTGGTCAGTCTACATCATGGAAAAAGCAAGCATTTTTTATGTTTTGTGTACATCTCTCACCATCTCATCATTATCATCATCCCATCTTCTACTATTCAGTGAAGTGTTACAGTTCACCAGGATTCTTGATATGGATACACATGATATTTGCTGTCTCATGCTTCCGTGTCCATGTGACTGATATTGGCTGAGTTTTGCGTAATACCAAAAAATGTTGAATGCACTTTGTTACACGTTAGTAATTTAGGCAACGCTCTTATCCAGAGCAATTAGGGTTAAGTGCCTTGCTCAAGGATACATCGACAGATTTCTCACCTAGTCAGCTCAGGAATTCAAACCAGCAACTTTTTGGTTACTGGCCCAACTCTCTACCACTAGGCTACCTGCTTCTACCCGCCATGTTGTGCTCTTGTAAGCCTAAGACATCTTAATTATCTCCTTGGAGATCAATAAAGTTATATATATCCCCAATCAGACACACATTTGTAGACTCATGAACACTTCTAGTTTATTAAAACATGGCATTCTACATTGCTTCTCTCCCTCTTTACCAATTACTGAAACAAATAAACTGGAATTGTTGTTGGCTGTCTTTCCTGTAGGCCTGTGTCTCACTAATGGGTCTAGCGGAAATAATATACTGTATTTATCAAATCACTTATTAAAACATAATGGAAATCTGTGTTTTAAAGCTGTCTCAACCATAATCTTCCCTGAGAGAGGAAAACAATAAAACAGAATAAAATAGAAAGTGTTCTCACAATTATAATTCTGCATCGCTTAGCCTATACACAACTAACCAACACTAACATCACCCACACATCCCACCCACATTTAGACCCATATGCACTGAGCCGATAGCTTACACAAGGGAAAATGGAATGAACCAAGGTGAGTTAAACCACAGGGGAGTCACAGACAGACATTCAACGTAATGATCCTGGGAGTCAGTTCTATGTTTATCTATTTCTTCCTGTTACTGCATCATTACTGTCCCCTCTTAGGAAGAGTTCCATTGTGGAGGTGTCCATCGCACTTTGACAGGAATACTGCATTAGTAACCAAAACAACAGCACCTTACTGAAGGTTATACTCCCCTGCCACTCGATAGGCCTACATGCATCCCCTGTCCAAGGAGAGTGAAGGGGCTAATAGGGTGCAATTTAGGACAAAGTCTCAGTCCCACCATCACCCCGAAGGCAGCCGGCTGATTTTCCAGCAAGGCTTTAATGAGAATCGCAGACAGGAGGAGAGGAAACGTAGAGTGTATTTATAGAACCGGGAGGAATGCAACCCCCTAATTATTCTTGTCTATCTACCTCCCCACAGGATAACCTGCTGCTCACCATTTACTTCCTGTGTGCGTCCCAAATGGCACCCTATTCCCTGTATAGTGCATTACGTTTGACGAGGGCCTGAAACAATTGCACTATATAGGGAAAAGGGTGCCATTTGGGACGCATCCCCTGTTTTTCAACACTGACTTGGTGGAGAAGGGAAAAGTCGTGACAGAAAACGGAAGCAGGCCAAAGAGAAGGACAATAGAAAAGTGTTTGTAAATACCAGACTGAGGTTAGTGGGGAACTTTTGGAAAGTCAGAAAGTTTCCAACCATTGGGTCACGTTTAATCAAATAAAAACAAAGTGTTAGTAAAGAAAATGCAATGCGAGCATCTGATATACATTTAAAAAAGATATAAATAAATGTAACCTTTATTTAACTAGGCAAGTCAGTTAAGAAAAAAATCTTATTTACAATGACTGCCTACCCTGGCCAAACCCGGACGATGCTGGGCCAATTGTGCGTCGCCCTATGGGACTCCCAATCACAGCCGGATGTGATGCAACCTCAATGCGAACATAAAATAGTCATATTACCGTAGCGCTACATGATTCAGTGATACGTCAGGTGCTTTCTACATTTCCTGTATATTTCAGTCTGGACAGGAAGGAGGTCTCGGGCCTGTACTCTCACCACTGCTTCCCCCCTACAACTCTATTTCTATGGCTTCACCACTCCTTCTGTTTTCAACATGACCAGACCTGAGTTCAAATAGTATTTGAAGTCTTTCAAATACGTTGTGTTTTCTCTAGCCTGCCTGATGGACAGGGGTTTGCACTTCTGCAACTTTTAATTTGGTTCCATTCTGCCAGACAAGCTCAATCAAGCCCAACTAAAATATTTGAAATTATCTGTAAAATGTGTATAAGATGTATAAATTGAAGGTAAAAACAGAAATGTTTATCAGTTTACTCCAATTGGGGGATCGGTGGTAGGGTTTGCGGGGAATAATAATAAAGGTATACTCTTTAAAAAAGTATGTATGTCTATGTAGGTATGTGTATGTATATATGTGTATATGTATGCATACGTGAATGGATATATATATTTACCCAAAAAAATATGGGGGATTGGAAATGATGCAGACAATTACATTGGAAGCAACATTCTTTCCGCAATATTAAGCTGATCCACCCCCCCAAAAAAAAAAAAAAAAAATATTTGAAATTATATCAAATTGTATTTGAACCCAGGTCTGAATTTCACCACTGGCTGTTTCACCACTTCTTCCATGTTCAGCATGACGTCTGAATAGTTTATTTGATCCAGAGCCTCCTGGAGGTTCTACGGGTTCACATCCCAAACCAACTTCCCGTGGAGATTAATTAAGCATCCTTACCCAAATCCTGCGCTGCCCCTTGTACTCTAAGGGAAATTATGAAGCATGATTATGAGCCAATCACCTTAATGAAAGGCACAATGTTTCCTCGGCAGCTCTAAATCAGTTGCAGGGTTGTTAGTAGTTGTCCCATGTTTGTTCTCTGTTGTCGCTAAAACACTGTTGTCCCCTTACTGTGAAAAGGGAAAGGGAAAGGGGGATACCTAGTCAATTGTAGAACTGAATGCATTCAACTGAAATGTGTCTTCCGCATTTAACCCAACCCCTCTGTGTACGCTGTGTTTGTGAGTCTGCGAGTGTGTGTGTGTGTTTTGTTGTTGTTGTCACTAAAACACTGTCACCTCACTGCCGGATGCGTGTAGAGACCTTTTAGAATTAGATACACTCCAGGTATAATGTACATCTCACAGACTTTGTGTTTGTGTTTATGTGGACACTGTAGGTACTGTAAATTGGCTTGGTTTAGGCCATCCATACCACCTGTCTTCTAAAACAAAGCAAAGTCGACCTAATACATCAGAGGAGATGAGCAGCATGGAAAATTTGTGTAATCTTCTCCCCTCCAACCACACACACACAATAACACAAGAGCATGTGCTGTCAACCGTTATGTCACTTTGCATGCAACGGAGCACTGAAATCTGTGGTGTAAAAGGTCCAAACATCAGAGCAAGCTCACAGTTTGTTTGCATTTCTCCATAATGAGGTACGATGACAGATTGACCTATTGAGGGAGGAAAAAACACAGCCTGTGTCCCAAATGGCACCCAATTCCCTATATAGTGCACTACTTTTGTAGTAGAGCCCTATGGGCCCTGGACGCACACCCTATTGAGGAACAGAGCACACATGCAACTTTAAATAGATGGTAGATGGTCCATTTATTCATACATAGCAGAGTAGAGTAGCTGGAGATCTAAATGTAAGATTGTTATTATAATAGTAGTCCTATTCCCCAGGCTATAGTCTAGCGTTTGGTCCAGACCTGGGTTCAAACACTATTTGGACTATTTCAAATACTTTAGCTGTGCCTGATTGAACTTGCCTCTTGCAATGGAACCAATAGACAAGTCCCAAATGTTGCAAACTCTGCCCATCTGGCACTATCCTTACAGAAAACCACATGATTTCACATGTGGAAAACCACATGATTTCACGTGTGACATTTCCACGTCTTGCACATGTGAAACAATGTGTTTTAGGAACACTTCAAATGTGGATTTTCACTTGATTGCATAACCTTTCACATGTGGATTCAAATTTCCACATGAGATTTCACAGGTGATGGCCTGCAAACAAAAATGAGTCTTAATGATACAGACAGAGTGCTTTTAACATAGTGTATTCAACTTACATATGTGACATACAACTACATTTTGTGTTGTTTTAAACATTAGTTATAGTTCAACATGTTCTTACCTGGGATTGGAAATCACAACCTTTTAGTTCACCTTCTGGTTCCATGGTTCTGTCGTCTGTCCGTATGGGGATCGATCCCTTTTGGGTGCCACATACAACCCTTTGATCCCTGTAGGGGAACTTTCTGAGTTCCATATAGGACCCTCTCTTGAAGAACCCTCTGGTTCCAGGTAGAACCAATTACAGGTTCTTCAGTTATACTTATAGGATACTTCAGATGCGCTTATGGCACACACTGTTAGGTACTTACCTTTAATCCTACGCTTTGGACTTCAAAGTAAATCTCAGCTTTGTTAAAAATACAATCATGAAAAAACTATTATATTTATCATAGTGATTCTGGTGTGACATTAAAACAGAATAATATGCCCCACCAACATTAGACAACTATACAGAAAACCCTCAAATTGATGAAATAAGTAAATTAAATCAATGATGAGAATGAGAATAGTCAGAATAACTGATAACTAAAATAGCAGTGCAGATGGCACTCTTTTCCTAAGTGCAAAAGAGTATAGGTAATGAATGTGTACAGTGAAGCTATGGACATTGTGGCACAGCAGAAAGGTCAGTGTACCACAAAACCAGAGGTTGTTAGTTCAAATAGGGTCATACTGTAGCTAAACAGAAATTGCACTTGTGAAAATGTGATCACGTGACGTGTTCCAAAAACATGTCAACACTCGCTTGCCGACACCTAGCTCGTGCAGATCTAATATAATCTAGCCTTAAGTGTACATATAGCTCTCGGGATTTAAACTTGCAACTTTCTGGTCTGGAGTGCAATAATGTCTCAGCAGTGCCACAAGATGGTTATTTGTTACCAAGAACATACTGTACAGTGCCTTCAGAAAGTATTCATACCCCTTGACCTTTTCCACATTTAGTTGTTATAAAGGGGATTAAAATAGATTTAATAATATTTTTTGGTCAACGATCTACACAAAATAATCTGTAATGTCAAAGTGGAAGAACATTTTTTATATTTATAAAAAAAAATATGAAAAAAATAATAATAATATATCTTGATTAGATACGTGTTCAGAATCACCTTTGGCATTATTACAGCTGTGAATCTTTTTGGGTAAGTCTCTAGAGCTTTGCACACCTGGACTGTACAATTTTTGCCCATTATTCTTTAAAATATTCTTCAAGCTCTGTCAAGTTGGTTGCTGATCATTGCTAGAAAAACATTTTCAAGTCTTGCACTCAGGACATTCAATGTCATCTGGGTAATTAACTCCAGTGTAGATTTGGCCTTCTGTTTTAGGTTATTGTGATGCTGACAGGTGAATTCGTCTCCCACAGTCTGTTGGAACAATCTGGTCTCAGATCATTTTGTATTATTCTGTACGCAAATCCGGATTAGAGATGATATAACATTTCATTGGGTATGTATTAATTTGTGGATGTCCATCACCCATTTTGTATTATATGTTATGAACTACAATTCGTATTATATGTTACAAATTTGCCAAATGTACAATATGTTACAAATTAGAAAAAGATACAATATGTTACATATTTGCAAAATGTAGTATAAGTTATGAATTCTTGCTAGGTAGCTAGGTGACTAACATTAGCTATCTGGATTAGGGGTTAGGGTTAAGGTTAGGGTTAAGTTTAGGAATTAGGTTAAATGATTAAGGCTAGGATTAGCTAACATGCTAAGTAGTTGTAAAGTTGCTAATTAGTCAGTGACGGGATTTGAACTCGCAACCTCTGGGCTGCTAGACGTTGGCGTTATATGCTAACTCATCCAGCCTGACTAACCACTCTACCTTTGCATTTTCCTTAAAGTAAATAAAAAAATCATCACCTTATGGTGCATTTTGCTTCATATGAGGCAAAACGCGGCATCATAGGATGCAAAATGCATAATACGAGGATCATATCTGTATTTTGAAAGATACATATCATGAATACTTGATTGCTGACAAGCAAAACATTTTGGGACTATGTCAACAATGGACTAATGAAACAAATACCAAAATAGTTTTCCTTTAAGTAACCATCTGTCTTATGTAACCATATCAAACAACATATAATACTAATTTGAGTGTCCCAGATTTACATTTACTATATTATGTCTAATGTCTAATCTATTAGACCAGGCTGGTTGGAAAGAAGACTGAACCAGGTTTTTCTTTAGTATTTTGCCTATGCTTAGCTGTATTCCATTTATTTTTATTAAAAAAAAAACTCCCTTGCCAATGATAAGCATACCCATAGCATGATGCAGCCACCACCGTGCTTGAAAATTTGAAGAGTGCTACTCAGTGATGTGTTGTGTTGGATTTTCCCCAAATATAACACTTTGTATTCAGGACAAAAAGTTTATTTCTTTGCCACATTTTTTTGCAGTATTACTTAAGTGCCTTGTTGCAAACAGGATGCATGTTTTGAAATATTTTTATTCTGTACAGACTTTCTTCTTTTCACTCTTTCATTTAGGTTAGTATTGTGGAGTAACTACAATGTTGTTGATCCATCTTCATTTTTCTCATATCACACGTCACTGACAAACTGAAATGGTCCACCCACACAGACAGCATGGTGAAGAAGGCGCAACAGCGCCTCTTCAACCTCCAGGAGGCTGAAGAAATTTGTCTTGTCACCAAAAACACTCACAAACTTTTACAGATGCACAATCGAGAGCATCCTGTCGGGCTGTATCACCGCCTGGTACAGCAACTGCTCCTCCCACAACCGTAAGGCTCTCCAGAGGGTAGTGAGGTCTGCACAACGCATCACCGGGGGCAAACTACCTGCCCTCCAGGACACCTACACCACCCGATGTCACAGGAAGGCCAAAAAGATCATCAAGGACAACAACCACCCGAGCCACTGCCTGTTCACCCCGCTATCATCCAGAAGGTGAGGTCAGTACAGGTGCATCAAAGCTGAAACTGAGAGACTAAAAAATAGCTTCTATCTCAAGGCCTTCAGACTGTTAAACAGTCATCACTAACATTGAGTGGCTGCTGCCAACATACTGACTCAAATCTAAAGGGGCGTGAATACTTTCTGTATATCCACAAACTCTCAAATATAAGGGTATGGTTACAGTACAGTTTTATTCCCTGGTGTACAAAAAGGTATAAGGTACACATAAGGTACCTTCAGAGGTACACATAGGAACTCACATTGTACTAATCTAGTATAAGGGTAAATTTTTTGACCCAATATATTCAATATATGCTGCATTCATAACCATGTAGGAGGTGGGAATTTACCAGTTGTGAAGTCGTAAATACCAGTTGAGAGCATTCATGTGCTTTGAAGTAATTGAAAAACGCCAATTGACCAACAAGCTGCGTCAAACATAAACTTAAAGTACAACTATCATGCTTGTAAACAAAGTTTAGAGTTCAAAAACCATATTAATAGATTGCTTTTTATAAATAATGTTTTGTTACATTTAACTGCCAAATGCTATTATCGAGGTCATTTCCTTAGTAGGTGATGTCAGAAGTCAGCATGTGGGAGAAGTCGGTGCTCAGGGATGATAGACGTATTTCCCACTAGTAATTATCGGTTGGAGGGCCGATCAAGTGGATTTTTCCCAGGCGTATGTGTTAAATTCCCACATTGCACTTGGTTACGAACGTAGGACTAGGTACAATCATTGCTGCACTTTGAAATGTAGATGGGGGCAATGTGCTGGTGGTGGCTCATTAGCATATTTGGGGGCATGGTCTAAAATATATTGTATTTGTAGCAACCATCAATGGAAATGTTGTACCAGTTTAAAGGGTTTAAATGTTATTTTGCCCAAAGTTATGCACCTCTTGTGATGCTGTCAAGTTTGAATTTTTTTGTAAGACCTTGTGAAAAAATCAAGAGCTGCACTGACAGGAGATTTCTGTGCTTCTGAATTCTTAATGGAAGCTGATTCACAGAAAGGGAACATTACATTTCAGTGTCTATCAACTAGTTGCAAGTGGGTTACTGTAGCTAATCTGTCATGCTCACTGACCTGACACCTCTAGTAGGTGAGTATCACAATAACATGTGACTAGCTATAAATGTAATATCACATGGATTTATGTCAGCCTTTAATAGGGATCGGCGTCCCGTCAACGGGACAGTTGTAAATCATGCAGCGCCTTGTATCACGATCGCATATTTTAGAGAAACAACAAATGTCGGTACATAGTGTCTTATATCAGCTGAAAGCTTAAATTCTTGTTAATATAATTGCACTGTCCAATTTCCAGTAGCTATTACTGCGAAAAAATGCCATGCTATTGTTTGAGGAGAGCTCCTAACAATACATTTACATTTACATTTAAGTCATTTAGCAGACGCTCTTATCCAGAGCGACTTACAAATTGGTGCATTCACCTTATGATATCCAGTGGAACAACCACTTTACAATAGTGCATCTAAATCTTTTAAGGGG
Organism: Salvelinus namaycush; assembly: GCF_016432855.1. Classification (NCBI taxonomy): domain Eukaryota; kingdom Metazoa; phylum Chordata; class Actinopteri; order Salmoniformes; family Salmonidae; genus Salvelinus; species Salvelinus namaycush. The sequence goes on from NC_052310.1 coordinate 66,387,061, forward strand.
GGGGGGGGGTTAGAAGGATTACTTTATCCTATCCTAGGTATTCCTTAAAGAGGTGGGGTTTCAGGTGTCTCCGGAAGGTGGTGATTGACTCCGCTGACCTGGCGTCGTGAGGGAGTTTGTTCCACCATTGGGGTGCCAGAGCAGCGAACAGTTTTGACTGGGCTGAGCGGGAACTGTACTTCCTCAGAGGTAGGGAGGCGAGCAGGCCAGAGGTGGATGAACGCAGTGCCCTTGTTTGGGTGTAGGGCCTGATCAGAGCCTGAAGGTACGGAGGTGCCGTTCCCCTCACAGCTCCGTAGGCAAGCACCATGGTCTTGTAGCGGATGCGAGCTTCAACTGGAAGCCAGTGGAGAGAGCGGAGGAGCGGGGTGACGTGAGAGAACTTGGGAAGGTTGAACACCAGACGGGCTGTGGCGTTCTGGATGAGTTGTAGGGGTTTAATGGCACAGGCAGGGAGCCCAGCCAACAGCAAGTTGCAGTAATCCAGACGGGAGATGACAAGTGCCTGGATTAGGACCTGCGCCGCTTCCTGTGTGAGGCAGGGTCGTACTCTGCGAATGTTGTAGAGCATGAACCTACAGGAACGGGTCACCGCCTTGATGTTGGTTGAGAACGACAGGGTGTTGTCCAGGATCACGCCAAGGTTCTTAGCACTCTGGGAGGAGGACACAATGGAGTTGTCAACCGTGATGGCGAGATCATGGAACGGGCAGTCCTTCCCCGGGAGGAAGAGCAGCTCCGTCTTGCCGAGGTTCAGCTTGAGGTGGTGATCCGTCATCCACACTGATATGTCTGCCAGACATGCAGAGATGCGATTCGCCACCTGGTTATCAGAAGGGGGAAAGGAGAAGATTAATTGTGTGTCGTCTGCATAGCAATGATAGGAGAGACCATGTGAGGATATGACAGAGCCAAGTGACTTGGTGTATAGCGAGAATAGGAGAGGGCCTAGAACAGAGCCCTGGGGGACACCAGTGGTGAGTGCACGTGGTGCGGAGACAGATTCTCGCCACGCCACCTGGTAGGAGCGACCTGTCAGGTAGGACGCAATCCAAGCGTGGGCCGCGCCGGAGATGCCCAACTCGGAGAGGGTGGAGAGGAGGATCTGATGGTTCACAGTATCAAAGGCAGCCGATAGGTCTAGAAGGATGAGAGCAGAGGAGAGAGAGTTAGCTTTAGCAGTGCGGAGCGCCTCCGTGACACAGAGAAGAGCAGTCTCAGTTGAATGACTAGTCTTGAAACCTGACTGATTTGGATCAAGAAGGTAATTCTGAGAGAGATAGCAGGAGAGCTGGCCAAGGACGGCACGTTCAAGAGTTTTGGAGAGAAAAGAAAGAAGGGATACTGGTCTGTAGTTGTTGACATCGGAGGGATCGAGTGTAGGTTTTTTCAGAAGGGGTGCAACTCTCGCTCTCTTGAAGACGGAAGGGACGTAGCCAGCGGTCAAGGATGAGTTGATGAGCGAGGTGAGGTAAGGGAGGAGGTCTCCGGAAATGGTCTGGAGAAGAGAGGAGGGGATAGGGTTAAGCGGGCAGGTTGTTGGGCGGCCGGCCGTCACAAGACGCAAGATTTCATCTGGAGAGAGAGGGGAGAAAGAGGTCAAAGCACAGGGTAGGGCAGTGTGAGCAGAACCAGCGGTGTCGTTTGACTTAGCAAACGAGGATCGGATGTCGTCGACCTTCTTTTCAAAATGGTTGACGAAGTCATCCGCAGAGAGGGAGGAGGGGGGGGAGGGGGAGGGGGAGGAGGATTCAGGAGGGAGGAGAAGGTGGCAAAGAGCTTCCTAGGGTTAGAGGCAGATGCTTGGAATTTAGAGTGGTATAAAGTGGCTTTAGCAGCAGAGACAGAAGAGGAAAATGTAGAGAGGAGGGAGTGAAAGGATGCCAGGTCCGCAGGGAGGCGAGTTTTCCTCCATTTCCGCTCGGCTGCCCGGAGCCCTGTTCTGTGAGCTCGCAATGAGTCGTCGAGCCACGGAGCAGGAGGGGAGGACCGAGCCGACCTGGAGGATAGGGGACATAGAGAGTCAAAGGATGCAGAAAGGGAGGAGAGGAGGGTTGAGGAGGCAGAATCAGGAGATAGGTTGGAGAAGGTTTGAGCAGAGGGAAGAGATGATAGGATGGAAGAGGAGAGAGTAGCGGAGGAGAGAGAGCGAAGGTTGGGACGGCGCGATACCATCCGAGTAGGGGCAGAGTGGGAAGTGTTGGATGAGAGCGAGAGGGAAAAGGATACAAGGTAGTGGTCGGAGACTTGGAGGGGAGTTGCAATGAGATTAGTGGAAGAACAGCATCTAGTAAAGATGAGGTCAAGCGTATTGCCTGCCTTGTGAGTAGGGGGGGAAGGTGAGAGGGTGAGGTCAAAAGAGGAGAGGAGTGGAAAGAAGGAGGCAGAGAGGAATGAGTCAAAGGTAGACGTGGGGAGGTTAAAGTCACCCAGAACTGTGAGAGGTGAGCCATCCTCAGGAAAGGAACTTATCAAGGCGTCAAGCTCATTGATGAACTCTCCAAGGGAACCTGGAGGGCGATAAATGATAAGGATGTTAAGCTTGAAAGGGCTGGTAACTGTGACAGCATGGAATTCAAAGGAGGCGATAGACAGATGGGTCAGGGGAGAAAGAGAGAATGTCCACTTGGGAGAGATGAGGATCCCAGTGCCACCACCCCGCTGACCAGAAGCTCTCGGGGTGTGCGAGAACACGTGGGCAGACGAGGAGAGAGCAGTAGGAGTAGCAGTGTTATCTGTGGTAATCCATGTTTCCGTCAGTGCCAAGAAGTCGAGGGACTGGAGGGAAGCATAGGCTGAGATGAACTCTGCCTTGTTGGCCGCAGATCGGCAGTTCCAGAGGCTGCCGGAGACCTGGAACTCCACGTGGGTCGTGCGCGCTGGGACCACCAGGTTAGAGTGGCAGCGGCCACGCGGTGTGAAGCGTTTGTATGGTCTGTGCAGAGAGGAGAGAACAGGGATAGACAGACACATAGTTGACAGGCTACAGAAGAGGCTACGCTAATGCAAAGGAGATTGGAATGACAAGTGGACTACACGTCTCGAATGTTCAGAAAGTTAAGCTTACGTTGCAAAAATCTTATTGACTAAAATGATTAAAATGATACAGTACTGCTGGCTGGTGAAGTAGGCTAGCTAGCAGTGGCTGCGTTGTTGACTTTGTATGAAAGTGTAGCTGGCTAGGTAACCTCGATAACTGGCTAGGTAACCTCGATAACCTCGATAATTACTCTAAACTACACAATTATCTTAGATACAAAGACAGCAAAGACAACTATGTATCTAGCTAACACTACACTAATCAAATCGTTCCGTTGTAATGTATTATTAGTTTCTACAGTGCTGCTAGTCGGTAGAAGTTGACTAGCTAGCTAGCAGTTGTTGACTTAGTAGGAGAACGGTGGCGCGGCGCGGCGGACGAAAATAGCTGGCTAGCTAACCTCGATAATTACTCTAAACTACACAATTATCTTAGATACAAAGACAGCAAAGACAACTATGTAGCTAGCTAACACTACACTAATCAAGTCGTTCCGTTGTAATGTAATAGTTTCTACAGTGCTGCTATTCGGTAGAAGTTGGCTAGCTGGCTAGCTAGCAGTGTTGACTACGTTAGAAGGACGAAAATAGCTGGCTAGCTAACCTCGATAATTACTCTAAACTACACAATTATCTTTGATACAAAGACGGCTATGTAGCTAGCTAAGAAAAATTGCTCAGATCAAACAAATCAAACCGTTGTACTGTAATGAAATGTAATATTGCCTGTGGAGCGAAGCGATGTGCGACTACTCGCTCCAACCCGGAAGTACACTTTTTTCACCGCGATAGGTTTAATAAATTCACCTTTTGCGACAGCATGCCTTTTCCTTTTGGACAAGAATTATAAGAATATTCAGACTTATGAAGTTATGAAAACTGGTTGTTTTGCGAATGTTGAACTTATATTATGGCTACTAATATTGTAAAAGCTAAATCAAAGTCCAAGTATACAGATTTGACGATATTCTTGCAGAAAAATGTAATATGAATATGAATATGTCTCCTTCACGATTTGCCCAAATGTACCTGGGTGACGTCACACTAAATATCATGTAATTCGCTCATACTTCAAGTTATCAGTCTGAAACTTTGCACATACACTGCTGCCGTCTTGTGGACACTATCACAACTAGAGTGATGGCTAGAACTGGGACCTTTCTCTTGCATTTCAAAGATGGTGGTAGAAATAAACAGGTTGGGTTTTTCTTTGTATTTTCTTCTATTGTGTTATATTCTCCTACATTCAATTCACATTTCCACAAACTTCAAAGTGTTCCTTTCAAATGGTACCAAGAATATGCATATCCTTGCTTCATGGCCTGAGCTACAGGCAGTTAGATTTGGTATGTCATTTTAAGCGAAAATTGAAAAAAAAAGTGGGCTATCCCTAAGAATTCAAGGCTACAGAACTGACAGTGTAGATGCTTAATGTTTACGAACAGACCAGATGAACTGGGATGATATTCCATCATGAGAGACCAAAAAGAGCTAGCTGAAAGCTACTCCTCGAATAAGACACTTCTGCAATGTTCTGATAGACTTCCGCTGCTACAGTATGCTGCCAATCAGCAAGTGATGTGCATGTTGTCAACAGAAACGTCAGTGAAGGCACAGTAGGTTACTGACAAGGATTGCTAGTGGCAGCAAGTGTCCTGTGACTTTTACAATAACTTAATAACAAGTAGTTTCCATTTAAGAAATTACAACCTCACAGCAACAAGTTTCAATTAAGTTACTGGAAAACCAACAACAACCTCTTTAAAATGCATCTCATTACTGACACATTCTCTTGCAATGTTAGCAGAACTGTCAAAGGAGTTGCTCAACTCTCATCAGCATAGCCATCAAAAACTTTAACTGCTCCTACACCTCCACTGGTTGGCACAAATGCACATATATTTGCCCAACCTTTTTTTTAAAGCGCAGTGATGATCGTACCTTATATTGAAAAATGTATTACTATAACGGAGAGACACAACTCCAGCCGAAGATTTTTTTTTTAACCTTTATTTAACTAGGCAAGTCAGTTAAGAACACATTCTTATTTACAATGACAGCCTACCGGGGAACAGAGGGTTAACAGCCTTGTTCAGGGGCAGAACGACAGATTTGTACCTTGTCAGCTCAGGGATTCAATCTTGCAACCTTTCGGTTACTAGTCCAACACTCTAACCACTAGGCTACGCTGCCACCCCAAAGATTGGCATTGCGCATGGTGATCTTATGCTTTTGTTCAGCTACTTGGCCATGGAAACCCATTTCATGAAGCATTGCGCATGGTGATCTTATGCTTTTGTTCAGCTACTTGGCCCTGGAAACCCATTTCATGAAGCATTGCGCATGGTGATCTTATGCTTTTGTTCAGCTACTTGGCCATGGAAACCCATTTCATGAAGCATTGCGCATGGTGATCTTATGCTTTTGTTCAGCTACTTGGCCATGGAAACCCATTTCATGAAGCATTGCGCATGGTGATCTTATGCTTTTGTTCAGCTACATTTACATTTACATTTACATTTAAGTCATTTAGCAGACGCTCTTATCCAGAGCGACTTACATTTAACCTTTTTTTATTTTTTTATTTAACTAGGCAAGTCAGTTAAGAACAAACTCTTATTTTCAATGACGGCCTAGGAACAGTGGGTTAACTGCCTTGTTCAGGGGCAGAACGACAGATTTGTACCTTGTCAGCTCGGGGATTTGAACTTGCAACCTTTCGGTTACTAGCCCAACGCTCTAACCACTAGGCTACCCTGCCGCCCCAGGGTAGCCGCCCCTACCCAGCTACTTGGCCATGGAAACCCATTTCATGAAGCATTGCGCATGGTGATCTTATGCTTTTGTTCAGCTACTTGGCCATGGAAACCCATTTCATGAAGCTCCCGATGAAAGAGTTATTGTGCTGACGTTGCTTCCATAGGCAGATTGGAACTGTTGCAACCGAGGAAAGATGATTTTTACACGCTACATGCACTCAGTGGTCCCATTCTGTGAGCTTGTGTGGCTTACCACTTCGCAGCTGGGCCGTTGTTGCTCCTAGATGTTTCCACTTTACAATAACAGCACTTACAGTTGACCGGGGCAGCTCTATCAGGGCAGAAATTTGACGAACTGACTTGTTGGAAAGGTGGCCTCCTATGACGGTGCCACACTGAAAGTCACTGAGCTCTTCAGTAAGGCCTCCTACTGCCAGTCTGAGATATGGCTTTTTCTTTGCAACCCACAAATGCTGATGCTCCAGATACTAAACTAGTTTAAAGAAGGCCAGTTTTATTGCTTCTTTAATCAGAACAACAGTTTTCAGCTGTGCTAAAATAATTTCAAAATGGTTTTCTAATGATCAATTAGCCTTTTAAAATTATAAACTTGGATTAGATAACACAACGTGCCATTGGAACACAGGAGTGATGGTTGCTGATAATGGGCCTCTGTACGCCTATGTAGATATTCCATTACAAATCTGCCGTTTTCAGCTACAATAGTCATTTACGACATTAACAATGTCTACACTGTATTTCTGATCAATGTGATGTTATTTTAATTGACAAAAATGTGCTTTTCTTTCAAAACCAAGGATATTTCTAAGTTACTCCAAACTTTTGAACGATAGTATATATATTACCTCAATTACCTCGATTAACCGGTGCTTCCTCACATAGACTCTGTACCGGTACCTCCTGTATATAGCCTCGCTATTGTTATTTCACTGCTGCTCTTTAATTATTTGTTACTTTAGTTCTTATTTTTTGGGGTATTTTTTTTTATGGTTAAGGGCTTGTAAGTAAGCATTTCATTTCAAAGGTCTACACCTGTTGTATTCGGCGCATGTGACAAATAACCTTTGATTTGATTTGATTTTTTGAGAGTGTGTTAATATATGTTCCACACAATAAGTATGAATCTGGTGGCACTTCAGAAAAATCTATGCACTCCCTACCAAGAGGTTGCATGTTCAAATCCTCTAAGAATTCATTCAACGTCAAGTGTCCTTGAGCACTGCCAGTTTTACATTGGGGGTGATAATTGTTCAATTATTAACTTGATTCCGTGCATTTTTTAGCAAAGTGCAGAAATGCGTTCTTGTCAATAAGTTTGTGGCCATATCTCCTTCACGCTTACAGATCTGGTGGTGTAGCTGCACTTTATTAGGACATTATAGGTTGATAGTGAGCAATGGGTTATTAGTTTAAATCTCTTTTAAGGCTGAATCCCAATTTTACACCAATTGAAATCAGAATACAGCAGCATAGTGTCATTTTATAGAAATAACACCTTCAATTGGTTGTATATATTTATTTTATTTTTTCTGAAACTTTATGCAAAGTGCAGATATGTGTTATTGGCAATACATATTTTGCCAATCTCCATTATGTCCATAGACCTGGTGGCTCAGCAGGAACTTCAGCTGTCTAGCAACCAAGAGGTTGTGAGGTTGTCCCAAGTAGGCAGCATACTGCCTATAAAAACCTTAATTTAGCTGTAAAAATACAGAAACTAGTTGTAGATTTATCATATTTTCACTGCAACTAGACAAAAACCTCCAGGGGACCATGACAACACATTCTGAGAATATCCTAAAAACATCCTTGGAACATCCATGGAACTAGGTATTTAGTCTAAACCTGCAGGGGATCATGACTTTTTAAACTGAATTAATGTCAACTATGCCTTTTTAAAGTAAAGTTTTCTAAATTACGTTTGACCTCTCGGCTTTCACGTGCTCAAATGTTGTCACGTAATTTCATGGTATCACATGTTGAAATGTTGCATCCCCATGTTGTAAAACATTTTTCACATGAGATCATATTTTCACATGTCACATGTGTAGTGTCATGCTATCACACGTTGAAATCTTGCATCCTCATGTTATCACATTTATTTCACATGAGATTGTGTTTCCACATGTGCTCACATGTTGCTTCACATGTTGTCACGTTATCACATTAACTTTACATTAAGTCACATGTGATCACGTGAAATTATTTTGTTTTCCTCTGTAAGGCCAGCCTGAATCAAACACTCAATGTATATTTGAACCCAGGTGTGGTTCTGTCATTTCTGGGGTTATTCCAGGAGCCACATGGTGGTATTTATCCTCAAACAGACTGAGGAACAGGAAAAGCAAAAGATTTGATTTCACTATTTACAAAACAGGGACGAACAGCGACTGCACCTGTTTGTGCCCTTAATCTTCAGGCTGACCCTTTGACTGTGTCTTGCATTCTTTCTTCATCCTGTCGTGTCCAGTCTGTGTGGCCAGACTTGAATAGAATTGTGTGCAGACCTTGTATTATTTGAATCTCAGACCTTTATTCTTGTGCAGATAGACAAAACAACAACAGCAACATAATGTAATCAAGATGCTATAGCAATCGTTGAAAATAAGTGAGACAAGTGCTATTTCCTGTTTCTATCCTATTCACCTCAGTACACCGAACCCTTTCTCAGTTTCTCATAACTTCCCAAAAGAAATGACTTATTTATTTGACTTGTTCTTTTTTAAGGCCTCTCATTTTATTTTTTATAGGAATTAATCAAAAACAAATGCAGACCATAATTTTATAGTATGAAATGATTGCATAGTAATATTTAATGATTTCTTTGCAGACAAAGTTTTTCTGTTTCCATCCGATTCCCTCAGAGGCCCTTGTCAATACAGGAGGCCAAGAGCGGCAGAGACAGCACAGGTTAAACATCCAGCCGTTGTGTCTAGGCACCCAGGCCAGTCTTCTCATACTGTTGGTTTGTGCGTGCGTGTGTGCGTGGACCTGCCAGCAAGGCCAGTAAAAATGCTCCATTAAAGCCCCCATGCAGTCTTTGTAAATCACTGTGTGTGTTTATTTAATGAAAATAACTCCAAAATATATTTTTTATAATTTATTTCCCTGAGCCTCCTTTGGCTCTTGAAATGCTCAGTCTGATCGTGTGGGAGTAAGGAAACAAATTTGAAGATATTTTCATACACAGCCCTGATTGGCTGATAGGATCATATAGAGCCCACCCCCTTACCCAGATGAACAGTCATTGGTCTATTATAATCAGATCACATTGTGATGTCATGATGTGGCCCAAAATGTCATCCTACCTGAACATGTATAAACTCCAGGCATTTTTTTCAGCTTTTACACAACAATGACATTTTCATAATTTTCACAATTTCAGTGTTATTTCCACCTTATAGTGTGGGGAAAAAATAAAATAAAAGGAAAATCACGTTTTTAACTATCCCTTTAAGATCTGACTGTGTGAACCTCCAGAAATAGCGGATTTATGATATTGCCACTTGACCAAAGCCACTACCATTTCCTCAACCACATACAGTACCTTCAAAGTCACAATGACAGTTTTCACAGGCATCAACCACCTACTGCCACTGCGTGTGTTGAAACATTAAACTAAAGAAGAAGTATTTTCTTCCTTCCCCCTTCAAACCAAGCGTCGGTCTACCCTGCATGCCAAAAATATTACAAAAATAACAATGTTCCTTTGGCTCCAGTTCAGAGTCGAGATATTCATATTATTGTTAGATTTTGTTTTCTCTGAGAACTTGGTGTTTTTTAAATCTGTATTTTATTCACTGTATAATTCATTTGACTGGAAGATCATTTCAGGCCAACCATATCAAAAAAACACCAGTTGTCCAAACCTTACCTCAGTGGAGTTCAAGGCGGTCTTGAATTGAACTGAATAACTTTATTGATCACCTTCAATAAAGTTATTCAGTTCACACGAAGCACGGTTGTCCAGACAACAATGTTGGAGGTTCATAAACTGCTTATTTTGGTTCTTTTTTTCTCTAAGTCAGAATTCAACTAAACACAATTCTCAGATATTGTTGCACTATTGACATTAGTACTGTAGGTATTTGTGGAACCTTGTATCCATTTTAGAACAGAATGGGCTCAGTTAACTAATGGGAGAAAGTAAGTGCATGTTTCAAGACATTAACACTGCTGGAGCAAAGGAAGTGGGAGAAACAAGCTGTCATGAAAGTATAGAAATGCAACAAACTGCTCTGTCAAACTGCTGACCACCTTGACTAGAGGATGAGCCAACCCACAGAACTCCTTAGTAGTGAGAAAGGAAGGGAAAGTCTGTGGCTTGCCTGCCTTGTTGCGTTCGTTATTCAATACTTTTCATCCTCATCTCACAGCTGTGCAGGTCATTAGTAGATTGCTGCACGGGAACCAGGGGCTTGCCAAAACTCCTTCATTCTTTCCACCGACTCCTGCTGCATTTCCTGGGGTCAAAACAGGTCTCAAGCTGGGTCTGGTTCTTACAGAGGTCTGAGTCTGATGGCAAGGAGACGCTGTCAAACCTGGGAGCTACTAGTGGAGAAAGACTCCTTTCATTGATTTACATGTCCTGTCTCCTCGCCTCCTTCTCGAAACACATAGGACAAGAAGGTCTGAGGAGAGGAACCTCACCAATCAATTAATATTTCCTCTCTCCTTCTTCCTCTCAATGTGTCTTGAGAAACAGTCGAAGAGAAAGGAAGTTAGTAATCAATTAAAGAAATTATAACAATTGAGAAACGGCCACAGTTGTTTCTGTGCAAAGGATCGCCTCAAGACTTTGTGACCTGAGTTCTGAGACAATAGTAGTCAATATTATGTAGAGGTACTCCAATCTGTTGTTACATAGCATAGTGAATGCAGCGAAGGGCAGCCACTAGTTTAGATGGCATAGGCTTGCTGTTTTGACACTTGGCTGGATGTACAGTACACACATTTTATTTAGTAGAGAATACCCATAAACCTGTATGACGGTTTCCAAAACATGTGTGTACCTGAAGGTGACAGTGTTGTAGGTTGCCTTTTCTGTTGCCACAACAGATGCTAGACTGTCCTGTATCTGACTGCAAAGGCCATATTTTCATCGCAATGTTAGCATTGACAGATTGTAGTCTCCCCGTCGGGGGAAAGAACCAGACAGAGTATACCGAACATACAAATGTTAGAGCTACCTGATACAGTAGGGCAGGTTACAACATTGGCCCACTATTTAATACTTAAAATTTATGAAACTCATTCTAAGCAGTCCTTTACACACATATGGTACCTTGCCTAACCCCACACCACCTAATGGACCCTAGCTTTAAACTTAACTGAGGTCCAGTCTCCAGTGTAGTGGTATCAAGTGAGTGAGTCACATGGGGCATGGGTTTGTAGCGTTCAGGAGTTACGAGCGTGTATCTGCAGGTACAGAACACTGGAAATAACTCATTACACTATCCAACTCGTAAAAAATAAAAAAAAGTGTTTTGCCAGTTGGGCACCCAGACAGTTTGAATGGAAACTGAGTGAGAGTGCTCAGGTCTCGTCTCAATGCACACTTAAATGTCGCGGAGGAGAACACATAAAACCTATAGGAAAAATACCATGAGAGTTATTACCTTCTAACGCTAATGCCTAGATGTGCATCCAAAAATAACTGCAGGTATCAGAGTATTTCATTAAGTTAATCTAGGGCACTACTTTTATAGCTTCTATTCTTGAATGCCTTAATGGTCATGTTAAAGTTAAAAAATAAAAAAAGCACACAAAGTAGATTTGTATTTAAAGCTAGACGATGTGGATGTGGAAGAAAGGTGACGTTGTGGAATAGTGAGCCCTGTTAGGCTCTCAGTGTGTAGACTGCATGGCTCTGTGAACGTTTAGTTGGCGAAAACATACAGCAAAATCCAGTTCAGAGAACTACCAAAACAATAAGCAAGCAATAAGTATATCAAAATGTTAATTTAAAGGCATTCTTCTTTGACAACTGACATCAAAATCACCCCATCCTCAAACCCTCAAAAATCGCTTCCAAGAGACACTAGTTGTTCAACGTCTGCTGTTTTTCCCTGATGTTTGCCTGATGTGCACAGTGGGCCCTGGCGACTGGTCACAAGTGTCTGGGTTAGAGAGAAGGGACCACACAGAGACACAGTTACACAGTGTTGATACAGTTGCCTGTCCTGAGGCTTGACAACATCACCTAAGGAGAGAGGCCAGAGGGGCCAGAGCGGTGGATGAGGCCCCTGGCTTTGGGCCCTCTTCCCCAGTCGACCCCCTCTGACTGGGGGGACACAGCCCTCACAGCTGAGCCCTTGGTCCATTCTTAGTAATACTGGCCCCTGGCTTGTATTCTCTGAATGTCCTCTGATTATTTACCTGCTTCATAGTTTCCCTGTTGTCTCTGTATCAACCCCCGGATGTCAGAGAGGGAGGGAGAGAGAGGCTCAAACAATCATGAAATAATACATTCAGACGAGTGGGGGTCAGACAGTTTGCCTCGGCTTTCGGCTCGCACTTGTCCTCTGTTGGATTGTGGGTTTACAGTACGCCCCCAGTCTTGGATAGCTAATGCGGAGCTTGTATTACTCAAGTCAGACTTGTTCGGCAGAGAGGTTCATTCCATATTCAATCCAATACCACATAATGTGTTTTTTTAACGAAGTAATTTACATAACACAAAAATAGACCACCATTGACTTTTTACTGTAGTCACTTGTGGGGGTGAAAGATGTTTTACAAAGGAAGAAATATTTGAATCATGACTCACTTCCAATAACCTGTTTGGAATCAGATCAAAGTTTAAGTGCATGCCTACGGTTTTGCTGAATAATTTTTTCAGTTAGTTTATTCAATTTTCAGTGTTAGTTTATTCAATGTTGTAACTTCAACCAGCCAAGGGGAATAAGGACGGGAACCACATCAAACTAAACAACAGAGGTATTCTAAACGTGGGGCAATAGCCTCCAGCCAGCCAGGTCAGATCAGTAGTATAAACCATTTCAATCCTGACCCCTATAGAGAACTAATAAGAATATGGCTAAGAAAATCACTCTGTAAACGCTGTTCATGCTGTAACGCTGTAAACGCTGTTCAGACAGCAAATAGCCTAGATGTAAAAGAAAAGCACAGATCTAATTTGTTTCATATATAAACTGTACATACATTTGTTTCTAGTTCAAGATAACAACGAATGAGATGCATTTATTATTATAATGTCTGACTCAGACTCAACAACAAAGCATGTCTGGAGAGATTTCACACCATCTTGCTTTTAACCACCAGTGAAATAAAAACTGTGGCAGTGGGTGCGGCGCGTACCTGAAATTAAGCACTCAGTCACGGTATTTGAACATTTTCCACATCAGCCCCTTCATTCTCCTTATTCTCCACATGCACCCCCATCAGACATCAGCTATTATTTCCACTCATTCACATTCAGAATTAAGGAAGGAGCCAGCCCAGCCCCGTGCCCTGCCTTGCATTCTGTGGTGAATATGGACTCGAACTTGGTAACCTAGTCAAGTTTAAAAGTAGACTTTTGTGTATTTATGGTAGATTCAAGAACACTGGTCGTTCCATGCTGATTGCACTGCAACTGATACGCCTGAGTGTGTAAGTTGTTTGATATACAACTTTCAATTTTAAATAGCTGCGTTTGTTTGAGATTTCAACACTGTTTCGATTCGATAAATTTAAAACTTGACCTATAGATCACACCAGGAAACTTCCTCATGAAATAGGGGGGAAATGCATCCAGATATCCTGATAATACGTAGTAGATAATGCACTGAGTGAACAAAACATTAGGAACACCGGCTCTTTCTATGATGTAGACTGACCAAATGATAGTTATGATCCCTTATTGATGTCACCTGTTAAATACACTTCAATCAGTGTAGATGATGGGGAGGCAAGAGGATAAAGAAGGATTTTCAAGCCTTGAAACAAGTGAGACATTGATTGTTTAATTTAAAATCTTGACCCATAGATCACACCAGGAAACTTCCTCACGGAATAGGGGGGAAATGCAGCCGGATATCCTGATAATACGTAGTAGATAATGCACTGAGCGTACCAAACATTAGGAACATCGGCTCTTTCTATGACGTAGACTGACCAAATGATAGTTATGATCCCTTATTGATGTCACCTGTTAAATACACTTCAATCAGTGTAGATGATGGGGAGGCAAGAGGTTAAAGAAGGATTTTCAAGCCTTGAAACAATTGAGACATGGATTGTGTATGTGTGCCATTTAGAAGGAGAATGGGTAATACAAAATATTTAAGTGTCTTTGAACGGGGTATGGTAGTAGGTGCCAGGCGCACCGGTTTGTGTCAAGAACTGCAACTTAGCTGGGTTTTCACACTCAACAGTTTCCCGTGTGTATCAAGAATGATCCATTTCCCAAAGGACATCTAGCCAACTTGACACAACTGTGGGAAGCATTGGAATGAATATGGGCATTAAGGCTGTTCTGAGGGCAACAGGGGGTGCAACTCAATTTTAGGAAGGTGTTCTTAATGTTCTGTACACTCAGTGTATAATATATAATTTAGCAGACACTTTGATCCAAAGTCAATTGCAGTCATGTGTGCATGTACGGATGGGTGGTCCCGGCAATCGAACCCACTATCCTGGCGCTGCAAGCGCCATGCTCTAATAAATAAGTGACAGAGGACCACACTGAAACGCCAACATCATTCCTACTGATGATGAAGGCTTATTCTCTCTTCGCTTGAATGCTAGAGCTTACATAATGACATCACATATCATTATATCACTGTTGAGACAATTGTTGCTTTGTTTATTATTTTGTGTTATTCCTCTCCTCCCTTCTTTCTTTCCTTCCCCAACTACTATTAAAGGTCATAAATCAATTTCCTATTGTCTGGGTGGAAAAGGAGGGCAGCTTTTTCCACTACGCTGCTGCTGTGTGTGTGTGTGTGTGTGTGTGTGTGTGTGTGTGTGTGTGCGCGCGCGCATAAGCGTGCACATAAGCGTGTGTCTGTTGTTCAGTCAGTGCGCTTATGGACAACATGAATCATATTTTTTAAACAGGGGGGCCCAGTCGGATTCAATGCAGTAAAACTTTTTCCTTTCAAATATATTAAAAACAGCACCCAACTTGAATAAAGTGAAGAGAGTATGTTTCATATATCTGGGAGTGTTGTCTCATGAGAACCCAGTCCCAGATGTGAACCTCTTATTTTTCATATGTTGATTGAGGAGCAAAATCATATTTAAATTGAATGGCTGTCAATCAACTGAATTAGTACCTTTTGCTTGCAGACCTTTCCTTCTGATAAAAATAAACCACTGTGCAGGTTATATTTATGCATACAGTAGTATTTTGTTTTGATTCATTTGTGTTTTGGTGCCTAGTAAAATGCCTGACCTGACCGAGGCACTTTGGTTGACATAGTTAGCTGCTATATGCCCCAAAACAAGACTGGTGCAGAACAGATATTCCTCTAACATACGTCACTAATGTGTGCTGTGCTGTCACAGGTACGCCCTCTCCTGAGGAGACATGAAGACGGTGACACAGGATGAACTCCACGTTTGTAAAACACAATCAGATCAATGACCCAGTCCCCTGGGAGAGTAGAGGAAGAGAGAGAGAGAATGCTCTGCCCTCAGATCAACTAGAATGTGGGCCTGTTGTTCGGTGGCGCGTTCCCCTTTCATTGGTAGCTGGCTGCCATTTATTGACGTCGCTCATTTGGTGAAGGCAGTCATTGAGAGCTACAAAATGTGAATGGAAGAGCATCAGAGAGGGGGAACATCTTGCAAAGGTGTTGACATGGGTCACCACACTATTAGACACACATTCAGTTCTGTATCCCAATCTATGACATGCAAAGGCCCATTTTTGGTACCCACACGAACAAAAGGAGAGTCTTTTTGACACCCCGCCCCTGTGGTTAGTTAGACCTCTTTTGTGTGTGTGTCTCAGTGTGTATGTCTCTGTGCGTGTATGGTGTGTGTGTGTGTAATGAGGTCATGTTTTTCAGGAACCCAGTCATCGATCAGGACAATGGACCGCGGCAAAAATCCCAGGGTGCAACGCTGAGTCGCACCAATCAGAACCATGGGAATTAACCCTAACTTTCTCTGTATTTCACATGTATTTCCTACCATACCCAGAGTGTTAAAGCTGGCCAACTGATAGCTTTCAACTACTTCCCTGTGCTTGCTGGCGATTGTGTGCTAATGGGAAATTAACAAAGAAGGTAACGCCCAAAAAGAACAAAGATAACGAACAGGTTCTTTCCTGGAGCTGTAATATTACAATATTTTTATGAGCTAATAATAATATTGAATAATATATAATAATATTTCATGACTGTGGGTTAGGGTGAAAACAATGATGCAGTGAGTACAGAATCTAAAACGTGCACAGGATTAGGATTACTGTACCTCACGTGCCACTGCTTTCCCTGAAAGCATCTTTTGGTCGAGACACCACCACTGACCCGGGACACATTTGAATGCAGTTATTGAAATGGGATGGTTTGAATACCTTTCTCAGAAAACCAAACACAATTTAACACAACAACACAGAACAGCAAAGCAGAGCATAGCAGAGCACAACAAAACACAACTGAACAGAACACAGTTAAAGTCTTACCATGGAGCTGGGTGATGGTGTAAGAAGACAGCTATAGTCTTACCATGGAGCTGGGTAATGGTCTAGCTTGCAAAGAATACCCTCTATACCAGGAACTCTCTCCTTCTAAGACAAGTAACACTGCCACAGAGCACAAGTGGAAGTTGGACACTATTTAATATTGGATATATAATTTATATTGTACTGTAGCACAACACAATGTAAGATGTTATTCAGAAGTGTCCCCAACAGAGAGAATGAGACAGTGACGTTCCATCTCCTTGTGTCCCTGACCCCTGCTCCTGGCACAGGGTGACATCATGGAAGATCTCTGTAAAACGGAACAGGGGCTTTACATTATCAAGTGCCTCATAAAAAAATAACAAAAGCCAAAACCATGGAAATGAATAAAGGGAGGCGTTATTGAATGGGCCAGTTTGAAATTAAGGAAGGAAGGTAAGAGTAGAGCACAGCAAGCATCATGCCAGACATTGCTGGGCCGGGTCCCGAGGATCACAGGACCAACCCACAGCCGGTGGGTCACACCGAAACAAAACACTGTTTGGGGAGAGCCGAGAGAGTGGGGAGAAACCAGGGCGATTGGGAAGATGGGAAGAGCAACGACACTTGATTACCAATATTTTCCGTGAGTTAACCACAAGGCAGGCAGGGATTTGATGGTATATTAGGGGCGGGCCCAGTCCTAGCTATGGAATTCAAATCTCCAATCTCTGCAGAGCTGTGCTGATATGAAACAGAAGTGAGGGGGTGGGGTCAGTTGCAAGGAGGCCCATGGAGCATTCTCACGACTCACTCAGAGACAGAGAGGGCATGGACAGACACTGAGAGCGGTGGTACAATAGTGGGACTAAACACAAGGTTATTTGCATGCTGGAGCAGGTGTATTCACACACAGTCCTCGGTTGAAGTTGTGTGTACTGGCTCAACCCACTTCTAAAAATGGTAGATGAGGTCAAAGATGGATTAGTAATGACACATTTCCAAATCAGAGGAGATGGGAGAAACAGGACTCTCACACTCTTCCCAGATGTAACCTATCTTCAGTTCAGTGATTGTTGTAACTTCTAGATGGAGGGATTACTGTAGATTGTGAATATCAAACGATGACAACACATTTCGGGAAGCGGTCCATCCTATTCCCTTTTATTTTCATTCTTGTAACATTGCGTTTTGTTACCCAAATAAAATGGCGGCACAACAACAGAGAAAATTTTTGTGTTATGACAGGACACAAGTTTTTTAACACCTCAGTTCGTGTGACTGAAGAGATTGATAACGTCTGAGCTGGATTAGCATAGCACATTGCTCAGGTCACAGAAAATATTCTTTAAATAGAGGTGTTGAGAACTTCACGACCCAACCAGATAAACCTGTCCTACTTCTGACTCTGACTGACCAGTCTGCGTAAAAACAAGTTCATACAAATGCCATTTATCATCATCACTACATTTACATAGGCTACTGCATTGTGATGATATTGAACGATAACGAGCTGTCTTGCCCCTGGATTGAGAAAATACAGTGCATTCAGACCCCTTGATTTTTCCTCATTTTGTTACGTTACAGCCTTATTCTAAAATTGATTAAATTTGTTATTTTCCTCATCAATCGACACACCATACCCAATAATGACAAAGCAAAAATATGTTTTAGAAATGTAACAAAAAAATGAAATTACATTTACATAAGTATTCAGACCCTTTACTCAATACTTTGTTGAAGCACCTTTGGCAGCAATTATAGCCTCGAGTCTTCTTGGGTATGAGGCTACAAGCTTGGCACACCTGTATTTGGGGAGTTTCTCCCATTCTTCTCTGCAGATCCTCTCAAGCTCTTTCAGGTTGGATGGGGAGCGTCACTGCATAGCTATTTTCAGGTCTCTCCAGAGATGTTCAATCGAGTTCAAGTCCGTGCTCTGGCTGGGCCAGTCAAGGATATTCAGAGACTTGTCCCAAAGTCACTCTTGTGTTGTCTTGGCTGTATGCTCAGGGTTGTTGTCCTGTTAGAAGGTGAACATTCACCTTAGTCTAAAGTCTTGAGCGCTCTAGAGCAGGTTTTCATCAAGGATCTCTCTGTTCGGGCCTCCCGAGTGGTGCAGCAGTCTAAGACACTGCATCACAGTGCTTGAGGCGTCACTACAGACCCGGGTTCGATCCCGGGCTGTGTCGCAGTTGGCCGCGACCGGTAGACCGATGAGGCGGCCCACAATTGAGGTGGTGCACAATTGGCTCAGCGTTGTCCAGGTTAGGGTAGGGTTTGGCAGGCGGGATATCCTTGTACCATCACGCTCTAGTGACTCCTGTGGCAGGCCGGGCGCATGGACACTGACACGGCCGACAGTTAAACAGTGTTTCCTCCGACACATTGGTGCGGCTGGCTTCCGGGTTAAAGCGAGCAGTGTGTCAAAAATCAGTGTGGCTTGGCAGGGTCGTGTTTCGGAGGATGCACGGCTCTCAACCTTCGCCTCTCCTGAGTCCGTACGGGAGTTGCAGTGATGGGACAAGACTGTAACTACCAATTGAGGAGAAAATAAAAATAAATAAAGATATCTGTACTTTGCTATGTTCATCTTTCCCTCTATCCTGACGAGTCTCCCAGTCCCTGCCACTGAAAAACATCCCCACAGCATGATGCTGCCACCACCGTGCTTCACCTTAGGGATGATGCAATGTTTCCTCCAGATGAAACGCTCGGCATTCAGGCCAAGAGTTCAATCTTGGTTTTCATCAGACCAGAGAATCTTGCTTCTCATGGTCTGAGAGTCTTTCGGTACCTTTCGGCTAACTCCAAGAGGGCTGTCATGTGCCTTTTACTGAGGAGTAGCTTTCGTCTGGCCACTCTACCATAAAAGGCCTGATTGGTGGAGTTCTGCAGGGATGGTTGTCCTTCTGGAAGATTCTCCCATCTCAACAGAGGAACTCTGGAGCTCTGTCTCTGGAGCCCTTCTCCCTCGTTTGCTCAGTTTGGCCCGGGCCGACAGCTCTAGGAAGAGTCTTGGTGGTTCCAAACTTCTTCAATTTAAGAATAATGGAGGCTATTGTGTTCTTGGGGACCTTCAATGCTGCATAAATGTTTTGGTACCCTTCCCCAGATCTGTGCCTCGACACAATCCTGTCTCGGAGCTCTACGGACAATTGCTTCGACCTCATGACTTGGATTTTGCGCTGACACTAACACTGTCAACTGTGGGACCTTATATAGACAGCTGTGTGCCTTTCTAAATCATGTCCAATCAATTGAATTTACCACAGGTGGACTCCAATCAAGTTGTAGTAACATCTCAAGGATGATCAATGGAAACAGGGTATTCCCAGAGCTGAATTTCGAGTCTCATAGCAAAGGGTCTGAATAATTATGTAAATAAGGTATTTCTGTTTATTATTTTTCATAAATGTGCAAAATGTCAAACAATCTGTTTTTTCTTTGTCATTATGGGGTATTGTGTGTAGATTGATGAATATTTTTTTTATTTAATCAATTTTAGAATATGGCTTTAACGTAACAAAATCTGGAAAAAGTCAAGAGGTCTGAATACTTTTGGGAATGCACCATATACACTGCTCAAAAAAATAAAGGGAACACTTAAACAACACAATGTAACTCCAAGTCAATCACACTTCTGTGAAATCAAACTGTCCACTTAGGAAGCAACACTGATTGACAATAAATTTCACATGCTGTTGTGCAAATGGAATAGACAACAGGTGGAAATTATAGGCAATTAGCAAGACACCCCCAATAAAGGAGTGGTTCTGCAGGTGGTACCACAGACCACTTTTCAGTTCCTATGCTTCCTGGCTGATGTTTTGGTCACTTTTGAATGCTGGCGGTGCTTTCACTCTAGTGGTAGCATGAGACGGAGTCTACAACCCACACAAGTGGCTCAGGTAGTGCAGCTCATCCAGGATGGCACATCAATGCGAGCTGTGGCAAGAAGGTTTGCTGTGTCTGTCAGCGTAGTGTCCAGAGCATGGAGGCGCTACCAGGAGACAGGCCAGTACACCAGGAGACGTGGAGGAGGCCGTAGGAGGGCAACAACCCAGCAGCAGGACCGCTACCTCCGACTTTGTGCAAGGAGGAGCAGGAGGAGCACTGCCAGAGCCCTGCAAAATAACCTCCAGCAGGCCACAAATGTGCATGTGTCTGCTCAAACGGTCAGAAACAGACTCCATAAGGGTGGTATGAGGGCCCGACGTCCACAGGTGGGGGTTGTGCTTACAGCCCAACACCGTGCAGGATGTTTGGCATTTGCCAGAGAACACCACGATTGGCAAATTCGCCACTGGCGCCCTGTGCTCTTCACAGATGAAAGCAGGTTCACACTGAGCACGTGACAGACGTGACAGAGTCTGGAGACGCCGTGGAGAACGTTCTGTTGCCTGCAACATCCTCCAGCATGACCGGTTTGGCGGTGGGTCAGTCATGGTGTGGGGTGGCATTTCTTTGGGGGCGAGCCCTCCATGTGCTCTCCATGTGCTCGCCAGAGGTAGCCTGACTGCCATTAGGTACCGAGATGAGATCCTCAGACCCCTTGTGAAACCATATGCTGGTGCGGTTGGCCCTGGGTTCCTCCTAATGCAAGACAATGCTAGACCTCATGTGGCTGGAGTGTGTCAGCAGTTCCAGCAAGAGGAAGGCATTGATGCTATGTACTGGCCCGCCCGTTCCCCAGACCTGAATCCAATTGAGCACATCTGGGACATCATGTCTCGCTCCATCCACCAACGCCACGTTGCACCACAGACTGTCCAGGAGTTGGCGGATGCTTTAGTCCAGGTCTGGGAGGTGATCCCTCAGGAGACCATCCGCCACCTCATCAGGAGCATGCCCAGGCATTGTAGGGAGGTCATACAGGCACGTGGAGGCCACACACACTACTGAGCCTCATTTTGACTTGTTTTAAGGACATTACATCAAAGTTGGATCAGCCTGTAGTGTGGTTTTCCACTTTAATTTTGAGTGTGACTCCAAATCCAGACCTCCATGGGTTGATAAATTTGATTTCCATTGATAATTTTTGTGTGATTTTGTTGTCAGCACATTCAACTATGTAAAGAAAAAAGTATTTAATAAGAATATTTCATTCATTCAGATCTAGGATGTGTTATTTTAGTGTTCCCTTAATTTTTTTGAGCAGTGTATATTCCAGCAGTAGAATGCAACTACAATGCTTTGAAGGGAAAAGCGAAAGGATCACATACTGTAAAACAAATTGACCCGGAGAAAAAAAAGGAACATAAGGCAGACAGTAAATAACCCCTGTCATTTTAACCAGTCCCTTGTCACTGTTGCCTGCAGTGGCTACTAGTGGAACATGCCACTGAATTTCAATCTGACTCTACTTTGACAGTTTTTTCTCTTCTATTGTATTATTATTCTTAATCATAAATTATTCCTCTGCCGGTTATGTTAATATCTGGAAATACACTGCGGCGGCCACAGATCCGTCTGAAATGTTTGCGTGGTCTTTTGGTCTTTAAGGGAGACTGGGGAGTCTAGCTGCTCGGCTTTTGCATGGGTAGGTTAAGACTGCGGGGATGGGCACTCCTTTCAGGAATATCTCAAATAAGTCAGGTGCGATAGCGCAGTGGAAAAATGGCCATTTTCACTTTCTTTCCACTAAACATTATTTTTAACAGGGGAAAGAGAAATGTACTTTTTTGCACCTTTGTCATAGACTAGAACACTTCTCTTTCGATGCCTGGGTGGAATAAATATTTTTTTGTGCGAGCAGACAAAAAGCATTTTCCACACAAATGATGTTTGTTGCATCTTAGCAAGGCAACATAACTGTCCACCTACTCACCTCTGTGGTGCTAACAGCTTCACCCCTTCCTTCTGTCGTGTCTTTGACTATGCCAGATTGATTGCTATGACATGCTATTCTATAAAATAATTTCTCCGTAATTAATATTACCTGATTGAACTAATCATGTAAATATGAATTAACTAGAGAGGGACACCACGAAAGAATATTTATAGAGCTGTTATCTTTCGGATAAACTCTTAAAGATTTAGTAATATTTTACTAAATAGCAGTCACATTAATCGTCATTATATTCAGTCTCATCTGAAAGTTGTAAGTCCTTGATTATCTGCAAGAATCCTGGCTAACAAGTTGAATCAGCAATACGAAATTGGGTTTAATTATTTATTTACTAAATACCTAACTAATCACACAGAATCACACATATACAATTAAATCATAACTTGATCACAAATTACGTCATACAGAAAACGTCCCTAGCGGGCGGAGTAGATATGACAGCTTGTTACACAAAGGAAAGGGGGGGAGTCCTAGTGAAAGCGCGGGAGACTTGAGCATAGGCGAGCTGTGCTATCGTAAATCTTATCTTATGCATTCTAAATTACCGCCATTTGAAGAGGAAAATGCAATGAATATTTACTCTGAGCTGCGCTTCAGTAGGTTGGTGGTAGATGGCCCAACCCGAGTCCTCTGTCCTTTGAAGAATGTCTCTGGTAGTCACGGGAACACGTTGTGTGTATTAGACGGGATACTTGGACTGTCCTTCCGAACCTGCGTTTAGCTGTTGCTAACTCCAAGGCTAGGAGATATCACTTCTGTAGTGAATACGAGTTCAAAGTTCATACCATTCACAATCAAAGTCCATGCTGATGTTGGCTTCATCTATAGTGATTATCTGAACCATTCTGACCCTGGATCGTCATCCTAGAGTACCCGGAACAGAAAGTTATTTCTGGTTCGTGGCTTTATATAGTGGAGGGAGAGGGGTGTGTCTGAAAAGTCTATTACCCAGGTCTCTTCACAGGGGCGGGCCCCTGGTTGAGCAGAAGCCAAATTTATGAAAACACAGATCTCTCATTTGGAAGGTAAAATTACATTTCACCTCTTCACAAACAATGTCATATTCAAACATTTGAATTAAACAACAATTCCATGTGAATCCGATACCTCTGACGTTTAGACTTTTCACAGTAGCGTTTATGTCATTCTATCATTGATGAGAATGTGTCAGAGGGCAACCGAACTGACATAATATACCTTAAGTACCACCGCATATGTACAGTTGGTTGGATTACCAGAATATAGTTCATTTCCCCCAACTTCTGATGTTACCCAGAATCTCTATGTTAACCCATGGGTTTCCTTATGTCACATCAGTTATAGTGGGGAGAGAGAAAAAGGGGGAAAGAGGTATTTATGACTGTCGTAAACCTACCCCCAACCCAACGTCATGACAGTCCCCCCATGTTGGGTTCAATCTTGCGATTAACCTGCATGTTGCAAACCAACATACAAATGACCGTGGGTTGTCCTGGTTGTGGACCATCGTTGTGGTCCCCATCTGGTGGTCGACCCGGGTAGGGTTTCTGCGAATGAAGAAGTCTACTCCATGGCTGGACAGCGGATGTCCAGTTGGTGATCGCTGTTGCAGTCCCCCCTCTGGTGTGGTCGACCCGGGTAGGGTGTCTGCAAATGAAGAAGTCTGCTTCATGGCTGAACAGCAGATGTCCAGTTGGTGCTCGCTGTTGCAGTCCCCCCTCTGGTGTGGTCGACCCGGGTAGGGTGTCTGCAAATGAAGAAGTCTGCTCCATGGCTGGGCAGCGGAGGTCCGGATTGGGATCGCCGTTCCGGACCCGTCGTCTGGTCGTCCAGACTGGAAGATCTGGGCAGTAACTTAGGCAGATGTTAACAACGCACACACACTCATGAAATATATCATTACATTTCCTCCCAAATGAGCGGCGTTGTGGCACTAACTGATGGTTGTATGGGGAAGTTGTTTATGGCTATCACTTTCTACATGTCGAAGAAAATGAAACAAAATGAATGAAAGCATAAACAAAACAAAATATAGTTATTGGCAAAATAACTTGGCTAAATGACCCTATCATGGCATTGTCTAATGTCATATCTAGGGCTCTTCTAATTTGCGGGGTGTTGGTTAAGGTACTATCCTAAGTTGATAACTATGTGATACGTCTACAGCTGTAAGGCACTAGTTTTGGGCAGTCTACAGGGATGACCTATGGACTTCTGAGAAGAAAACTGGTGAGTGCTGTAGCTGTAGAGTTAAAGGCCTCAAAATAAATGTTCAACTTTACTAAGGCTGGTATTTTGCTCGGACCCTTAAGTGATCCTAGCATAAATCCTAATTGGATGTTCCGTTGTACATGTGCGTTTATGCTTATGCAAGCACACATGCCAAGGGAAGGAAACCAAGTATTCTGGCAGATTACAACTTGTTCAGAATGAGTCTGACGTAGTCAGGTAATTTTCAGGTCAATGCCTGGAGGTCAGTCAGAATTGGTGTCGAGGGAGTCTGCAGTGGTTTTACTACCAGTCACTGTCTTCCACTATTGTAGTGGCAGTAGGTATGAAGAAATATACTTCATAGCTATGTTATCCACGGAGGAGCTAACCTCATGACGGAAGTACTGTAAGTATTAGACCAGTCGTACGTGGTGTGATCGTGGTTCCTGACTTCTAATAACTTTTTCTCCTGTACGGAGGATTCTATTTATTAGTGGCGTGTGTAACCATTGGAAGAGTGCAATGGAGCTTCCCTTCCCCGCGCTGCACTCTGAGTGACTCCTATGTTGCTATTATCAATAGCAATTTAACTTGTGAGGTTGCTAATTCTCCTACTGAGTGTTGCTGGACTGACTGTGGTATTGGTACTGGTACTCAAGGGGTCCAGTTGTCCTACCGATTTATTCTGAAATGTTATCCTACAGGAATACATGATTAGAGCATTTTACTAGTTGTCTTGTAGTGACTACTACACAAGGCAAGGAATGATTATTGTTGCCATTTGTTTTGGAGGTGGACAAGTCCACTGGACTTCCTTTACGACCAGTGTGGTACACCTCAGTACTATCTTAGATGTGTTCTAAGAGGCCCCTAGACAGGGATTATGTCTGCTCCTCACTGTTCTCAAAGGGGAGTTTACAACTAGATTTGATTTATGCTCTGGCGGCCTCGTACGGTGTTGTCCGTAGTCTCGACCCCCCCACCGGCCTCGATAAGGCTCATCATGGGTCTGGGCTACTATTCCCCCCCTTTGTGTCTCGGGACCCCCCCACCAGCATGTGGTGTTGGTATCCGAGGCGCAAACGAAAGGTTCGGACCCTATGTACGAGTTGTCAGTGGCCGCGTTATTATGAGAATGGCTGCAACCTTTCAACCAAATCTCCTGGTGTTTGTGCTTCAACACCCTCAGTGGCTGTCGAGGTCTGTCAGTCATCACCGCGTCCGCGCGTGGCAACCTCTTCAGTACCTGCGAACTGAGACGAGGATATCGGTCTGTGATATCGCAAAGTGTTTCACCAGTGGGAATCATCTGGTCAGTTGCTGGACTGACGCCATTAGTGTCGTTGTAAGGGTTGACAGTCCCCAACAAAGCGGAAGGTGTATCATCGGAAGAAGAGTATACTCTGCGCATCGATGTTTTTCTTGCTGAGACGGCCGCAGTGCTTGCGGAAATGTCTGAAGGGCAAGAGGAGCTCATCTCAACTACCGTATTGCACGACTGCACGGAGGAGGGAAGTTGCTTATTAACAGAGACAGCTGGCTCGAAATCCTGAAAAGAATGGTCAATCAGGTTGGCTGATGGAATGTGTTGAGATATCGTAATATCTCCTTGGATCTGATTCTGCCCCAACAGGTTTTTAAACGTCTTTTTCCCAAGGGGTGCTTTCGACAGATACCCCTCATGAATGACTGCGTTGCAGCTAGCGTTAGGGAAAGACAGTGTGGTCGGTGGAGAAGGCACTGTGGCCTGTGACCATACCTGGTTGGTTTTCCAATCCATCAATGGGAGTAACCGATCCATCAAGTCTGCTCCAAGTAGCAGGGGTACAGTTTCGAGGCTAGTAACATACACAGGGTGGACGAGCGATAAGTCCTTGAAGTGTAGTTTCAGCATGACTCTCAATGTGAGAGGCGAGGTAGTCTGAGTGACCCCTCGAAGTGTAGTGTCGCATCGTTCCACTTTTAACCAACGTTTAGTTGGCTTCAAAGCCCTTTTTAGATCATCAAACAATGTTTGAGAGATGAGTGATATTGTCGCACCCGAATCAATTAGCGCATGACAAGTTAAGCAGTCCTCCAGGACTGTTTCCAGGTATGGTCGTTTCGATTCGTGTTTAGTGGACATGTTCCCCACAAAGTGGAGTGGTCTTTCGCAACAACGTGATGTGTCAATTCTGTTCAAGGTGGAAGCAGATTGACTTTTACGATTTTGAGTGGGCTTGGCTTTAACGAAGCGTTTGACCTTTTTCTTCGCAACCTTTGTATCAGAGTTTATAGACGAAGCCCGTGGGCTTGTTTCTTGGTCAATCGGGCCCTGGATAGGGTCTCGAGTGAAAGCAGGAGGGATTTGAATTTTAACGTCCTTGCTATGGGTGTTAATTCCTGCGGACCTGGAGTCCGGTAATTCCCTGTCTAGTCCTTGTGACTTATCTTTTACCCTTTTCTCAAATGTTTCTCGCTTTAGTTCTTCACCTAGTGGAACTTCTGGAGAACATTGGTCTACGTTTTGATCATCCTTCAACCCTTTGTTACCCTTGTGCTCTGAGACTTTGTGTGGGTTGGGTGCAGGAACGTAGTGAACAGGTCGATTGTAGCGGTAGTCGTTTTGATGGCGACGTGCTTTACGGTTATTTCGACCGCGGAGGTTATTGGAATCATGGTTTCGTGGTAGAAACTGTTGTTGTGCGTCATCTCTTAACGCTCCAATACCTGATAATGCACCCTCTGACTGGAGTGAGTGCTCCTGGTCAAACTTCAAAACCGAGTGGTCAGGGCTCTTGGCGTTGCGAGCTTTTGATGCCTCAAAAGCTGTGCTTGCAAGCTCTCTGAGTTGTAAGATAGGCAACCCAATGTGGGCTGCAGTGCCCAAGTAGGTAATGAAGGTGGGATACATGTTCGACAGGAACATTTGTTTAAATGGTAACATGTCTTCCATGCCTGTTTCAGTGAGTAGGCCAAAGTAAGCTGAACGAATCCTATGATAGTAAGCTTGTGGGTGTTCATTCCGAGCTTGTTTGACCGTGTTAGCCAGTGAGCTATCGTGTTTGCGAGTTGCAGAACCACTGAATTCTAATTTCAAAGCTGTGGCAAGTTTAGCGTAGTCATTTAGCACGTGTTGCTGTTGTAGACGAATGAACCTTGTCACGTGTCTATTTGACGTTCGCTTCAACAGGTAAACCCTGTCAGAACCCGTAGCGTTCGGGTAGCCATCCAACGCGTCCTCTATGTCAGCTAGGAACGTCTCAGTATCGTTTGGCTGACCTGGAACGGGGTCAAAGGTGGGGAAATACTTGACGAGTTTGTCAAGGTATTCCGCGTCAAGCGGGCGGAGAGGGTGGGCTTTATCCTGTGGGGAAAGTGGGGCCAAAAGGCCAAGAGGAGAAGCCAAGCTTTGGCTTTGTTGGCCAAGAGGCGCCATATTACTCAGTGCCGAATGGCCAAGCGGAGAAGACTGGGGGACACCTGACGGAGGCAATGTCTGAAACCTATCGTCTTCACTCCTTTGAGTACCGGGCTCCGGTTGCTTGGATGGATAGTCACGCTGTAGAGCGTGACCCTTCTAGACTTCCTCCAGATGGTACCTAAGGGTGGTATTCTGCTGCATTGCAGAGTCCACTTGAGCGCTTAGAGTACTGATTTTGGACACGTGAGTGTCGCACTTGCTCTTTTCAGTCTCAAACTTATCTGTCATGGCTTGCAGATAAAGGTCTTGAGTACGGAGCGAGAGATTCAGTGATGAGATTTCTTCCGCTTGCTTAGAAATCAAGATTTCCATCTTCATCACCCGAGTTCTCTCATCATTCATTTGTTCAGCGACTTCAATGAGTTCTGCTGATTTGTCATCAAACTTCGTCATTGTGTTCATCAACTGATCGTCTTTGGTCTGCAGAATTTTGAGTAGAACCGTGTTACTCTGAGTAACGTTCAACAAAACTGCCTGCATGTTATCAAATTGCGCGCTCCTATTTGTAGATAACTCAACAGATTTATCTAGTTTGGAGTGGACTACCTCGTATTTAGTTTTGGCTAATTCGAGTTGTTCCTGGAGACAACGATTTTGTTGAAGAGTTTGTGCTCGTTCATCGTCATAACAATTTGCAATTACTTTCAATTGTTCAGATTTCAAACGCAGTTCCTCGACTAGCAGAATGTTTTCATTTCCTGCTTTTGTCAATAGTGGCTCAGTTCTCTCCGCCTGTACCCCAATGCTAGCCATGACTGGCACGTGCTTCAGCTGTGCACGGTGGTATTGAACCGATGCCACATTCTTATGGCGATACATTAGTGCAAAAGTGGGGAGAACCGTCACAAAGCCTGTGTTTGATGGTTGATTTTGGAGAGCGTTCGCAATTTCGGCTGTTTTTTCACTAATGGCATAATTAGGGTTGGTATCGCTGCTGAGGTCAGAGATCAATCCTTTTATGGGTGGAGGTTCACTACTTAGCGGAGGAGTGGTGACCACCTCCTTTGATAGCTTGCACATTATTAGAAAAGTTTAGAGGAAAAATTTTCCCTAAATTTATTCAAAGTTTGGGTTTGGAATTAATTGGAAGCTGCAAAGACAAGTTTAATCTATTTATAGATGTTGACGAACTACCAGTACTGTACCAGTAATGTGGAAGTTGGACGTGAATGAATTTGCAAAAGCAAATTAAATTAATGAATCAATACCAATGATTAATCCTACCTGTGTAGGCTATCTGGGTATTAAACTTTAATTAACATGAGATGTGGCTTCATCTAGGTTAATATGATAAGTTTAAAAGTGTCTCATTTGATTGGAAGAACATTAAATTATGTTCAACAATTTAACTTATTAAATTGAATGAGACGGTAATCCATAAAATCTCTGTTGATTGGATATCATAAGTGTAAACAGTAGACCAAATGTTGGGCACATTCAACACTGTGGCACTTCTCCCTAAGGCCGAAACCACATGGGATTCCCGCTGGGGCGGGGCTTCTGTCAGTACTGGATTACTGAATGGGTTTTGAAAAACCCAAATTTTACTGATTGATCAATTTAATGATAAATCAAACCTGTATAGGCAATTTGTGAATTAAACTTTAATTAACCTGAGAAGTGCTTAATCTAGGTTAATATGAGAAGTTTAAAAGTGTCTCATTTGATTGGAAGAACATTAAATTATGTTCAACAATTTGACTTATGAAATTGAATGAGACGATAATCCATACAATCTCCGTTGATTGGATATCATAAGTGTAAACAGTAGACCAAATGTTGGGCACATTCAACACTGTGGTACACTTCCCCCTAAAGCCGAAGCCACATGGGATTCCCGCTGGGGCGGGGCTTCTGTCAGTACTGGATTACTGAATGGGTTTTGAAAAACCCAAATTTGACTGATTAATCAATTTAATGATAAATCAAACCTGTATAGGCAATTTGTGAATTAAACTTTAATTAACCTGAGAAGTTGCTTCATCTAGATTAGTTTGGAAAAAGTTTGCAATGTCTTATTTAGAGAACTCAACAATTTGGATATTATTTAAAATATCTATTTCAGAATGTAAATGGCCAGATTTACACTTATTAGTTCAATTGGATAAGACATTGATATTCGTCTGGATATCATAAGTGATGACTTGAGTGTGACCTGAATAATTCTTCATGAACGAATATACTGGCACACTTCAGCGGTCACTGACTTCACACACTGAAATAACGGAACTACCCGGTGCGGGACTTCCGTTCCGCGAGGCGGAGGAGTTTCAGCGTGGCACCAGAAGAACAATAAATTGCTTTTTTTTCTTCTTGTTAGCTTTAGCACCTCGTGCCAGCTAACCCTCCTTTGTGCCTGAAAATGTAGCACGTAGGATTCCCTTGGCAGGGAAAAGGTTTTACTAATAACGTATTATGTTCAAACCCTTTTCGGCGTTTTTGACGATGTTTTAACCGGAACACGCGGCAAACATGAAATTGCACCGTGGTCTCTTCGCGTTGAATCGCGAGAGAGAGAGATAATTATCGCTGGTCGCGCTATATCTCCTGAATTTCAATCGGCTGGCTCTTTGTCCTCGCTCGAGAAATTAATAATGACCTGCCCTACCAGCGTATGAAACGCGCCAGGCAGAAATAGCCCTGCGTTTGGCCAAACGCACTATTTCTCAGATTTCTATAATTAGCTTTCTCAGCCTCATACAAGAAATGTATTCGCTTACGTTATCCACTGACTACGTCAGAGAACAACGTGGGGCGGGGGAATCTAAAGCACACACACACAAAAATGCTTGTCTATCACTCCAAAAATGTGTATAATAAACTTGGTATATTATGTAATCTGCTTTTCAATTTTATACAGGCCGAATCAAAATGAAAACCTCATTCTATCTTAGACTCCACACAACGGGGCATCAATATGTCGTGTCTTTGACTATGCCAGATTAATTGCTATGACATGCTATTCTATAAAATAATTTCTCCGTAATTAATATTACCTGATTGAACTAATCATGTAAACATGAATTAACTAGAGAGGGACACCACGAAATAATATTTATAGAGCTGTTATCTTTCGAATAAACTCTTAAAGATTTAGTAATATTTTACTAAATAGCAGTCACATTAATCGTCATTTTATTCAGTCTCATCTGAAAGTTGTAAGTCCTTGATTATCTGCAAGAATCCTGGCTAACAAGTTGAATCAGCAATACAAAATTGGGTTTAATTATTTATTTACTAAATACCTAACTAATCACACAGAATCACACATATACAATTAACTCATAACTTGATCACAAATTACGTCACACAGAAAAACGTCCCTAGCGGGCGGAATAGATATGACAGCTTGTTACACAAAGGAAGGGGGTTTGAGTCCTAGTGAAAGAGCGGGAGACTTGAACATAGGCGAGCTGTACTATCGTAAATACAGTATCTTATGCATTCTAAATTACCGCCCATTTGAAGAGGAAAATGCAATACATATTTACTCTGAGCTGCGCTTCAGTAGGTTGGTGGTAGATGGACCGTGTCGCCAACCCGAGTCCTCTGTCCTTTGAAGAATGTCTCTGGTAGTCACGGGACACGTTGTGTGTATTAGACGGGATACTTGGACTGTCCTTCCGAACCTGCGTTTAGCTGTTGCTAACTCAAAGGCTAGGATATATCACTTCTGTAGTGAATACGAGTTCAAAGTTCATACCATTCACAATCAAAGTCCATGCTGATGTTGGCTTCATCTGTAGTTATTATCTGAACCATTCTGACACCGGACCGTCATCCTGGTGTACCCGGAACAGAAAGTTATATTCTGGGAAAATGGCTTTTATAGTGGAGGGAGAGGGGTGTGTCTGAAAAGTCTATTAACCCATGCCTCTTCACAGGGGCGGACCACTGTGAGCAGAGGAAAACTTATGAAAGCACAGATCTCTCATTTGGAAGCTAAAATTACATTTCACCTCTTCACAAATAATGTCATATTCAAACATTTGAATTAAACAACAATTCCATGTGAATCCGATACCTCTGACGTTTAGACTTTCCACAGTAGAGTTTATGTCATTCTATCATTGATGAGAATGTGTCAGAGGGCAACCGAACTGACATAATATACCTTAAGTACCACCGCATATGTTCAGTTGGTCGGGTTACCAGAATATAGTTCATTTCCCCCAACTTCTGATGTTACCCAGAATCTCTATGTTAACCAAGGGGTTTTCTTATGTCACATCAGTTATAGTAGGGAGAGAGAAAAAGGGGGAAAGAGGTATTTATGACTGTCATAAACCTACCCCCAACCCAACGTCATGACAATCGGATGGGGCCACAGTGTCTCCTGACCCCTCCTGTCTCAGCCTCCAGTATTTATGCTGCAGTAGTTTGTGTCGGGGGGCTAGGGCCAGTTGGTTATATCTGGAGTACTTCTCCTGTCTTATCCAGTGTCCTGTGTGAATTTAAGTATGCTCTCTCTAATTCTCTCCTTCTCTCTTTCTTTCTCTCTCTCGGAGGACCTGAGCCCTAGGACCATACGTCAGGACTACTGGGCATGATGACTCCTTGCTGTCCCCAGTCCACCTGGCCTTGCTGCTGTTCCAGTTTCAACTGTTCTGCCTGCAGTTATGGAACCCCTACCTGTCCCAGACCTGCTGTTTTCAACTCTTAATTATCGGCTATGAAAAGCCAACTGACATTTATTCCTGATTATTATTTGACCATGCTTGTCATTTATGAACATTTTGAACATCTTGGCCATGTTCTGTTATAATCTCCACCCGGCACAGCCAGAAGAGGACTGGCCACCCCTCATAGCCTGGTTCCTCTCTAGGTTTCTTCCTAGGTTTTGGCCTTTCTAGGGAGTTTTTCCTAGCCACCGTGCTTCTACACCTGCATTGCTTGCTGTTTGGGGTTTTAGGCTGGGTTTCTGTACAGCACTTCGAGATATTAGCTGATGTACGAAGGGCTTAATAAAATAAACTTGATTGATTGATTGACTTTCTCCTCTCTCTCTCCCCGGTTTTAGCTTGCTGTCTAGCTAGCTAGGTTTAGGATATTTACTAGTCCATACCAGTAACAAACTAAGCTATGTCATCATTATATGGCAGTACACAAACAAAATCTAGCTAAATTATTTTGCTAGCTAGAATGAACTCGCCACAAATTCATTCAGAAATGGAGGAAGAGGATAGCTAGCTATAGCAAGCTAACATTAGCAGCTGCCTCTTTAAAAGGAAGCAACTGTGACAAGGAAGCAACTTTATTCTAAGATTAAAAAAACTACCCCGGGGCCACAGAATGGCTGAATAACCGCAACGCCCAGCCCCCACAAATACCTTGATGTTACGTTCCCCAGTTTCTGTGTTGTATTTGAGTGTGTGTGTTTCAGGAGATGGCTTCCTGGAAGCCTCCCCAACCAGCTGATTGGTCGACCCCAGGCTAATTGATGATTGGAGCTGACCCCGCCCCCTCGTCAAGAAGCAGCTGACTCTAATCACCATTGCCACCAGAAGATATAAAAGCCAGTGTTCTGTTCAGAAGAAGGGAGATCATGAGAAAGATTAGAGAGAGAGATTTTTTTTTGCTGGAGAATTAGATTGTGATATAGTGTTGGTTGTTTAACAGAAAGTGTGGTATGTAATGTGTTAGTTGTTGTTGGTAGCAGCTTTGATATGTTCTGTGTTTGTTGCTTTGTCAAAGCTTCTTTAGTGGCCTGAGTTAGTTTACTCAGTTTTGTTGTAAAGTGTTTGTGAAATTGTTAATAATTATTCTGTTTCATTTGTTCCCAGGGGGGAAGGGGAAGGCGCTTAGGCAAGAGGCCTGAGGGCATACATATACCCGTAGTATATTCAATGTCTAGGCACACTAGGTAAGACCTGGGCGGACCAGGTCTTGTATCTAATTTGGTTAGGGCACCAGGTGGTGCTAAGTTAGGTAAGTTAAGTGGGTAGGCAGGTTAGATAGGAGAGGGGGAGCTTTGATATTTACTTTCTTTCCTTTGGTTCCGTCCAGCCCCTTTTCCCCATATTACCGTGTAGGAAATAAATCCTAGTAATGGTAAATTCTGCCTTTGTCGTCCTTTCTCGCACCTACGGTCCATACCTCTTTCGCTTCACGGAGAGTTGAGTTGCAGCAGGGAGTTGCGTTCCCTCTTTTTAGAGGCGCGCGTAACACTTGAAAACTAGCTCTATCTCTGTCGTGGCCAAAATTACTATTTGCCATAGGCTTGTACTAGCTATATTATGACAGCATCAGCAGTTAGCAACAATCAACTGGCAGACATTTTTACATTTGGTTAGTTTTATCTGTGTTATTTAGATTTTAAATGTGAGCTAATTGCGCTATAGCTAGCTAACGTTAGCATAGAGATAGCAAACTAGTTATTTCACTTACCTGGTTGACTTCCACTCTCACTGTAGCCCATGGTAATGCTTGGAATTTGCTGGTGCTGCTGGCTGTTTGAGATGCTTTAGAAGTCACATTTATGGTAGGGACAGCATCCACTTTGAGAAGCAACTTCTTGCTGAAGTACTACTTCCATTGTTGATAGCCGTGGAAGTTCTCAAGGATGAAATGACCGCAGCATACTGACGAGTAGACACCCAATTCCAACAGCGTTTGGCATCCAAAAATGTTGCATTACCGCCACCAACTAAATCAAATCACATTTTATTGGTCACATACACGTGTTTAGCAGATGTTATTGCGGCTTGTGTTTCTACCTCCAACAGTGCAGTAATATCTAACAATTTCACAACATATACCCAATACACACAAATCTATGTAAAGGAATGGAATTAAGAATATAGATAAATATATGGATGAGCAATGTCAGAGTGGCATAGACTGATACAGTAGAATAGTATAGAATATTATTAAAGTGACTAGTGTTCCATTTATTAAAGTGGCCAGTGATTTCAAGTCTGTGTATAGGAAGCAGCCTCTCTGTGCTAGTGATGGCTATTTAACAGTCTGATGGCCTTGAGATAGAAGCTGTTTTTCAGTCTCTCGGTCCCATCTTTGATGCACTGACCTCGCCTTCTGGATGATAGTGGGATGAACAGGCAGTGGCTTGGGTGGATGTTGTCCTTGGTGATCTTTTTGGTCTTCCTGTGACATTAGGTGCTGTAGGTGTCCTGGAGGTCAGGTAGTTTGCTCCCGGTGATGCGTTGGGCAGACCACAACTCCTTCTGGAGAGCCTTGCGATTGTGTGCGGTGCAGTTGCCGTACCAGGCGGGGATACAGCCAGACAGGATGCTCTCAATTGTGCATCTGTAAAAGTTTGTGAAGGGTTTAGGTGAAAAGCCAAATTACTTCAGCCTCCTGAGGTTGAAGAAGCACTGTTGTGCCTTCTTCACCACACTGTCTCTGTGGGTGGACAATTTCAGTTTGTCAGTGATGTGTACTCCGAGGAACTTTCCCTGTCGATGTGGATAGGGGGGGTGCTCCCTCTGCTGTTTCCTGAAGTCCACAATCATCTCCTTCATTTTGTTGAGGTTGAGTGAGAAGTTATTTTCCTGGCACCACACTCTCAGAGCCCTCATCTCCTCCCTGTAGGCTGTCTCGTCATTGTTGGTAATCAAGCCTACTATTGTTGTGTCGTCTGCAAACTTGATGATTGAGTTGGAGGCGTGCTTGGCCATGCAGTCATGGGTGAACAGGGAGTACAGGAGGGGGCTGAGCATGCACCCTTGTGGTGCCCCAGTGTTGAGGATCAGTGAAGTGGAGGTGTTGTTTCCTACCTTCACCACCTAGGGGCAGCCCGTCAGGAAGTCCAAGACCAAATTGCACAGGGCGGTGTTCAGACCCAAGGCCACGAGCTTAATGATGAGCTTGGAGGGTACTATGGTGTTGAATGCTGAGCTATAGTCAATGAACAGGGGGTGACAGGTAGCCTAGTGGTTAGAGCGTTGGAATAGTAACCAAAAGGTTGCAAGATCGAATCCCCAAGCTGATAAGGTAAAAATATGTTGTTCTGTCCCTACACAAGGCAGTTAACCTACTGTTCCTAGGCCATCATTGAAAATGTGTTCTTTACTGACTTGCCTAGTTAAATAAAAACAGCATTCTTCCATCAGTATTCCTCTTGTCCAGATGGGATAGGGCAGTGTGATGGCAATTGCATTGTCTGTGGACATATTGGGGTGGTAAGCAAAAAAAGTGGGTCTAGGGTGACAGGTAAGGTAGAGGTGATATGATCCTTGACTAGTCTCTTTAGGCACTTCATGATGACAGAAGTGAGTGCTACAGGCCGATAATCATTCAGTTCAGTTACCTTTGTATTCTTGGGTATAGGAAAAATGGTGGCTATCTTGAAGCATTTGGGGACAGTAGACTGGGATAGGGAGAGATTGAATATGTCCATAAACACACCAGCCAGCTGGTCTGCGCATGCTCTGAGGATGCAGATAGGGA
The DNA here is from genome assembly GCF_016432855.1 of Salvelinus namaycush. Lineage (NCBI taxonomy): Eukaryota > Metazoa > Chordata > Actinopteri > Salmoniformes > Salmonidae > Salvelinus > Salvelinus namaycush. The sequence continues at coordinate 66,423,405 of NC_052310.1, forward strand.
TGCTGTCTGGGCCGTCTTGCGAGGGTTAGCGTGTTTAAATGTCTTACTCGTGTCAGCCACGGTGAAGGAGAGCCCACAGTCCTTGGTAGCGGGCCGCGTCGGTGGTACTGTGTTATCCTCAAAGCGGGCAAATAAGGTGTTTAAGCTTGTCTGGAAGCAAGACGTCGGTGTCCGCGACGTGGCTGGTTTTCCTTTTGTAGTCCGAGATTGTCTGTAGACCCTGCCACATACGTCTTTTGTCTGAGCCGTTGAATTGCGACTCCACTTTGTCTCTATACTGACGTTTTGCCTGTTTGATTGCCTTGCAATGACTACTCTGTATAACAACTCTGTTCGTATTCTGCCACATTCCCAGTCACCTTGCCATGGTTAAATGCAGTGGTTCGCGCTTTCAGTTTTGCGCGAATGCTGCCATCTATCCACGGTTTCTGGTTAGGGTAGGCTTTAATAGTCACAGTGGGTACAACATCTCTTATACACTTCCTGATAAACTCAGTCACCGTCTCAGTATATTCGTCAATATTATTCTCGTAAGCTACCCGGAACGTATCCCAGTCCACGTAATCAAAACAATCTTGAAGCGTGGATTGCGATTGGACAGTCCAGCGTTGAATAGTCCTTAGGACGGGTACTTCCTGTTTGAGTTTCTGCCTATAGGAAGGGAGGAGAAAAATGGAGTCGTGGTCAGATTTGCAGAAAGAAGGGAGGGCGGGCCTTGTATGCATCCCGGAGTACTACAGTCGATATGTTGATAGAATTTAGGCAGCTTTTTCCTCAAATTTGCTTCATTTAAATCCTTACCTCCAAAAAATGCTGCCTAAGGATATGTGGTTTCCAGTTTGCATAAAGTCCAGTGAAGTTCTTTGAGGGCTGTCGTAGTATCGGCTTGAGGGGGGATATACATGGCCATGACTATAACCAAAGAACATTTTCGTGGGAGATAATACGGTCGGCATTTGATTGTGAGGTATTCTAGGTCATGTGAACAAAAGGACTTGAGTTCCTGTATGTTATCACAATTACACCATGAGTCGTTAATCATGAGACATACACCCCCGCCCTTCTTCTTCCCGGAGAGATGTTTAGTCCTGTCGGTGCGATGAACTGAGAATCAAGATGGCTGGACCGATTCAGACAGTATATACTGAGAGAGCCATGTTTCCGTGAAACAGAGTTTGTTACTAGACTGGTGTATAATGCTCTACACTAATTAAAAATGCACCACCCTACTCAACAGACACTAACTCTTCTGACGTAAAAGCTCGTACACCCAAATACTTTTCTGCATCTGTCACTAGAACCTCTATTTTCTGTGACTTTTTTACATCAACAGATGTCACACATTGCTATTCAGAAACCCAGCCTAAAACCACAAACAGCAAGCAATGCAGATGTAGAAGCACAGTGGCTAGGAAAGATTCCCTAGAAAGGCAGGAACCTAGTTAGAAACCCAGAGAGTAACCATGCTCTGAGGGGTGGCCAGTCCTCTTCTGGATGTGCCGGGTGGAGGTTATAAGAGTACATGTCCATTTATGACCAGATTGTGCTTCAAGATAGATGACCAGTAGGGTCAAATAATAATCAGTGGTTGTAGAGGGTGCAACAGGTCAGTACCTCAGGAGTAAATGTCAGTTGGCTTTTCATGGCCGAGTATTCAGAGAAAACAGCAGGTCCCGGACAAGGTAGCACGTCTGGTGAACAGGTCAGGGTTCCCTAGCCACAGGCAGAACAGTTGAAACTGGAGCAGCAGCATGACCAGGTGGACTGGGGACAGCCAGGAGTCATCAGGCCAGGTAGTCCCGAGGCATGATCCTTGGGCTCAGGTCCTCCGGGAGGGGAGAGAGAGCGGGAGAGAGAGAAAATTAGAGGGAGCATACTTAAATTCACACAGGACACCAGATAAGATAGGAGAATTAATACAAATATAACAGACTGACCCTAGCCCCTTGGCACATAGACTATTGCAGCATAGATACTGGAGACGGAGACGGGTGAGTCGGTGGACACTTTTGCCCCGTCCGACGATGCCCCCGGACAGGGCCAATAATTCAGGATATAACCCCACCCACTTTGCCAAAGCACAGCCCCCACACCAATAGAGGGATATCAACAGACCACCAACTTACTACCCTGAGACAGGACTGAGTATAGCCCACAAAGATCTCCTCCACCGCACAAGCCCAAGGGGGCGCAAAACTGGACAGGAAGATCCTGTCTGTGACTCAACCCACTCAAGTAACGCAACCCTCCTAGGGGCGGCATGGAGGAGCACTAGTAAGCCAGTGACTCATCACCCGTAATAGGGTCAGAGGCAGAGAATCCCAGTGGAGAGAGGGAAGCCGGACAGGTAGAGACAGCAAGGGCGGTTCGTCGCTCCAGTGCCTTGACGTTCACCTTCGCACTGGTGGGCCAGACTACACTCAATCATAGGACCTACTGAAGAGATGAGTCTTCAGTAATGACTTAAAGGTTGAGGCCAAGTCTGCGTCACTCACATGGATAGGCAGACCATTCCATAAAAATGTAGCTCTATAGGAGAGTGCCCTGCCTCCAGCTGTTTGCTTAGAAATTCTAGGGACAATAAGGAGGCCTGAGTCTTGTGACCGTAGCGTATGTGTAGATATGTATGGCAGGACCAAATTGGAGAGATGGGTAGGAGCAAGCCCATGTAATGCTTTGTAGGTTAGCAGTTATACCTTGAAATCAGCCGTGTTTAGCACTAACTGAGGTTTATTTAGTGCGTTATCTGTGTAGCCAGAGAGTAGTTCATTGCACTAGTGTAATCTAGAAGTGACAAAAGCATGGATTAGCTTTTCTGCATCATTTTTTGACAAAAAGTTTCAGATTTCTGCAATGTTACGAAGATGGAAAAAAGCTGTCCTTTAAATATTCTTGATATGTTCGTCAAAAGATTAATTGTCAGATCCAACAGCAGATCTCTTTGTTTCTAGGGACCTAGAACTAGCATCTCTGTTTTGTCCGAGTTTAAAAGTAAAACATTTGCCTCCATCCACTTCCTTATATCTGAAACACAGGCTTCCAGAGTAGGCAATTTTGGGGCTTCACCATGTTTCCTTGAAATGTACAGCTGTGTGTAGTCCGCATGAAATGAAAGTTGACATTGCGTTTCCAAATGACATCAGCAAAGAGGTAGAATATATAGTGAAAACAATAGTGGTCCTAAAATGGAACCTTGAGGAACGCTGAAACCTACAATTGATTTTTCATAAGACAAACCATCCACAGAGACGAACTGATATCTTTCCAACAGATAAGATCTAAACCAGGCAAGAACTTGTCCGTGTAGACCAATTAAGGTTTCTAATCTCTCCAAAAGAATGTGTTGATCGGTGGTTTCAAAAGAAGCACTAAGTGCAGTCTCAGTGCTATGATGGGGTCTAAAACCGGACTGAAGCATTTCCTATACATTATTTGTCTCCAGGAAGGCATTGAGTTAATGCGCAACAGCTTTTATTTATTTTTTTGAAAAGTCGAGGTTTGGCTTTTTCAAGAGGCTTTATTACTGCCACTTTTAGTGAGTTTGGTACACCTCCGGTGGATAGGGAGTCATTTATTATGTTCAACATAGGAGGGCCAAGCACAGGAAGTAACTTTTTCAGTAGTTTAGTTGGAATAGGGTCCAGTATGCAGCTTGACGGTTTAGAGGCCATGACTATTTTCATGAATGTGTCAAGAGACACAGGATTAAAAAAACTTGAGTGTCTCCATTGATCCTACAGTTCTGTGCAGACTCAGGACAACTGAGCTTTGGAGAAATATGCAGATTCAAAGAGGAGTCCGTAATTTGCTTTCTAATGACCATTATCTTTTCATTGAAGAAGTTTGTGAATTCATCACTGCTGAAGTGAAAGCGATCCTCTCTTGTTGAATGCTGCTTTTTAGTTAGCTTTGCGACAGTATCAAAAAATACCTTTTGGATTGTTCTTATTCTCCTCAATTAGGTTGGAAAAATAGGATGATCGAGCAGCAGTGAGGGCTCTTCGATATTGCATGGTACTGTCTTTCCAAGTTAGTCGGAAGAATTCCAGTTTGGTGGAGTGCCATTTCCGTTCCAATTTACTGGAAGCTTGCTTCAGGGCTCGGTTATTTTCTGTATACCAGGGAGCACATTTCTTGTGACCAATGCTTTTTGTTTTTAGGGGTGCAACTGCATCTAGGGTATTAAGCAAGGTTCAATTTAGATTCTCAGTTAGGTGGTTAACCGATTTTTGTACTCTGACGTCCTTGGGTAGGTGGATGTTGTCTGGAAGGGCATCAAGGAATCTTTGGGTTGTCTGAGAATTTATAGCACGGCTTTTGATGATCCTTGGTTGGTGTCTGAGCAGATTATTTGTAGCGATTGCAAACGTAATAAGATGGTGGTCCGATAGTCCAGGATTATGGGGAAAAACATTTAGATCCACAATATTTATTCCACGATACAAAACTACATCCAGGGTATGACTGTCGCAATGAGTAGGTCTGGAGACATGTTGGACAAAACCCACTGAGTTGTTGATGTCTCCGAAAGCTTTTTGGAGTGTATCTGTGGATTTTTCCATGTGAATATTACAGTCACCAAAAATGTGAATATTATCTGCCATGATTACAAGGTCCGATAGGAATTCAGTGAGGAATGATGTATATGGCCCAGGAGGCCTGTAAACAGTTGCTATAAAAAGTGTTTGATTAGGTTGCATAGATTTCATGACTAGAAGCTCATTTTTGGGGATAAATTGCAATTTGCTGTCATAAAACACCTCCACATTTGCGGGATATGGTCACTAGTGTAACCAGGAGGAGAGGCCTCATTTAACACAGTAAATTCATCAGGCTTGAGCCATGTTTCAGTCAGGCCTATCACATCAAGAGTATGATTAGTGATTAGTTCATTGACTATGACTGCCTTGGAAGTGAGGGACCTAACATTAAGTAACCCTATTTTGAGAAGTGTGATATCACAATCTCTTTCAATAATGACAGGAATGGAGGAGGTCTTTATTCGAGTGAGATTGCTAAAGCAAACGCCGCCATTCTTCTTCTGTTGATTTTATGGCGGACTACAACCCAAAAAGATGTAGTATTGCCGTCACCAAATGGACGGGATGAAACCAAAACAAGGTAAAAAGAAAATCCATACGTGATATGGAAACTAACTTAATCCACCCAAATAAAAATAGTACATTGACAAAACAAAACTCCCACTTCTTCCTTCTTTCAATTCTCCATATCTCCCTTCTCAGGCTCTAGGGCCTGAGAGGGTGGTACGGCTTGTGACAATATTCCATGTAACTCCTTTGCCGAGAAATCTTACAGCCCCAGGAACCGCACCGCCGCTTCCACAATGATTTATATCTTCCTGGACCTTCTCTCCACATTGGCAGTGCAATTTATCATCATAGCTATAAAGGCACAAAGTTCACCTTCTTAACCTTTACTTTAAAATGTCAGGATCCTGCTGGTGAAAGGCAACCACTGGCCTATCCACCACCATGGACTCTTCAAGTGCACCATTCAAACCCTCAACCCTTTTAATAGCTGCTGCTTGTGATATGCTCTGGATAGCCCTGACTTTGGCCACCTCATTCTCTTTCACCCTTGTGGGGCATTCAAAAGATGTGGCTTCATGGTTCCCACCACAATTGCAACATGTCACGTTTTCATCACTTTTATAACACATAATATGATTTTTTCCACAACTTGGACATCTCGGCTTCTCCCTTCCGCTAACATTTGAAACATGACCAAAAGCTTTACAATGATCACACTGCATTGGTCTTGGGATAAATGTTATGACTCTGTAGTTAATATACCCTAACTGCCCTTGAGTAGGAAAAAAAACTAAAGAACAGATAGACTCTTCACTTTTTCTTCATTCACCACATGATTCATCCGACATGCATCAATCACTCCAGGAATAGTTTTCATCTCTTCAACCTCTACTTCCCACGAGACTCCAGATGTAACCCCCTTGAAGGGTGCCCTGTTCCTAAGAGACACACACAACACTTCAAACTTATCAAATCGGGTGAGACGCAGCACACGTATATTTCGACACCTCAGAAGCACAAAGAATCGAAACCAGCCCACTTCTTGTGATCCTCATAGCCTTCACTCTACCCAGCAACCTCTCCACCAGTTTGGAAATCTCAAATGGATTCCTCAAGATTGATAATTCGATCAGCTGCTGCTCATTTACAAACCATACTCCTACAAGATACAAAGTGACATTCTCATCACTGTACTCTACTTTGCTCCGTTTTCCTTTCTTTTGGACAATATTCCAATTCTCCTTGATTCTACCGCCATTAGATTCAGAATCCACTTCATCATCCGCTTCCGCAATCTTTCCAGTTGATTTCTCTTCTCTACCTCTGTGTAAATCACAGCTCGCGAGCTCCTCCCAAAACCGAACACTCCTGCCAGCCATCCGAACACCGCTATGTTTAGTTTTGCTCAACCTATATCGAGGCACAGATACGGTCACAATGGGGATAGCTGAGCTGACAACACTGACTGTGCTAGTGGCAGACTCCACCAAGCTGGCAGGCTGGCCTGCACTCTGCTGCCTGGCCTGCACCCCATCTCATTGTGGCGCTAGAGGAGTTAGAGCTGTTCATGGATAAGATGAGAGCACCCCTCCAGCTAGGATGGAGTCCGTCACTCCTCAGCAGGCCAGGCTTGGTCCTGTTTGTGGGTGAGTCCCAGAAAGAGGGCCAATTGTCTACAACTTCTAGCTTTTGGGAGGGGCAGAAAACTATTTTCAATCAGCAATTGAGTTGTGAGACTCTGCTGTAGAGCTCATCACTCCCCTAACTGGGGGGGGGGGGGGGGGGGGGCAGAGACAATTACTCGATGCAGACACATCTTTCTAGCTGATTTACACGCTGAGCTATGTTGCCCTTTGTGACCTGTTTCATCCTAACATCGTTGGTGCAACGTAGATTACAATATCCCTATACTCTCTACACTCGCCAGTTTTAGCCTCAGCCAGCACCATCTTCAGATTAGCCTTTATGTCGGTAGCCCTGCCCCCTGGTAAACAGTGCATGATCGCTGGATGATTATTTTTATGTCTAATATTGCGGGTAATGGAGTCGCTAATGACTAGGCTTTTCAATTTGTCAGAGCTAATTGTGGGCGGCATCGGTAGTCAGACCCCGTAATGGGTGGAGGAGAGACCTGAGAAGGCTCGGCCTCTTCCGACTCGTTGCTTAACTTCTAGTTGGTCCCAATCCCGGATCCGGGAGCACCCTCATGAGTAAAAAAGCTGACTAGCATAGCCTAGCATAGCGCCACAAGTAAATACTAGCATCTAAATATCATGAAATCACAAGTCCAAGACACCAGATGAAAGATACACATCTTGTGAATCCAGCCGTCATTTCTGATTTTTAAAATGTTTTACAGGGAAGACACAATATGTATTTCTATTAGCTAACCACGATAGCAAAAGACACAACTTTTTTCCCCCACCATTTTTTTACTGCATAGGTAGCTATCACAAATTCGACCAAATAAAGATATAAATAGTCACTAACCAAGAAACAACTTCATCAGATGACAGTCTGATAACATATTTATTGTATAGCATATGTTTTGTTCGAAAAATGTGCATATTTCAGGTATAAATCATAGTTTTACATTGCAGCCACCATCACAACTCTCACCAAAGCAACTAGAATAACTACAGAGAGCAACGTGAATTACCTAAATACTCATCATAAAACATTTATGAAAAATACACAGCGTACAGCAAATGAAAGACAAAGATCTTGTGAATCCAGCCAATATTTCAGATTTTTTAAGTGTTTTACAGCGAAAACACAATTTAGCATTATATTAGCTTACTACAATAGCCAACCACACAGCAGCATTGATTCATGCACGTTAGCGATAGCGAATAAACCAGCAAAAGATATTAAATTTCTTTTCACTAACCTTCTCAAAACTTCATCAGATGACAGTCCTATAACATCATATTACACAATACATATATTGTTTGTTCGAAAATGTGCATATTTAGCGGCACAAATCGTGGTTATACAATGAGAATAGTAGCCAAGCTGCCAACAAAATGTCGGGAGAAATCTTGGGAGAGGCACCTAATCTAATCAATAACTAATCATAAACTTGACTAAAAAATACAGGTTGGACAGCAAATGAAAGATACATTAGTTCTTAATGCAACCGCTGTGTTAGATTTTTAAAATTAACGTTACTACGACATACAGCGTGCGTTAAAGCGAGACCGCACCGAAATTAATGGCGGAATAGTAGTGTAACATTTTTCAACAGAACAACGAATTAACATCATAAATAGTTCTTACTATTTGATGAGCTTCCATCAGAATCTTGTGTAAGTTGTCCTTTGTCCAGAAGAATCGTTGCTCGGTTGTAGATTGTCGTCTTCAACTTTGGAATTAGCAGCAAACATTAGCCATGTGACGAAGACGTGTCCAACTCACTTTAACGCAGCACAAATGAAATATCGAAAATCGCAATATACTGATATAAACTGATATAACTCGGTTTAAAATAACTACATTATGATGTTTTTAACACCTATATCGAATAAAATCAGAGCCGGATATATCTAAAGCCTATAACGAGAGCTTTTCAGAATGCACTCCTGAGGTCTGTCTTGCGTCATGATGAACGTTGAAAAGAGTGCACCCCCGGTTCCAAGAGCTTTTATACGGCCTCAGAACCACCCAGACACTCCATTCCAATTCTCACTGCTTACTGACATCTAGGGGAAGGCGTATGCAGTGCATGTCGACCCATAGATTACATGGAAATGTATAAACTGACCCTGGAACAGAGCCCCGGATTTGAGATTTTTCAGTTCCTGACAGGAAGTTTGCTGCAAAATGAGTTCTGTTTTACTCACAGATATAATTCAAACGGTTTTAGAAACTAGAGAGTGTTTTCTATCCAATAGTAATAATAATATGCATATTGTACGAGCAAGAATTGAGTACGAGGCAGTTTAATTTGGGAACGAATTTTTACAAAGTGGAAACAGCGCCCCCCTATTGAGAAAATGGGGAGAACTGGGTGAAAGTTTCTGTCGGCTGAATGAGCCTGGGATTTATACTACTATGTGTACTTACTGGTGGCATAGACACTGTTTCATCCTTTCCTACACTTAAATTGCCCTTGCCTAACGATTGCACCTGAAGCTGTTGCAACATGGCTATTCTCATCATAAGGTGATAGTTCTCCTGTATATTAGGAGTACAGCAACTGCAATTAGATGGCATAGTTTTAATGTTACTACTTAGCTTTTTCAGCTGGTGGAGGTCCTGTAGAACAATGTCTAGATAAAGCATCCGGGGCAAAAAAGTTTAATGAAAAAGTCAGGTGAGGAAAAAACTAAGACGTTGGTAAATGTATTAAAAGTAAAAAATGAAAAGTAGCAACAACCAGCACAACAGCACGGAGACAAGTCCGGAAGCTGAGGGTGGAGCAATGAAGGCACACAGATAGGTAGCAATATGGTAGGATAAATTGTAAGCTTCCCCAAGCTTCCATCCCTGCAGTACAGTTGATAACCATTGCTATGAACGCTAAAAAGGCAATCTTATTGAAGCATATATCCCTTGTTGGCCTTTCTCTCTGTACTCATACAAATCTACTACTCACACAAATCCTCTCAGGATCCCTCTCCCTTGACCCATCTTCCACAACTTTCTTCACTGCCTCAGCATACAACACCCTCTGCTCTAATCAAACCCTGGTAACCTCAACCTGCCTCTCTCGCACCGTACATTTCTGATCCCCTGCCCCATGGACACCCCTACAATTAACACATACCGCTTCTTTCCCCAATGCTACACATTCCTTTGTCTCATGCTTCTGCACACTTCTCACACCTAGGAATCTCCCTCCTACACACTGCTGCCACATGTCCATTAGCTTGACACCTGTAACAACGTAATGTATTCGGGGAATAAGCTCGTACGATATAACTGAAACATCCTAACATCACATTGTCGGGCAAAGACTCAACATCAAAACTCAAAAGAACAGACAATGACTCTACTGTTTTACTAATCACGCCACCCTGTCTGCGTCGCACCAAACGACGAGCATCACAAACACCAGGAATCTTTCCCTTCAGTTGCTCCACTTTCACATTTACCGCTACCCCAGTAATCACTCCTTTCAATGGCACCCTTTTCTTGAGAGCAAAACAAATCACAGCTTTTGTCCCAATTCGTTTTGCGCGAAGCACCTACTCCCTCTGACCGGCAGAATCACAAACAATTATCACAAGTCCACTTTGGGATACCTTCACCGATTCCACAGCACCCAACTTCTTTTTCACCCTGAAACCACAAATGTAACTGCCAAAATGCAGGGGTTCACTTTCTCCAAAAATGTCACCCTACCGTCACAGACTCATCGTTATCCAGACTATCAGTGCAAGCCTCGGGCTCCAAGGGCTTCACCACACCTGTCACCTCCGATAATTCGCCCTCATTCACTTCCATTTCTCCTCCAGATCTCAATCCGGCGTACTGCTTACACTTTCTACCATTCTTCTTTGATAAACCATTTCCCATTTTTCTACAATTTTTACCTGACTCAATCTCACCTTCCTCCCTCTCTTCAACCTCCTCTGCCACTACTTTTCCTTCCATCCCTCCCCCATATTCCAAGTATACATCTCCTTATAACATTGTACTTCTCCTAACATACATCTTGTTCTTGCCCACTCAAGGGACACTGTTTTCTAGCTCTTGTAGCCAGTCCTCCAACACTCTACACCTTGAAATGAATTGACAATACAACAGAACAGATGAACTGGAATTACATTTACTCTCATGGAGTGGCCAAAAATAACTAGCTGAAAGGCACGCCCCTACTAATCCACACCTCCAGTCTTCTGAGCTGACCCAATGGCTCAATAACCCAGCATCAACAACCCAACTTAAAAACAATGGGGTTTTTTGTGACCCAACTAGCTGGGTCAGAATAACCCAACGTGTGTTCTTTCCAATAATTACTTAAATTGGGCTGTTTTTAACCCAGCATTTTTTTGAGTGTAGAGGGCTGAATGCTGAATGGTTCTTTAAAGCAACATGAACACAGTGTGTAGTGTTGCAGTGATATTATCTCAAGCAAATTCGCTGATACACAAAGCAACTGTAACGGCTGTCTTCCTCTTCTTCCTCTGAAGAGGTGTAGTAAGGATCGGACCAATACGCAGCGTGGTAGGTGTCCATGTTTTAATAGGGAAAAACTGAACATGAACACAAATACAAAAACAATAAACATGAACAAACCGAAACAGTCCCGTGTGGCACAAACACTGACACAGGAAACAATCACCCACAAAATACCCAAAGAACATGGCTGCCTAAATATGGTTCCCAATCAGAGACAACGATAAACACCTGCCTCTAATTGAGAACCAATCTTGGCAACCATAGACTTACATAAACACCTAGAATGAACACAACCCCATAAATCTACAAAAAAAACCTAGACGAGACGAAAACACACAAACCACCCTCGTCACACCCTGACCTAACCAAAATATTTAAAGAAAACAAAGAATACTCAGGTCAGGGCGTGACAGTACCCCACCACAAAGGTGCGGACTCCGGCCGCAAAAACCCAATCTAAAGGGGAGGGTCTGGGTGGGCCTCATTCATGGCGGCGGCTCGGGTGCGGAACGTAGACCGCACTCTACCATAGTCATTTCCCTCTTCAAGGGCCTCTTCAGAGGGACTACCCTCGCCTCCGACCTAGGGTCTAAGATCCTAACTAAAGGCCCCACTGGACTGAGGGGCAGCTCCGAACAGAGGGGCGGCTCCGAACAGAGGGGCGGCTCCAGACTGAGGGGCGGCTCCAGACTGAGGGGCGGCTCTGGCGGCTCCTGACTGGTGGGAGGCTTTGGCGGCTCCTGACTGGCGGGCGGCTCTGGCGGCTCCTGACTGGCGGGCGGCTCTGGCGGCTCCTGACTGGCGGGCGGCTCTGGCGGCTCCTGACTGGCGGGCGGCTCTGGCGGCTCCTGACTGGCGGGCGGCTCTGGCGGCTCCTGACTGGCGGGCGGCTCTGGCGGCTCCTGACTGGCGGGCGGCTCTGGCGGCTCCTGACTGACGGACGGCTCTAGCGGCTCCTGACTGACGGACGGCTCTAGCGGCTCAGGACAGACGGGCGGCTTTGACGGCTCAGGACAGACGGGCGGCTCTGACGGCTCAGGACAGCTGGGCGGCTCTGACGGCTCAGGACAGACGGACGGCTCCGACGGCGCTGGGCAGACGGGCAGCGCAGGCGGCGCTGGGCAGACGCACAGCTCAGACGGCGCTGGGCAGACGGGCAGCGCAGGCGGCGCTGGGCAGACGGGCAGCGCAGGCCAGACGGGCAGCGCAGGCGGCGCTGGGCAGACGGGCACACCTGTAGGGAGGAGACGGAGAGACAGCCTGGTGCGTGGGGCTGCCACAGGACCCACCAGGCTGGGGAAACCTACAGGAGGCTTGGTGTTAGGAGGAGGCACCTGAAGGACCGGGCTGTGGGGGAGCACTGGAGCTCTGGTGCGCAGCCTTGGCATCACTCCCCCAGGCTGGAATACTACTCTAGCCCGGACCCTCCAGAGTGCAGGCACAGGTTGAACCAGGCTGTGGGTGAGCACTGGAGATCTAGTGCCTACTACACGCACCTCTCGCTTAGGCTCCACTCCCACATTTGCCCGGCACGAGCGGAGCGCAGGCATAGGACGCACTGCACCCTCCCAGCGCCCCGGAGACACAGCACGCAGAGCCGACGCAGGATAACCTGGACCAAAACGGCGTACCGGAGACCAGCCACGCTGAGCAGGCACAATACGCCCTGGCTGGATGCACACACTCGCATGACACTTTCGGGGGGCTGCCCTATAGCGCACCGGGCTATGGGCACGTACTGGCGACATCGTGCGCTTAACCGCATAACACGGTGCCTGACCAGTAACACGCTGCTTATAATAAGCACGGGGAGTGAGCTCAGGTCTGCTACCTGGCTTAGCTACACTCCCCTCTCGCGCTGCCGTGCTGCCTCCTCATATCGCCGCCGCTCAGCTTTCGCTGCCTCCAGCTCTGCTTTGGGACGGCGATATTCCCCAGCCTGTGACCAGGGTCCTTTCCCATCCAGAATCTCCTCCCAGGTCCAGGAGTACAGTACAAACACCCTAGACGAGACAAAAACACACAAACCACCCTCGTCACACCCTGACCTAACCAAAATATTTAAAGAAAACAAAGAATACTCAGGTCAGGGCGTGACAGCATCTCAAACATTGAAACATCAAATCTTGTCATACATCACATACTGGTTTCACAAATTATTTGTGGATTCAACTGTTCCGTTATTGTAACAGAATCAATATAGAAAAAATGTTGCTGTATAATTTAGCTCAGTGTTTCCCAACTCCATTCCCCGAGTACCCCCAACATCAAATAGTTTGTCTGGTGCTACAACAAAAATGTGCGCTGTTGGTGGTACCTGAGGACTGGAGTTGGGAAACACTGATTTAGCTAGCTAGCCCAAATGGAATTGTCAGCACTGTTTATCAAGCTTGCTAGCTAGTTCATCTTGGACAATTTCAGTTGAAACTTCACAGGATGAGATCAGGGCACTTTCCATTAAATATATAGACTGTCAGAAACTGTTAATAATAATTTACCATGACCATCAATGATGTCAAGAAGTTTGCATGAATTTTCAGTTTGACATGTCTCTTGACATAACAACTGAATGCACTTCGGATTGCAAGTTTACAAACAAAAGGATGCTTTTTCGTTCAAGCATATAAACCTTACAGACTTTCTAATATAAAAGACAGGAAAATGAAAATGTTCCTTATAATTCCTCCAATTCTAATAACTTAAAAGTGCAATACATGAAGGCTGTTGTGTGCAGTAAATTCAATATATTATGTGAGTAAGTGCGAGCATGTGCAGTCAAAAAACTATACCACTCCCCCGTCTAACCAAGACTCCTCCTCATAGGCCCGACTTTCTCCCCCAAATAACCTTAAAAATCCTCCTCCCGTAGCCACTGCACGGGAGGTATTCATCTCCAACAATGGCTTCACACTAATAATTCTCTGGTTATTGTATACAAATACAAATTGGCTATTTGGCTTTAACAAATATATTTGCCCTGTATGTATAAGGAAAATCTCGAATAATATTTGGCGAAACACTGTTGTCAAATTTTGGCACAAGTAGACAAGCTACCTAGCTATGTAAACCAATGCCCACTGCGAACGCACTTCTTGCGATGTTTCTTATGAGACTGTACTTAATTAAATTATGTAAGAGAATAAAATGTTACCATTGGTGTATTAAAATGTGGCTTTTGGTGATGTCACAAAAATCTCTAAATAATCCCACCTCCATCCCGCCTCCTGAATCCAAGTGTTTGACATGGTGGTGGAGACCAGTAACTTTATGACCAATGTTGATCAATGTAGAAGCAACAGTAATTTTTCATACGTTGGTAGTCCGACTTTCATCTGGTTTCATCCAAATGTCATTCAATTGAATGAAAAACATGATTTTGACTCTTTGCGACCTTTAACTATAGCTATTTCAAAAAGGAAGGTAGGAGTCACGGACTGAACAGGGGAGAGAGACACACACACACACACACACACACACACACACACACACACACACACACACACACACACACACACACACACACACACACACACACACACACACACACACACACACACACACACACACACTTTTCTCCTTGACTGTATCTGTTCTGATCAGAGCTTAAATCTTTAAATTATATTTTTTGCTCTGGCAAGACACTAGATGTGTCTTTTTTCTGTGTCGTTACTACCACAGTTTTTCTGGTGACTGGTTTCAGCTGTGAGGGATTAGCATATAGTTGAGAGACAGCAGTTTTTGCATGCAGATCAGACAGACAATGAGCTCTGAGCATAGAGTGCAGCGATCATTCAGAGGTCCTAGGTTGCATCTGAAAAGACACCCTATTATTTTAATTTGTTCACTGCTTTGGAACTGGTCAAAAGTAGTGCACTACATAGGGAATAAGGTGCCGATTTGTGTACGCACATAGTATACACACTGGGGCTGTTGCCATTGAGAGCTCATTGGTTGGTCTGTCGTGCGTTGTTGATGTTTGGATATAGGAAATGTAAATGGAGTATGATTTTTTGAAGACGAGAACTCCACCACTCCGCAATTGTTTTTTATCCTTCTGCCTTTGGGCAAATTATCTGCATTTCTTAATGTCTTCTTATGAAGGATTGGGGAGGGGAAAGATCATTAGGTCATTTTATACTTGTGTACTATTGTTTGTACTGATGAACATGGTACCTTCAGGAGTTTGGAAATTGTGTCCAAAGATGAACCAGCCTTGTGGAGGTCTACAATTTTTTTTTCTGAGGTCTTGGCTGATTTCTTTTGATTTTCCCATGATGTCAAGCAAAGAGGCACTGAGTTTGAAGGTAGGCCTTGAAATACATCCACAGGTACACCTCCAAAGGATGTCAATTAGCCTATCAGAAGCTTCTAAAGCCATGACATCATTTTATGGAATTTTCCAAGCTGTTTAAAGGCACAGTCAATTTAGTGTATGTAAACTTCTGACCCACTGGAATTGTGAAACAATGAATTTTAAGTGAAATAATCTGTCTGTAAACAATTGTTGGAAAAATGACTTGTGTCATGCACAAAGTAGATGTCCTAACCGACTTGCCAAAACTATAGTTTGTTAACAAGAAATTTGTGGAGTGGTTGAAAAACGAGTTTTAATGACTCCAACCTTAGTGTCTGTAAACTTCCGACTTCAACTGTATATTTCTGTGGGCCTAATTCAAATAATGCATGTCAGAACAAGATGCCCAGCGCTTCAAGGCAAGTTTCCTCCATCTTCTTGCTCTCTTCTCACTGGCAAAATTTCAGTTGCATCTTGTGCTCTGGACTGTGACTGGTAGCACTATGTGTGTGTTTGTCTTTCAGTATGAATAAACCATGCTGTTTCGGCAAAATACAATTTGCTCTTAATGACTTTTCTATACAGATTAAATCGCTTACCTGCTTCATAGCAAGCTGCTTTATCCTCACTGATTGATGAAGGAATTTAATGTCAAGCTAAATAACAAATAAAAATCTATTTCAGAGGTTAAAAATGAACAGAAAGGAACGATATAAACCGGTACTTTTTGGGGTTTCGAACAGGTTCAGACCTTTATTTTGCCGATCGGGACAGTGGAATGGAACGGAAAAAATAATGGTTCTGTTCAGAACGAAATGAGTGGACAATAATTTCGGTTCCAAACCCTGTTTGGCATTGAATCACATATTTGGTTTCAACAAATGTAGTAGTTTCAATTGAGAACCTAACTAATTTACTTGAAGTAGATATTTTTTAGGTTGATCCAAAGAGTATGTTTTTACAGTGTAGGCCTACCTCAATGGGGCCTAATTTAAGACACATTCCACCCACACTCGATTCCGTATGCTACACACGTATGCACCCAGCACCCACACACACCGACTACAAGATCATTGGGAGCTGTGGTGGTACTGTACCTGCATGTGAGGAAAATACAGAGTAGCGCTAACTTGGACAATGATGGCAGCATTCCTCGTTCTAACAGGAGGATGTGTGTTTCCAAATAAACAAAATAAGATTCTGATCTCTCTTTCCATTGTCAACATTGAAAAAAGTAATACTTAAGTTATTTTGGGCGTATTGTATGCTTGTGTGCATTTCTGAGGTTGTGAATCATCACCATGTTTATATTAAGTTTTTCCCTGCAGAGTTCCTTTGGTCACCCAGCCTTAACGCTTTGGTTACCCTCACCCAGCCTGGCAGCCCTAACAGTGCATGAAAACACTGGGTCCTATTGGTCCAAGACATCAAAGCCATGTTGTGGATTATTCCAGTCAGGAGCATGAAAATAACACTGTGACAAATACGACTCGCATGGCCAGGACACAATGTCCCTCGTCCGTTCCCATTCCACCTCGCTCTGAATCAGATTGCATGTAAATATCCCAAATTAGACCATCTGCCTCTCCACCAGAAATTCAGCTTTATCTTTTTCACCAGGGGTTATAGGTAACACAAACAACAGGACAGGTCATCACACAAGTCCAGTAAAGGCAATTTTCTGACCGTCAAGAGGTCGTAAGTAATGTCAGGTGTGTACACACACATCATGTTTCCCTTGTATGTGATGGTGCTTAGCACACAACACAATGGATCTGCGAGTGTATAAGCATCCATGAGGCCCTTCTCTCTAATTTGCCGTGCATGTTTGGAGTCTTTGGCACGGCCCTCATATCAAGGGGGTGGTGGGAGTTGGGGGCTGTAGTATACACTGTAGTGGAGCCGCTGCACCGGACAGCTGTGAAAACAGCCACCCCAGTCCTTACAAGCCCAGCCTGACCTAAAACAATGGCTGAGACACTGTGCGTGTGGTCCAACCTGACCAGACCAGAGATGAGAGGACCACAGGTGAACTGGACACAACAGTAAAGCACACCTGCAGGACCTCCAACACCTGTTGTGTAGAAATACAATGTAATACTATTCCATTCTATGAATACAAGTTCAGAGAATTTTTCATAGAACTCATTCCATGTCTTGTCATCATTACAGTAGTTCAATTATTCTATTTTTATACTGTGAAATTCAGATTTGATACTAAACCCTTCTGAAATGCCAGCTTTGGTTGGTGTTGCGCTGTTGGAAATATTTGATTTATTTGGAGAAGTTAGCGGCAAATTCTTCAGTCATGCAAAGTCCTGAGCTCTAAAATAAGCCTGCTCACAACAAAGAGGAAATCAATGTCCCTGCCAGTCAAAACGGAGTTCCAGCTGCTGTCATGGATCAGGTTCTAGACTCTGGCAGACTCCCACGTCATTACGATGTACTGCAGTGCTAAGAGTCTAATTACAGTGATATAACTGTCTGAAATAATAGTAATGTAATTAGAAAAGACTAAAGAAGAGCCTATTAAACATCTCCAGGAGCAACCAGGCCACTGTCTGTGAGGTGTTTATATTTTGAGATCTACTGTATACTAATACATTCCTGACATTTAATCCTAGTAAAAATTCCCACATTTTAAATACATTTTAATCTATTATGAGGGAAATGTTTGATTTGAGCGCAGACTTTTGATAGGGTACCTACAGTACACTGTAAACATATCCTGTTGTAATGTACTGTTAAATCAAAGTTTTTTTTTTACAGTGTAGCTAAGGATAATCTCTAGACAGATGGGTTGCCGTAGCTAAACATGAGCACTTATCCTGCCCAAACTCTAAGCTCGCCTTCTTTTGAGAGAATACGAAATCCTACCCAGACCTTGTGCTGTTGCTCAAAAGTCTGCGAATTCCAAGACTAAGCTAAAGATATCAACCCAAAAAAACGAACACACACACACACACACACACACACACACACACACACACTTTCAAATACACCTGTACCAACCACGTACACACACACAAACACACCTCACTGACTCCCAGTAGCACTGGGTTCCGAGGCTGGCTGGGGGAAAAAATAACTCAACCTTTTTACCTGAAGCACTGGCAAACAAACCAACCTGCTTTTAAAACCACATCAACCATGCCAACAGTTTGAAAAACATAATTGTTGATGAATCAAGATTACGAAGCTGTACTTCTTTACGTCTGTGATTTTGTTATTATTTTACTGTAGCGTGTTACACTATGAAATATTAAATTATACAATGGACTAATAAAGATCTATTCTAGTCAATGACTTGGCTTCAGGAGGTAGTTTTCCAGAGGGTGGTGGGATGTCAAGCGACCCTTGAAACGTTGGAGCCCAGAGCGGTCCGATCTGGATTTTCCAGCATGGAGGGGCTACAGTATGCCACTGCGATAACATGAGCAGTGTGATGGAAAAACTAGACCTGTGTGTGTGTGTGTGTGTGTGTGTGTGTGTGTGTGTGTGTGAGTGAGTGAGAGTGTGTATAAGGCATCTGGATATAATCAGCAGTGAACCACAGAGGGCCTGGTTGTGTGGCCATATCGTCTGTGAAAATATAGAACTGAAGGCTCTAGTGTGGACAGTTCTTTGACCTATTGAAGTCCACAGTGGACTGACACTGGGACATCTCTTACACTATGTATCTGTCCATGCTTCATGTTAGACAGACAGCCTATAACTCACAGGTCCAAGGTACAGGCATTAATTGTGTGTGGTGGGTCGGTAATGTTGCAGTACGGGTCGGGTCTGAGTCTGGGTGTGTGTGTGTTGGGAGGATTGCAGAATGGGACAGATCTGGGTCTCTCCATCCTAGCAGGAGGCGTCTGGACAGGGTTTTTATGGGCTGCACGGTGTGGTCCGAATCGAATGGAACATGAACCCCTGTGTGACCTTCACAAGAAGCACATCCAGTAAAAACTGCTAAGCCAGCTCTGCCAGAACAACCCAGCAGACCTGGGTTCAAATACATCATTATTTAAGTATTTGTATTCTAAATACACATTTTCTGTGTATTTAAGTATTTTTCAAATAATGTTGCCGAATCTTCTATTTGAAGTATTTGATTTAAAAAATAAATAGAAAAATCTATATATACTATTTAAAACTATTTGCAAATACATTTCAAATACTCCTTGGACTAAACAGACCTGGGCCCGGTTTCCAAAAAGCATCTTGAGGCTAAGTTCATCGTTAGAACCTTTGCCAGATCTTAATTTCCAAGCCGTTTCCCAAAACCGTTTTTATTAACGTTGCACTTGAAATGGTTGCAAGGCAAAGTGTTGAGTAGCCAGTGAAATCGTGCCCATTTCAAACGGCCTCCTACTCAAATCTTGCTCGTACAATATGAATATTATTATTATTTTTGGATAGAAAACACTTTCTAGTTTCTAAAACAGTTGGAATTATTTCTCTGAGTGAAACAGAAGTCCTTCTGCAGCACTTTTCCTGACCAGGAAGTGAAATGACAGAAATCAATGCTCTTTTCAACTTGATGCCTATACATGGTCTTGACACTTAGGAGTCTGCTGACACTCTATACGCCTTCCTATTGGTGTAAAGAGGATGTCAGAGAAGAAATTTTTGTGCTCATCTTGTTCTGTGGTGGAAAAAAACCTATTTCTTTGACTTGACCGTCCACTTCCGGTACTCTGAAGGAAGTGGGACTGACTTCTGTTTTGCCTTCGTAACGAACGGCTAACATCTCCGGCTCGATTTTTTTTTGATACATGTGACCATATCATCGTAATGTATGTTTTTTCAATATAGTTTAATCAGATTATTGAAACTTTATTCGGGAGTTTTGCCGTGTTCCGTCCTCTGACTGTGTTTACGTTGGAGAAATTTATGCCATCGGCTAGTGCCAATGCTAATTGAAGAGGGAAATTTGCCATTCTGAATCGAAACAACGACTCATCTGGACAGAGGACACCTTCTTCAACATTCTGATGAAAGATCAGCAAAAGTAAGACCCATTTTATGATGTTATTTCATATATCTGTCGTGCATGTGAACTGGCCGTGGGCGCCCAATTGTGTCTGTCTGTCTATTGTAGCTACGCTAATATAGCGATACATTTTGTTTTCGCTGTAAAACATTTAATAAATCGGAAATATTGTTTGGAATCACAAGATGCCTGTCTTTCAATTGCTGCAGACTATGTATTTTTCAGAAATGTTTCATGATGAGTAATTAGCTATTTGACGTTGGTGTCTGTAAATATTATGGCTGCTTTCGGTGCAATTTCGGATTGTAGCTGAAATGTAAACTATGGTTTATACATGAAATATGCAAATTTTTCGAACAAAACATATGCTATACAATAAATATGTTATCAGACTGTCATCTGATGAATTTGTTTCTTGGTTAGTGGCTATTTATATCTTTATTTGGTCGAATTTGTGATAGCACCTGATGGAGTAAGAAACTGATGGAGTTAGAAAAGTTGTGTCTTTTGCTAACGTGGTTAGCTAATAGATTTACATATTTTGTCTTCCCTGTAAAACATTTTAAAAATCGGACATGTTGGCTTGATTCACAAGATGTGCACCTTTCATCTGGTGTCTTGGACTTGTTAATGTGTGAAAGTTAAATATTTAAAAAAAATAGATTTTGAATTTCGCGCCCTGCACTTTGAGCTGGATGTTGTCATAAGTGTACCGGTGTCGGGCTGCCCCCGTAAAAGGTTAATCTGAAGTCTGCCTCGGACCATTCGTAAAACAGCTAAGTGTGTTGTTAGATCACAGTTTGCCCTCCTGCGTCACTTTAAACACAGAATATCTACGCAAAACATAGAACGGTAGATGTTTATCTGTCTCTTTGTGACCACTGACAACTTAATAGTTAAATATAAATAGCATTAAGAGTTAGCAGTGCTATAAACAAGCAAAGCCAGGATAAAAAAATAAGTATAAAAACCGAGATAACTGAATTATATAATAGCTAATAGCTTATTAGGCTAAATATTGACATCACTTTCATGTACATTACCTTCAGAAAGTAGTCACACCCCTTGACTTTTTCCACATTTTGTTGTGTTACAGCCTGAATTTAAAATGTATTAAATTGAGATTTTTGGTCAATGGCCTACACACAATACCCCATAATGTCAAAGTGGAATTATGCTTTTATACATTTTTACAAATTAATAAAAAAATGTAAAGCTGAAATGTCTTGAGTCAATAAGTATTCAACCTCTTTGTTAAGGAAAGCCTAAATAAGTTCAGGAGATATGCTTAACAATTCACATAATAAATTGCATGGACTCGCTCTGTGTGCAATAATAGTGTTTAACATGATTTTTGAATGACTACCTCATCTCTGTACCCCACCCACACAATTATCTGTAAGGTCCCTCAGTCGAGCAGTGAATTTCAAACACAGATTCAACCACAGAGAACAGGGAGGTTTTGCAATGCCTCGCAAAGAAGGGCACATATTGGTAGATGAGTAAAAATGTAAAAAAGCAGACATTGAATATCCCTTTGAGCAGGGTGAAGTTATTAATTACACTTTGGATGGTGTATCAATACACCCAGTCACTAAAAAGATACAGGCGTCCTTCCTAACTCAGCTGTCAGAGAGGAAGGAAACAGCTCAGGGATTTCACCATGAGGCCAATGTCGACTTTCAAACAGTTACAGAGTTGAATGCCTGTGATAGAAGAAAACTGAGGATAGATCAACAATATTGTAGTTACTCCACAATACTAACCTAATTGACAGAGTGAAAAGAAGGAAGCCTATACAGAATATAAATATTCCAAAACATCCTGCATCCTGTTTGCAATAAGGCACTAAAGTAAAACTGCAAAAAAATTGCAAAGAAATTTACTTTATGTCCTAAATACAAAGCGTTATGTTTGGGCCAAATCCAACAAAAAACATCACTGAGTACCACTCTCAATATTTTCAAGCATGGTGGTGGCTGCATCATGTTATTGGTAAGCTTGTCATCGGCAAGGACTAGGGAGTTTTTTAGGGTCAAAAGAAATGGAATAGAGGTAAGCACAGGCAAAAAATCATAGAGGAAAACCTAGTTCCGTTTGCTTTCCAACAGACACTTGGAGACAAATTCACCTTTCAGCAGGACAATAACCTACAACACAAGGCCAAATATAAACTGGAGTTGCTTACCAAAATGACATTGAATATTCCTGAGTGGCCTAGTTACCGTTTTGAGTAACACTTTACTTGACACCCAGTGTCATAAAATAACGCAATATATGTCAAATCAGGTGTAAATATATGGGTCATGACAGTGTTATGACCATATTTTGACAGGTTATGTCAAGTTATGTCAGCTATTATAGCATATTATGACATTGTTATGAACGTGTCATAACATGTTATGACACTGAGTGTCAAGTAAAGTGTTACCCAGTTTGGACTTAAATCAGTTTGAAAATATATGGCAAGACTTGAATACCAACTTGACAGAGCTTGAAGAATTAAAAAAACAATGTGCAAATGTTGTACAATCCAGGTGTGGAAAGCTCTTAGAGACTTACCCAGAAAGCTCTTAGAGACTTACTCATGGCCCTAATTGCTCCCAAAGGTGATTTTAACTTGCATTGACTCAGTGGTGATGAACTCCTATGTAAAGAGAAATGTCTGTAATTCAATAAATTATTTGTATCAACCTTAGTTGAATGCACTGACTTACAAATATTATTATTATTTTTTTAATATTCAGGGAGCCCAGTTGAGACCAGGGTCTCATTGACAATGGAGCCCTGAGAATAAACAACTCAGAAAATAAAAAACAAACTGCAAGGTACAGCAGATACAGGCACACCACATCTCAACAACACAAATAAACCATCATAATCAACCACAACACTAATAAACCCTCACAATCAACCACAACCCCAATAAATCCCCACAATCAACCACAACACTAATAAACCCTTGCAATCAACCAAAACACTAATAAACCATCACGATCAACCACAACACTAATAAACCCCCAAAATAGACCAACACTAATAAACCATCGCAATCAACCACAACACTAATAATCCCCCAAAATACTAATAAACCATCACAATCATCAACAACACTAATAAACCCTCACAATCAACCACAACCCTAATAAACCCCCAAAATCAACCACAACACTAATAAACCATCACAACCAACAACAATACAAATAAACCCTCGCAATCAACCAAAACACTAAGACACCCTCGCAATCAACCAAAACACTAAGACACCCTCGCAATCAACCAAAACACTAAGACACCCTCGCAATCAACCAAAACACTAAGACACCCTCGCAATCAACCAAAACACTAAGACACCCTCGCAATCAACCACAACACTAATAAACCCTCGCAATCAACCACAACACTAAGAAACCCTCGCAATCAACCACAACACTAAGAAACCCTCGCAATCAACCACAACACTAAGACACCCTCGCAATCAACCAAAACACTAAGACACCCTCGCAATCAACCAAAACACTAAGACACCCTCGCAATCAACCAAAACACTAAGACACCCTCGCAATCAACCACAACACTAAGACACCCTCGCAATCAACCACAACACTAAGAAACCCTCGCAATCAACCACAACACTAATAAACCATCACAACCAACAACAATACAAATAAACCATCACAATAAACCACAACACTAATAAACCCTCGCAATCAACCAAAACACTAAGACACCCTCGCAATCAACCAAAACACTAAGAAACCCTCGCAATCAACCACAACACTAAGACACCATCGCAATCAACCACAACACTAAGAAACCCTCGCAATCAACCAAAACACTAAGACACCCTCGCAATCAACCACAACACTAATAAACCCTCGCAATCAACCACAACACTAAGAAACCCTCGCAATCAACCAAAACACTAAGAAACCCTCGCAATCAACCAAAACACTAAGACACCCTCGCAATCAACCACAACACTAAGACACCCTCGCAATCAACCAAAACACTAAGAAACCCTCGCAATCAACCACAACACTAAGAAACCCTCGCAATCAACCAAAACACTAAGAAACCCTCGCAATCAACCACAACACTAAGAAACCCTCGCAATCAACCACAACACTAAGAAACCCTCGCAATCAACCACAACACTAATAAACCCTCGCAATCAACCACAACACTAATAATCAAATCAAATGTTATTGGTCACATACACATGGTTAGCAGATGTTAATGCGAGTGTAGTGAAATGCTTGTGCTTCTAGTTCCGACCATGCAGTAATATCTAACAAGTAATCTAACAATTTCGCAACAACTACCTTATACACACAAGTGTAAAGGAATGAATAAGAATATGTACATATAAATATATGGATGAGCGATGGCCGAACGGCATAGGCAAAATGCAGTAGATGGTATAGAGTACAGTATATACATATGAGATGAGTAATGCAGGGTATGTAAACATTATATAAAGTGGCATTAAAGTGACTAGTGATACATTTATTACATCAAATGTTTTATTATTAAAGTGGCTAGAGATTTGAGTCAGTATGTTGGCAGCAGCCACTCAATGTTAGTGATGGCTGTTTAACAGTCTGATGGCCTTGAGATAGAAGCTGTTTTTCAGTCTCTCGGCCCCAGCTTTGATGCACCTGTACTGACCTCGCCTTCTGGATGATAGCGGGGTGAACAGGCAGTGGCTCGGGTGGTTGTTGTCCTTGATCATCTTTTTGGCCTTCCTGTGACATCGGGTGGTGTAGGTGTCCTGGAGGGCAAGTAGTTTGCCCCCGGTGATGCGTTGTGCAGACCTCACTACACTCTGGAGAGCCTTGAGGTTGTGGGCGGAGCAGTTGCCGTACCAGGCAGTGATACAGCCCGGCAGGATGCTCTCGATTGTGCATCTGTAAAAGTTTGAGTGTTTTTGGTGACAAGCTAAATTTCTTCAGCCTCCAGAGGTTGAAGAGGTGCTGTTGCGCCTTCTTCACCACGCTGTCTGTGTGGGTGGACCATTTCAGTTGGTCTGTGATGTGTACGCCGAGGATATTCAATCTTTCCACCTCCTCCACTACTGTCCTGTCGATGTGGATAGGGGGGTGCTCCCTCTGCTGTTTCCTGAAGTCCACGATCATCTCCTTTGTTTTGTTGAGGTTGAGTGTGAGGTTATTTTCCTGACACCACACTCCGAGGGCCCTCACCTCCTTCCTGTAGTCCGTCTCGTTGTTGTTGGTAATCAAGCCTACCACTGTAGTGTCGTCTGCAAACTTGATGATTGAGTTGGAGGCGTGCATGGCCACGCAGTCATGGGTGAACAGGGAGTACAGGAGAGGGCTGAGAACGCACCCTTGTGGGGCCCCAGTGTTGAGGATCAGCAGGTTGGTGATGTTGTTTCCTACCCTCACCACCTGGGGGCGGCCCGTCAGAAAGTCCAGGACCCAGTTGCACAGGGAGGGGTCGAGACCCAGGGTCTCGAGCTTAATGACGAGTTTGGAGGGTACTATGGTGTTAAATGCTGCGCCGTAGTCGATGAACAGCATTCTTACATAGACTATCACAATCAACCATAGCACTAATAAACCATCACAATCAACCACAACACAAATAAACCCCCCAAAATCCACCAAAACACTAATAAACCACCACAATCAACCATAACACTAATAAACCATCACAATCAACCATAACACTAATAAACCATCACAATCAACAACAATACAAATAAAATCATCAAAATCAACCAAAACACTTGCTAACCTCAGTGAATTCATCCCTCATCATTGTTCTAAACTGCCCTATTGGCACCAGGGATTCAAGGTTGAATGAGGTTTGCAAATTATTCCAAACATTTGGGTCATTGAAACTAAAGGCTGATTTACCTATGTTGGTAGTGACAAGAGTGCCTGCTAAATGACCAAAATGTGAATGTGAAATGTTTTACAGTGTAACCAATAACATAAAGGTCAACATATTAGGTCTATGGCAACGTCGCTTAACTTGATACTTCATGTTTAATGATTTGAAGAATTTGAATTGTTTAATTATTTTATTGTAGAATATGTCAAGGTCTACTTGAAGCCCAGTTCTGATTTGTTGAGCAATTACCAAAACCATTGTCATCATATCCTATTTTAGTTGACATTGATATTTTTTATAGCGATTGAGGGAATGAGCGACTTTGACTTTGGCTTTATTCAGTCTTGCTCACAGTTTACACAAACTGAAGAAATGCAGAATTGACATAAACATTGCATACAAAATAGCATGAGAAAACTCTTGGAATACTGTACATAACACATGGCTAACATAATACAACATCTTAAATACATAACACATGGACAACATAATACAACATCTCAGAATACATAACACATGGCCAACATAATACAACATCTTAGAATACATAACACATGGACAACATAATACAACATCTCAGAATACATAACACATGGACAACATAATACAACATCTTAGAATACATAACACATGGACAACATAATACAACATCTTAAATACATAACACATGGACAACATAATACAACATCTTAAATACATAACACATGGACAACATAATACAACATCTTAAATACATAACACATGGACAACATAATACAACATCTTAGAATACATAACACATGGCTAACATAATACAACATCTTAAATACATAACACATGGACAACATAATACAACATCTTAGAATACATAACACATGGACAACATAATACAACATCTTAAATACATAACACATGGCCAACATAATACAACATCTTAGAATACATAACACATGGCTAACATAATACAACATCTTAAATACATAACACATGGACAACATAATACAACATCTTAAATACATAACACATGGACAACATAATACAACATCTTAAATACATAACACATGGACAACATAATACAACATCTTAGAATACATAACACATGACCAACATAATACAACATCTTAGAATACATAACACATGGCCAACATAATACAACATCTTAGAATACATAACACATGGCCAACATAATACCACATCTTAGAATACATAACACATGGACAACATAATACAACATCTTAGAATACATAACACATGGACAACATAATACCACATCTTAGAATACATAACACATGGACAACATAATACCACATCTTAGAATACATAACACATGGACAACATAATACCACATCTTAGAATACATAACACATGGACAACATAATACCACATCTTAGAATACATAACACATGGACAACATAATACAACATCTTAGAATACATAACACATGGACAACATAATACCACATCTTAGAATACATAACACATGGACAACATAATACAACATCTTAGAATACATAACACATGGACAACATAATACAACATCTTAAATACATAACACATGGCCAACATAATACAACATCTTAAATACATAACACATGGCCAACATAATACAACATCTTAAATACATAACACATGGACAACATAATACCACATCTTAAATACATAACACATGGCCAACATAATACAACATCTTAGAATACATAACACATGGACAACATAATACAACATCTTAAATACATAACACATGGACAACATAATACAACATCTTAAATACATAACACATGGCCAACATAATACAACATCTTAAATACATAACACATGACCAACATAATACAACATCTTAGAATACATAACACATGGACAACATAATACAACATCTTAAATACATAACACATGGCTAACATAATACAACATCTTAGAATACATAACACATGGACAACATAATACAACATCTTAGAATACATAACACATGGACAACATAATACAACATCTCAGAATACATAACACATGGCCAACATAATACAACATCTTAAATACATAACACATGGACAACATAATACAACATCTTAAATACATAACACATGGACAACATAATACAACATCTTAAATACATAACACATGGCTAACATAATACAACATCTCAGAATACATAACACATGGACAACATAATACAACATCTTAAATACATAACACATGGACAACATAATACAACATCTTAAATACATAACACATGGCCAACATAATACAACATCTTAAATACATAACACATGGACAACATAATACAACATCTTAGAATACATAACACATGGACAACATAATACAACATCTTAAATACATAACACATGGACAACATAATACAACATCTTAGA
The DNA here is from genome assembly GCF_016432855.1 of Salvelinus namaycush. Classification (NCBI taxonomy): domain Eukaryota; kingdom Metazoa; phylum Chordata; class Actinopteri; order Salmoniformes; family Salmonidae; genus Salvelinus; species Salvelinus namaycush. The sequence goes on from NC_052310.1 coordinate 66,452,060, forward strand.
ATACATAACACATGGACAACATAATACAACATCTTAAATACATAACACATGGCCAACATAATACATCTTAAATACATAACACATGGCTAACATAATACAACATCTTAGAATACATAACACATGGCTAACATAATACAACATCTTAAATACATAACACATGGACAACATAATACCACATCTTAGAATACATAACACATGGACAACATAATACAACATCTCAGAATACATAACACATGGCCAACATAATACAACATCTTAAATACATAACACATGGACAACATAATACAACATCTTAAATACATAACACATGGCCAACATAATACAACATCTCAGAATACATAACACATGGACAACATAATACAACATCTCAGAATACATAACACATGGCTAACATAATACAACATCTTAAATACATAACACATGACCAACATAATACAACATCTCAGAATACATAACACATGGACAACATAATACAACATCTTAAATACATAACACATGGCTAACATAATACAACATCTTAAATACATAACACATGGCCAACATAATACAACATCTCAGAATACATAACACATGGACAACATAATACAACATCTCAGAATACATAACACATGACCAACATAATACAACATCTTAGAATACATAACACATGGACAACATAATACAACATCTTAAATACATAACACATGACCAACATAATACAACATCTTAAATACATAACACATGGACAACATAATACAACATCTTAGAATACATAACACATGTGTCACGCCCTGGCCTTAGTATTCTTTGTTTTCTTAATTATTTTAGTTAGGTCAGGGTGTGACATGGGGAATGTATGTGTTTTTGTAGTGTCTAGGGTGGTTGTAAGGTTTAGGGGGTTTATTAGAGTAGTTGGGTTTATGTTTAGTATAGAAGTCTAGCTGTGTCTATGGTTGAGTGTAGGTATCTAGGAAAGTCTATGGTTGCCTGAATTGGGTCTCAATTAGAGACAGCTGGTTATTGTTGTCTCTGATTGGGAGCCATATTTAAGGCAACCATAGGCTTTTAGCTGTTTGTGGGGAATTGTCTATGTCGAAGTGTTTTGTGTCAGCACTTATGTTTGTATAGCTTCACGGTCGTCTGTTTTGTTGGTTTGTTTTGTTTTTCCTTCTTTAAATAAAAAGAAGATGTACTTTCCACGCGCTGCGCCTTGGTCCTCTCTCAGTCCCTTTGATGATCGTGACAGAATTCCCCACCAATGCGGGATCAAGCAGCGTGAAAAGCGGCAACAGGAGCAGCGCAAGGAGGAATGGAAATGGGAGCGTAATATGGACTACACTACGTGGGAGGAGATCGACAGGTGGGCAATCGACCCAGGGCGAGTGCCGGAGCCAGCCTGGGATTCTCTGGCGCAGTGTGAGGAGGGATACCGGCGAATGGAGGCAGCACGACGACGCGGTAGGAAGCCTGTGAGTCAGCCCAAAAAATGTCTTGGGGGGGGGGGCTTAGAGGTAGTGGGCCGAGGGCAGGTAGGAGACCTGCGCCCACTTCCCAGGCTAACCGTGGAGAGCGGGAGTACGGGCGAACACCGTGTTACGCAGTAGAGCGCACGGTGTCTCCTGTACGTGTTCATAGCCCGGTGCGGGTTATTCTACCTCCCCGCACTGGTAGGGCTAGATTGGGCATTGAGCCAGGTGTCATGAAGCCGGCTCAACGCGTCTGGTCTCCAGTGCGTCTCCTCGGGCCGGCATACATGGCACCAGCCTTACGCATGGTGTCCCCGGTTCACCTACATAGCCCGGTGCGGGTTATTCCACCTCCCCGCACGGGTAGGGCGACGGGGAGCATTCAACCAGGTAAGGTTGGGCAGGCTCGGTGCTCAAGGGAACCAGTACGCCTGCACGGTCCGGTATTTCCGGCGCCACCTCCCCGCCCCAGTCCAGTTCCACCAGTGCCTACACCATGCACCAGGCTTCCAGTGTGTCTCCAGAGCCCTGTTCCTCCTCCACGCACTCGTCCTATGGTGCGTGTCTCCAGCCCGGTACCACCAATTCCGGCACCACGCACCAAGCCTCCTGTGCGTCTCCAGAGTCCTGTGCATCCTGTTGCTGCTCCCCGCATTAGCCCTGAGATGCGTGTCCCCAGCCCGGTACCACCAGTTCCGGCACCACGCACTAGGCCTAATGTGCGTCCCCAGGGTCCAGTATGCCCTGTTCCTTCTCCCCGCACCAGCCTGAAGGTGCGTGTCCTTAGCCCGGTGCCTCCAGTTCCGGCACCACGCACCAGGCCTACAGTGCGCCTATTCCGGCCAGAGCCATCCGTCTGCCCAGTGCCATCTGAGCCATCCGTCTCCCCAGCGCCATCTGAGCCATCCGTCTGCCCAGTGCCATCTGAGCCATCCGTCTCCCCAGCGCCATCTGAGCCATCCGTCTCCCCAGCGCAATCTGAGCCATCCGTCTCCCCAGCGCCATCTGAGCCATCCGTCTCCCCAGCGCCATCTGAGCCATCCGTCTCCCCAGCGCCATCTGAGCCATCCGTCTCCCCAGCGCCATCTGAGCCATCCGTCTGCCCAGTGCCGTCTGAGCCATCCGTCTGTCCCGAGCCATTAGAGCCGCCCGTCTGTCCCGAGCCGTCAGAGCCGTTAGTCAGTCAGGAGCCGCTAGAGCCATTCGTCAGTCAGGATCTGCCAGAGCCGCCAACCAGACAGGATCTGCCAGAGCCGCCAACCAGACAGGATCTGCCAGAGCCGCCAACCAGACAGGATCTGCCAGAGCCGCCAACCAGACAGGATCTGCCAGAGCCGCCAACCAGACAGGATCTGCCAGAGCCGTCAGCCAGCCATGAGCGTCCAGAGCCGTCAGCCAGCCATGAGCAGCCAGAGCCGTCAGCCAGCCATGAGCAGCCAGATCCGTCAGCCAGCCATGAGCAGCCAGATCCGTCAGCCAGCCATGAGCAGCCAGATCCGTCAGCCAGCCATGAGCAGCCAGATCCGTCAGCCAGCCATGAGCAGCCAGATCCGTCAGCCAGCCATGAGCAGCCAGATCCGTCAGCCAGCCATGAGCAGCCAGATCCGTCAGCCAGCCATGAGCCGTCCAGCCAGGATCCGCCAGAGCCGTCCAGCCAAGATCCGCCAGAGCAGTCATCCAGCCAGGATCCGTCCCTCAGTCCGGAGCTGCCGTCCCTCAGTCCGGAGCTGCCCCTTATCCTGGTGCTGCCCCTTATCCTGGTGCTGCCCCTTATCCTGGTGCTGCCCCTTATCCTGGTGCTGCCCCTTAGTCTGCCCCTTAGTCCGGTGCTGCCCCTTAGTCCGGTGCTGCCCCTTAGTCCGGTGCTGCCCCTTAGTCCGGTGCTGCCCCTTAATCCAGTGGGGTTAATGTGGAGGGTGGCCATTTGGAGGAGGCTACGTAAGCGGGTAGTGACTGGTGGGGTGGGGACCACGACCAGTGCCGGAGCCACCGCCGTGGAGGGACGCCCACCCAGACCCTCCCCTAGACTATGTGCTGGTGCGCCCGGAGTTCGCACCTTAAGGGGGGGGGTTATGTCACGCCCTGGCCTTAGTATTCTTTGTTTTCTTAATTATTTTAGTTAGGTCAGGGTGTGACATGGGGAATGTATGTGTTTTTGTAGTGTCTAGGGTGGTTGTAAGGTTTAGGGGGTTTATTAGAGTAGTTGGGTTTATGTTTAGTATAGAAGTCTAGCTGTGTCTATGGTTGAGTGTAGGTATCTAGGAAAGTCTATGGTTGCCTGAATTGGGTCTCAATTAGAGACAGCTGGTTATTGTTGTCTCTGATTGGGAGCCATATTTAAGGCAACCATAGGCTTTAGCTGTTTGTGGGGAATTGTCTATGTCGAAGTGTTTTGTGTCAGCACTTATGTTTGTATAGCTTCACGGTCGTCTGTTTTGTTGGTTTGTTTTGTTTTTCCTTCTTTAAATAAAAAGAAGATGTACTTTCCACGCGCTGCGCCTTGGTCCTCTCTCAGTCCCTTTGACGATCGTGACAACATGGACAACATAATACAACATCTTAAATACATAACACATGGCTAACATAATACAACATCTCAGAATACATAACACATGACCAACATAATACAACATCTTAGAATACATAACACATGGACAACATAATACCACATCTTAAATACATAACACATGGACAACATAATACAACATCTTAGAATACATAACACATGGACAACATAATACAACATCTTAAATACATAACACATGGACAACATAATACAACATCTTAGAATACATAACACATGGCCAACATAATACAACATCTTAGAATACATAACACATGGACAACATAATACAACATCTTAGAATACATAACACATGGACAACATAATACAACATCTTAGAATACATAACACATGGACAACATAATACAACATCTTAAATACATAACACATGGCCAACATAATACAACATCTTAGAATACATAACACATGGACAACATAATACAACATCTTAGAATACATAACACATGACCAACATAATACCACATCTCAGAATACATAACACATGGACAACATAATACAACATCTTAGAATACATAACACATGGACAACATAATACAACATCTTAGAATACATAACACATGGACAACATAATACAACATCTTAGAATACATAACACATGGACAACATAATACAACATCTTAGAATACATAACACATGACCAACATAATACAACATCTCAGAATACATAACACATGGACAACATAATACAACATCTTAGAATACATAACACATGGACAACATAATACAACATCTTAGAATACATAACACATGGACAACATAATACAACATCTTAAATACATAACACATGGCCAACATAATACAACATCTTAGAATACATAACACATGGACAACATAATACAACATCTTAAATACATAACACATGGCCAACATAATACAACATCTCAGAATACATAACACATGGACAACATAATACCACATCTTAGAATACATAACACATGGACAACATAATACAACATCTTAGAATACATAACACATGGACAACATAATACCACATCTCAGAATACATAACACATGGACAACATAATACAACATCTTAAATACATAACACATGGCCAACATAATACAACATCTTAAATACATAACACATGGCCAACATAATACAACATCTTAGAATACATAACACATGGACAACATAATACCACATCTCAGAATACATAACACATGGACAACATAATACAACATCTTAAATACATAACACATGGCCAACATAATACAACATCTTAGAATACATAACACATGGACAACATAATACAACATCTTAAATACATAACACATGGACAACATAATACAACATCTTAGAATACATAACACATGGACAACATAATACAACATCTTAGAATACATAACACATGGACAACATAATACCACATCTTAGAATACATAACACATGGACAACATAATACAACATCTTAGAATACATAACACATGGACAACATAATACCACATCTTAGAATACATAACACATGGACAACATAATACAACATCTTAGAATACATAACACATGGACAACATAATACAACATCTTAGAATACATAACACATGGACAACATAATACAACATCTTAGAATACATAACACATGGACAACATAATACCACATCTTAGAATACATAACACATGGACAACATAATACAACATCTTAAATACATAACACATGGACAACATAATACAACATCTTAGAATACATAACACATGGACAACATAATACAACATCTTAGAATACATAACACATGGACAACATAATACAACATCTTAGAATACATAACACATGGACAACATAATACAAAATCTTAAATACATAACACATGGACAACATAATACAACATCTTAAATACATAACACATGGACAACATAATACAACATCTTAGAATACATAACACATGGCCAACATAATACAACATCTTAGAATACATAACACATGGACAACATAATACAACATCTTAGAATACATAACACATGGACAACATAATACAACATCTTAGAATACATAACACATGACCAACATAATACAACATCTCAGAATACATAACACATGGACAACATAATACAACATCTTAGAATACATAACACATGGACAACATAATACAACATCTTAGAATACATAACACATGACCAACATAATACAACATCTTAGAATACATAACACATGGACAACATAATACAACATCTTAAATACATAACACATGGCCAACATAATACAACATCTTAGAATACATAACACATGGACAACATAATACAACATCTTAGAATACATAACACATGGACAACATAATACCACATCTCAGAATACATAACACATGGACAACATAATACAACATCTTAAATACATAACACATGGACAACATAATACAACATCTTAGAATACATAACACATGGACAACATAATACCACATCTTAGAATACATAACACATGGACAACATAATACCACATCTTAGAATACATAACACATGGACAACATAATACAACATCTTAAATACATAACACATGGACAACATAATACAACATCTTAGAATACATAACACATGGACAACATAATACCACATCTTAGAATACATAACACATGGACAACATAATACAACATCTTAAATACATAACACATGGACAACATAATACAACATCTTAAATACATAACACATGGACAACATAATACAACATCTTAAATACATAATAGGGTACAGAACATTTATCTTGATGGGATAACTGTATTGTATGAAAAAGGGATTTTAAAGAAGATGACTTTGAATGGGCATAATAATTTAAGAGCTACACTGAGCTCTTTAGCCTATATTCTGGAATAATTTTCAGCATGGGACAGCTCCTGTAACAACACAGTTAAGTTTAACTTGTGCACTGTGTGGTGTTTTGGGAAATGGGTGTGACATCTTCTGCCATTGTTTTTATTATGCATCGTTAAAACACTTGTAACCCTAAATTCCATCGCTATCGGGAAACCAGGACCTGGGCCCGTATCCACAGTGTCTCAGAAAATGTCCTAGGAATCCTGTTAAAACCTGTTTGAAGACAACAACAAAAAACTCCCAGCTCAGAGTAGGTTTTAGGATTATGTTTTGACAGTTTGAATACCAGGTTTGTATCTTATATCATGCTTCCCATTTTTAGATTCAAATGTACTATTTAAAAAAACGGAATCTATTGCATTATTTAGGATGCTTAAGACAGAAGCTTATACTATACTAAATAAAACAAATGATTTGAACAGCAGTGCAGAAAGTATGGTTTCGCATAAAACAATTCTCTAAATAGTGTTTTCAACAAGATTCAACCTCATACCCTTGTGTCCCTGATTGTTCCATAGTTCCCTACTCTACCTGATACGCTACTGGTAAAGTAATACTTTTTTTACAAAATCCAAAATATATTTGTAAGTATGGTGTCCAGTAAAGGCCAGTATTTGAAAGCAGCTTGTAATCAAAGAAAGCACCCAGTGATCAAATGAAGCTTCGGACGTCACGTACTACTGATGAAGTGATACATGCATCGGCACACTGCTTCGAAGTTAGCAGCTTAGCGATTTCAACTCATACCTTGGAGCTCTGGTATCAAACGTAACATCACTACTGCTAACACACTCGTCACTCCTGTTTAACAACTCTAAGGCCTAGAATAAATCAGATCAAGCGTTAAATGCCGATAGCAGGCACCCGTATAGCGCCCTACTCTTGTTAGAAGTTCAGAACTAGAAAGTGTATATAGAAATAATAACACTCAAATTGAAAAATCATTCAACTAAATAATATGGTTTTCTACCATCCTAATTGAGGTGTAGATTACCTCTCACATTCCAGTATTCAAACTTGGAAACAAGGCTGTATTGGATTTCTGTTAATGCGACTCCATGCAAGTAATGGCAATGTCCACTTTAGCTATAATGCCAGGAGTCACTTGTGGATTTAACAGCTCTAACTCAGTTCCACCTCTGACCCAGCCAAAACAACCGCTATGCGGATGTCGGCTAATTGGGATTTGATTAAATAGAGCCCGTAATTTTAAACGCAACATGCATGATTTTAAATAAATTCATTAGGCCCTAATCTATGGATTTCACATAACTTGGAATGCAGATATGCATCTGTTGGTCACAGATATCTTTAAAAAAAGGTAGGGGCATGGATCAGAAAACCAGTCAGTATCTGGTGTGACAACCATTTGGCTTATGCAGTGCGACACATCTCCTTCGCATGGAGTTGATCAGGCTGTTGATTGTGGCCTGTGGAATGTTGACCCACTCCTCTTCAATGGCTGTGCGAAGTTGCTGGATATTGGCGGGAACTGGAACGCGCTGTCGTACATGGCAATGGGCATCCCAAACATGCTCAATGTGTGACATGTCTGGTGAGGATGCAGGCCATGGAAAAACGGGGACATTTTCAGCTTCCAGGAATTGTGTACAGATCCTTGTGACATGGGGCCATGCAGTATCATGCTGAAACATGAGGTGATGGTGGCGGATGAATGCCACGACAATGGGCCTCAGGATCTTGTCACGGTATTGCTGTACATACAAATTGTCATTGAGAAAATGCTATTGTGTTCATTGTCCGTAGATTATGCCTGCCCATACCATAACCCGACTGCCACCATGGGGCGCTCTGTTCACAACGTGGACATCAGCAAACCGCTCCCCCAGACAACGCCATACACGCTGTCTGCCATCTGCCCTGTACAGTTGAAACCAGGATTCAACCGTGAAGACCACATTTCTCCAGTGTGCCAGTGGCCATCAAAGGTGAGCATTTGCCCACTGAAGTTGGATACAACACCAAACTGCAGTCAGGTCAAGACACCTTTCAGTTGTGCAAACCCACAGTTTCATCAGCTGTCCAGGTGGCTGGTCTCAGACGATGGTTACATGTGGTCTGCGATTGTGAGGCCAGTTGGATGTACTGCCAAATTCTCTAAAATAATGTTGGGTGGGGCTTATGGTAGAGAAATGAACATTCAATTCTCTGGCAACTGCTCTGGTGGACATTCCTGCAGTCAGCATGCGAATTGCACACTCCCTCAAAACTTGAGACATCTGTGGCATTGTGTTGAGTGACAAAACTGCACATTTTAGAGTGGCCTTTTATTGTGCCCAGCACAAGGTGCACCTGTGTAATGATCATGCTGTTTAATCAGATTATTTTTATGCCACACCTGTCAGGTGGATGGAAAGGTGAAATGCTCACTAACAGGGATGTAAACAAATTTGTGCACAAAATTTGAGAGAAATAAGCTTTTTGTGCATATGGAACCTTTCTGGGATTTTTATTTCAGCTCATGAAACATGGGACCAACACTTTACATGTTGCGTTTCTATTTTAGTTGAGTGTAACAATGTGACATTGCCCTCCAAATTTATAACTTTAATCATTATGTAGGTTATTTCAATAATCAAACGAAAAATGTATGATTATTTTGTGTTTAGGCATATCATGTGAAATAGGCCTCGTGAAATTATTGTCAAAATTGCAAGAGATAGGCTGTTCCATGTAGGTCTATGGATTGATAATATAGAAATATGCAAATATTCTTTCAACAACTACAAAGCAATTGCATGTGGTGCAGGAACCACTGACTCACTGCATTTTTCTATTATCAAGACACCTGCTGGTAACTCTTAACTGGTGAGGAGGTCTCCTAATTATCTGTCGACTAGGTGGGACTCTTATGACTTAAGAGACTTAATGCATAGAGACTTTACCGATATTACTAGGAGTAAAATGTCTCTATTCTCAGCACTTATGGCCTTTTTTCTACCCTGAGATGCTTTGTGATGCTGGGTTCCAATGCATGGGAGTATTTAAATATTTGTATTTAAAAAAACACTTTTCAAATATATGCAAATACTTTCCAAGTGTATTTACAAATGCATTACTAAATAATGAACTACTTGTATTTTCAAAAAAAGAATATCTAAAGACTTACTTCAAAATCTATGTGAAAGTAATTGAAATACTTTAAATATTGTATTGAACCCAGGTCTGCCACCCAGTGAGAGGGAAGTGGTGATGTCACGTTTTTGGCCCCATAGAAGAATCTCATTCTATTGACCCAAGTTAAGAGGGGTTTGGTTAAATGTGTAAGACACATTTCTGTTAAATGCATTCAGTTGTACAACTGACTAGGTATCCCCTTTTCCTTTCCCTTGTGTTATTTGAGTCGTCTCTGACTGATTACCAATTGATACACCTTACAGCTCTGTTATGAGACTGCCTATTTTCTTGAACTCGCTGATGCATAAATAGTTCATACAGTTTCTAAAGTTCTGGTCAGTCACTACTGTATATTTAATTGGGACTTTTTGGCAGCCCTGTGAGGAAGCAGTTCATAATATGATGGACAAGTGTCAGCATCCTGAGAGCAATGCAGCAGACACGGAGGGAAGTAGAGTAGTCACCGACGTGTGGGTTGCTGGGGTTTTTGTGTCTGTTTGTTAGAGTAGAGAGAAGTCAGGTAAGACTGCACACCGAAGCTACTCTCAAGCACAGCAGCAGTTCTCTGGCTTGGAAGCAGCCCAGCTCTCCAGCCAGAACTACACTGCAGTTTTCTACTCACATAAAGTGGAGCGGTTCCACATTCTGGTGGGTGAATGTAATGAAAGGCTGACCGGGACATGGTGTGGGGTGGAGAGGATGAAGAAGTGAGGGAGAAAGCGAAAGAGAGGGAAGAGAGAGGGAACAGTAAGGGTCATGTGAGTAGAGGACAGAGGACACTGCAGGGTTAGAAACAGGCCACATTATAATCAAAATCAAATCAAATTTTATTGGTCACATACACATGGTTAGCAGATGTTAATGCGAGTGTAGCAAAATGCTTGTGCTTCTAGTTCCGACAGTGCAGTAATATTTATAATATATAATCTAACAATTTCCCAACAACTACCTAATACACACAAATCTAAAGGGGTGAATGAGAATATGTACATCCCCCATCATGACGAAACGATGGAGGGAAGGAGAGAGAAAGTAGAGAGAGAAGCAGATACACACTAAAAAAATAAGTGTTATTTGGGAAGGATGATGGGTTCTTTAAGGGTTCTTTGGAAAGGATGATGGTTCTTTGTGGAACCATACTGATCCAAAGAGCCCTTTGAGCTCTTCAATATTTCTTTGAATTTCAGAAAATAGCTCTTTATTATTTTAGTTATAATCAAAATTTAGGGACGTTATGCCATTAGAATATTATGGGGCGTGGTTTGCGCACAGCTCTTTTAGTGCAACCGAGTGAGAGTGCCATTCCAGTTTACCTAATCTGTTGTGTTATGCCATTACACATTATATATGACTATGGCCACTAGTGGTGTCTTGAGGAAGACTCAAAGATGATGCTACCACGAGTGATGGGGAAATGAAGCTTCTTGAAGCATTGAGACTTTCTAGTCAGTTGTGTCGGAAATAGGTTCATTACTCGAGGCTTGGATCAACACAGTGTACACTAGTGGCACCTGCTGGTCAAAAGAATTTAGAGCAGCCAAATGATTATAGATGATGTCCCACATGCCATAGCGCGTGTAAAGAGTAGCCTTTTTGTCTTCTACCAAAAATATACCGAACCAATCAGGTGGCTGTTCGACAAAACAAAGCTTTGGATGTCATTGATCACGTGCTTCTGATAAAGTGATACAGGCATTGGCACACTACTTCGAAGTGCACTTCTTAGCGATTTCGACGCATGCCTTGGAGCGCTGGTATCAAATGCAACATTACTAGCTACCACACCTGATTCAACTTGTCAATTAACACAAAAATAAAACCTATGGAATTTTAACAATATAATATGGATAACCAGAAAAAATAACTTTGTATAGTTATTCAAAACGTTATTTTTTAGAACTTTGACATTGAGAATTGTTCTTTATACAACCATTCTCCATCAAGGTTCCATAAAGAACGATTAAAAAGGGTTCTATACAGCACAAAAAAGGGTTGTAATGGTAGCAGAACCCTTGTTGGTGCTTTATAGAACCTTAGGAAAGGGTTATTTATAGCATATTAAATCCATAAGAAGTTAAAGCTTCCATTTAGAATTGTATGAGCATGGTTCTTTATAGAACCTTCAAAAAATGGTTACATTCTGAAAACATTTCATATGAAATGGCACGATACAACAGATTAGATCAAATGGAATGACACACTCACAGTTGCACAAAAAGAGATGTGTGCGAACCCCGAATCAAAATATTAGAATGAACTGCTGCCCCTACTTTTTAATTATCACTATAAGAGGAAAGAACTCTTTTGTGAACTGCATCGAACAATTGAAGGGCTCAAAGGGTTCTTTGAGTCATTATGTTTCCACTTAGAACCATCACCTTTACCAAAGAACCCTTGAGAAACCCTTTTCTCTTAATATGTATTAGGAGTGTTTATCCTGTCCTGTTGCCCACACCTCATCCCGATGCTGCCCTCCTAACAGAACAGGCCAGACCCCACGAAGAGTAAATGTAGCCTACCCCACCAGCTAAGAGCTAAGAGCCCCAGTCCGCTCCCCCACCAGGAGTCCGGAATGCAAATAGTTTCCACTCACTTTTTATATTCTGTTAGAATAATAATTAAAGGGGATGTTGTCAGTTAGGAGTGGTGAGTGGTCCTGATGGCTTCCTCTCTGATCTCAGCAGGACCATAATTGAGAAGAACCATCAGGTCAGATCACTCTCTGTAAAGAAGAGAGAAACACACTCTAACCCTGTTGTTGCACTGGAGTCCAATGGACTAGATAGTTCCAGTTCTGGAGTAAAAACAAAACATTTAGCAGTTACTATATACCGTCACATAATGCAGCGACTAGGCCAGGGTATGCCTTTCATCGTCGGGGGACTACATTTCTTACATCTGTTCTCTTTTTTTATTTGGTGAGATCAATGTTTACACTTTCTATTATTGTTTATTATTTCATATGAATATTGATTTTAGGCCACAGCTGGCCAGCTGTTTTATAACTACTGTTATGTCTCTTCTGCTGCACACTGTGCAGCAGTCATATCAGTCCATAGGCCGAGGATCTGTTGTGAGAGAGCATCATGGACTACTTACTGCAAAGAACCAATTAGGGAGCTAGGGAGGGGTTCGCAAGTGCACTCAACTCTCTCTCAATCACATATACAGTGCCTTCTGAAAGTATTCAGACCCCTTGACTTTTTCCACATTTTGTTACGTTACAGCCTTATTCTAGAATGGATAGAATAAAAAAATGTCCTCAGAAAATGTCCTCTACACACAATACCCAACAATGACAAAGTGAAAATGTGGGTGGCAGGTAGCCTAGTGGTTAGAGCGTTGGGCCAGTAACCGAAAGGTTGCTAGATCAAACCCCGGAGCTAACAAGCTAAAAATATGTAATTCTGCCCCTGAACAAGGCAGTTAACCCACTGATCCTAGGCTGTCATTTTAAATAAGAATATGTTCTTAACTGACTTGCCTAGTTAAACATTTGAAAAAAAACAGGTTTTTAGAAATACCTTATTTACATAAGTATTCAGACCCTTTGCTATGAGACTCGAAATTGAGCTCAGGTGCATCCTGTTTCCATTGATCCTCCTTGAGATGTTTCTACATCTTGTTTGGAGTCCACCTGAAATACATTCAAATTGATTGGACATGGTTTGGAAAGGCACAGAACTGTCTATATAAGGTTCCAAAGTTGACAGTGCATGTCAAAGCAAAAACCAAGCAATGAGGTTGAAGGAATTGTCCGTAGAGCTTTAGACATGATTTTGTGGAGGCACAGATCTGGGGAAGGGTACCAAAACATTTCTGCAGCATTGAAGGTCCCCAACAACACCGTACCCTCCATCATTCTTAAATGGAAGAAGTTTGGAACCACCAAGACTCTTCCTAGGGCTGACCACATGGCCAAACTGAGCAATCGGGTGAGAAGGGACTTGGTCAGAGATGTGACCAAGAACCCAATGGTCACTCTGACAGAGCTCTAGAGTTCCTCTGTGGATATGGGAGAACCTTCCAGAAGGACAACCTGCAGCACTCCACCAATCAGGCCTTTATGGTAGAGTGGCCAGACGGAAGCCACTCCTCAGTAAAATAAACATGACAGCAGACTTGGAGTTTGCCACAAGTCACCAAAAGGACACTCAGACCATGATAAACAAGATTCTCTGGTCTGATGAAACCAAGATTGAACTCTTTGGCCTGAAAGCAAAACGTCATGTCTGGAGGAAACCTGGCGCCATCCCTACGGTGAAACATGGTGATGGCAGCATCATGCTGTGGGGATGTTTTTCAGCGGCAGGGACTGAGAGACTAGTCAGGATCAAGGGAAAGATGAACAGAGCAAAGTACAGAGAGATCCTTGATGAAAACCTGCTCCAGAGCGCTCAGGACCTCAGACTGGTGCGAAGGTTCACCTTCCAAAAGGACAATGATCCATAAGCACACAGCCAAGACAATGCAGGTGTGGCTTTGGGACAAGTCTGAATGTCCTTGAGTGGCCCAGCCAGAGCCCGGACTAGAACCCGATCGAAGATCTCTGGAGAGACCTGAAAATAGCTGTGCAGCAACACCCCCCCCCATCCAACCTGACAGAGCTGGAAAGGATCTGCAGAGATGAATGGGAGAAACTACCCAAATACAGGTGTGCCAAGCTTGTAGGGTCATACCAAGAAGACTCGAGGCTGTAGTCACTGCCAATGGTGCTTCAACAAAGTACTGAGTAGAGGGTCTGAATACTTATGTAAATGTGATATTTTTGTGTATTACATATTTCTATAAACTTGCTAAAAATGTCTAAAAACCTGTTTTTGCTTTGTGGGGTATTGTGTGTAGATTGATGAGGAACAATTTTAAAATAAATCTGTAATGTAACAAAATGTGGAAAAAGTCAAAGGATCTGAATACTTTCCAAAGGCACTGTACCTGCAGTTGTCCCACTTAGCTATCTTATTAGATGAACTCATCTAATGCAAGTCACTTTGGATGAGAGCATCTGCTAAATTACTTAAATGTCAATGTAAATGTAAAATAGATTCAGAAAACATAAGGAAGCAGCAGCAATGTGTTCATTCTTTCCAAACAGAGCAGGCAGGGGTGATGCACTCCCTTTGGTATGGGGCCGGGGCCTGACAGGGCCGTTCAAAGGGGGGAGAGAATGGAGAGGTTCTGCTACTAGTTAGCATACATCTGCTGCTCCATGAGACGGACATGAGCCGCCCGGACCTCAGAGGCCACGCAGCGGGCAGACTAACGTTGAGAAATTAAATACAGAACAGCAGCCACTTGCAGAAACACACACACACACACACACAGACACACACAGACACACACAGACACACACACACACACACACACACACACACACACACACACACACACACACAGACACACACAGACACACACACACACACGCACAGACACACACAGACACACACACAGACACACAGACACACAGACACACACACACACACACACAGACACAGACACAGACACACACACACACAGACACACACACACACACACATAGTAAACATGGGATACACAGGATAAGCTAAACGAGAGCTGGTTGCATGTCTGGTTTCCCTAGATTTATAAATTGTGAGAGGGGAGCCAAGATGTGTTGTTACCATGTGCCCCTGTACCACTCTATACATTTGCTTCATCCTACTTTCCTTATCTCTGAATCCCTGTCACTTTCTCGCTCTTGTTTTGAACACTTTCAACATTTATTGGTCAGTTTCATCACATGAATTTTCCTTTGCTCTCTCTCTCTCTCTCTCTCTCTCTCTCTCTCTCTCTCTCTCTCTCTCTCTCTCTCTCTCTCTCTCTCTCTCTCTCTCTCTCTCTCTCTCTCTCTCTCTCTCTCTCTCTCTCTCTCTCTCTCTCTCTCTCTCTCTCTCTCTCTCTCTCTCTCTCTCTCTCTCTCTCTCTCTCTCTCTCTCTCACACATCATATTAATGTTCCTTCGTTCTCTTTCTGTCTCTATTTTCTCACACTGCACATACTATAAGAGGAAGTGTGTGCAGAGAAGGTAAGTTTGACAGCACACAGCTCTTCGGCTGGTGTTTTGACAAGGAAATTATACTCCAACTTTATGGAGTAAATTGTAGCAGCTGCCTCTTCTATTTCATTCATGTTCTCACAGTTCTAATATATTCTCTCTCTCTCTCTCTCACCCGTCTCACATAGAAACACCCAGAGAAGAATGCACACACACGCACACACGCACGCACACACGCACACACACACGCACACACACACACACACACACACACACACACACACACACACACACACACACACACACACACACACACACAAAACCTACAGTAACAGGTCCCTTCAGACCCTCTTCTCTGACAGAGGTTCATCAATAACTCCAGTCGAAGAATACTTGCTTGATACCACACACTGAGGTATCAACCTGCCCTAAACCATGAAACACTGATACACATTAAGGTTTCAACCTACCCTAAACCATGAAACACTGACACACACTAAGGTTTCAACCTACCCGCTAATAACTATTAAAACCATTTCAAGGCCATAAGTATGGCACTACATTATTTTACAGCAAATGTTCCAGTGTAAAAAAAATGAATAAATGTACATGCAGTGTTAAATCAACACTCTGTTGATTTATGCGTCTATGGACGCATATAGACACCAGAACAGCGTAAACTAATCCAATCAGTTAGTACGATTTTTAATAAAATGTTTGTTCAAGTTTAAAATGATTAGGTAGTCTACTCACAATGATCCTAACCCTGCCATTCATTCTGGTTGCAGGTGAATAAAAAACCAATTGTTGGATATCCCAACCAGGATTTTTGGAAAAGCTGGGCGTTTTGGGAAAATGTTCAACCCTATTTCCAGGCCTGGTGTTTCCTGCAGTATGAACTGGGGTACAAGTATGTGCTTATCACTAAAGGTACAAAGGAAAGCCTTACTGGGTACCACTACAGTGACAAGTGTTTGTACCCCTTTAAGAACAAATCCAATCTGAGAGTGTAATGCAATGGCCTGAAACTCAGTTTACAGGCCACATCTGGCTGCAAGTCCCATTACGCTAGCTTGCAAGGTGATTTGTATTTTCTATCAAATTCCAGCCAGAGTAGGGATATCCAACTTTTGGATTTTTGTAATCACCTGTAACCTTTATTTGGAATGACTTCCAGGGTTGGGACTAGGGTTGAATGGCGGGAATCTGGTTACCGAGATTTACTGGGATTTACCGCACAAATCCACTCCCTTTTCCCGGAATAACTGTGAGAAACCGGTAAATTATGATAAATTATTTATATGAACATCATGGTGTGAAATGGAACTTAAATTATATGCAATGTCTAAAGCTGGCTTCTCTACTACCTCTGCATGATGAATCAACGCTCAAGGTGGGGACAGACAGCCCATCTCAGTATGGAGCGGAGGTCACAATGCATGTAGATCAATCATCTCATCATAGTAACTTTTTCTTGTGACAGGTAGGCCTACATTTTCTGCAGCATAGACTATGCTACAGTAATATAAAGACAGAATGCACGTCAAATTTATCCATCTCCATCTGGCTTTCGAGTGTCACCTTGTTTTTTAAATTGTTGAATAGCCTTCATTTCTCAGAGCAAGAATAGATTGTTGAGTTTCAGAAGAAAGTCCTTTATTTCTGGCCATTTTGAGCCTGTAATCGAACCCACAAATGCTGATGCTCCAGATACTCATCTAGTCTAAAGCATGCCAGTTTTATTGCTTCTTAAATCAGAACAACAGTTTTCATCTGTGCTAATATAATTGCAAAAGGGTTTTCTAATGATCAATTAGCCTTTTAAAATTATAAACTTGGATTAGCTAACACAACGTGCCATTGGAACACAGGAGTGATGGTTGCTGAAAATGGGCCTCTGTACGCCTATGTAAATATTCCATAAAAAATCAGCCGTTTCCAGCTACAATAGTCATTTACAACATTAACAATGTCTACACTGTATTTCTGATCAATTTGATGTTATTTTGATGGACAAAAAAAATGTTATTTCTAAGTGACCCCAAACTTTAGAACGATAGTGTAGCTAGCTACATCTATGGGCTTTTATGTTTTTGTGTCGTGCATTATGTACAGTAGACTATATCATGTACAGTATGTATTTTGATAATGGCACAATCATTTGGGATTTTTTGGGCTTGGGCTTATTAAATGTCGTTAATGTAGGGCTCATAAAATGTATTTAATATATGGCTCATCAGGCTCCGGTAGCATCAGGTTTGAATTTTCATGCTGATCAAAGCTCTAATCAAATCCTGACATTTGTACGCTTTATAATGCTTTTGAATGGCACTTTTGGTGGGAAATACCAGGTTACCCAGGAGAAAAGTGATTTAATCTCAGGATGGAATATTTGTAAAATACAGAGGAAAATATTCGACCATAGTTGGGACATCTAAGGTATGAGACTATGTAAATTATTTAAACTGGAACAACCATTTCAGGAATGGGTGCAATAAATCCAAGTAACATGTATTCGTTTAGAAAATGCTTGTAATTTATATTTGAGTAGCGTAAGATTAATTAATTAATTAATCAATACATGTACATGCACAAACATAGATATTGAAACAAACAATTCTAAAAATCAACCTGCAAGAGAGCATGCTGGGAAATAGGATAATAGGATAATGATGAACGTGGTATTGGTTCATTAGTGATGTGTATGAGTTTCAGGCCTTCTGTATTAGGGTAAAACTAGGCCCTCAAAATAAGGCCTTATGAAATGCATCTGGTATTGTGTTAGGCTCTTACCAAGCCAAGAAATACATAACAATGAATAGGGAGAGAGAGAGAGAGAGTGATGAGCGAGAGAGAGAGCGAGAGAGAATGAGAGGGAAAGCGAGACAGACTGAGTGCAAGTGTGAGAGAGAGGCTTTCATAAAAATGTAGTATTGATTTCCCATGGAATGCATCACGTCCAGTGGGCAGACGGACTCACACTTAAAGCAGTTTCAGGTTCATATAAAAATTGATATGTTTTTCTATGTCATGTCTCATTTGCTTGTTCAACAATCAAAACCAAAACCCATTGTGCCCAATAATTGACTCCAGTCCTGTGTGCGTGTGTGCGTGCGTGTGCGTGCATGTGTGTGTTTTAGCGAGACAGCTGAATTGATTTACACAATGAAGTATCTGTAATCATTGCAACAACCCCTATCAAAGCCTGAACGGAAGGCAAGGATTCAGTTACAATACCCCCAGCGTGCCTAATATTCCACCACCAAATCATGTGTCTGCGGCCTAACAAGAAACACAACCAAATAAGCTCTTTCATTCTCTCTAATGAGTCAGAATGCTTTATTCCTAACCCACCATGGCTTTCTACTGCTTTGTTCTAATGGGTTAGATTTACTGTTTTGGTGGTGAGTTCAAAGCCACAGCCGTAAATTCTTCATTTAGAAAAAGGACAAGAAGGTGAAGTGAACTTCCTTGTTACAGAGCTGAAATGTTTATTTTTCTGCTTCTTTTATGGCTTCAGACGGATTAATAAGACAAGCACTGGAACACCCTCAAAGCTCGGCCTTGACTGTTCTGGTCTGACTTCTTGCTAAACTTACCATGAAGAAAGAAAAATATGATGATGATTTGTTTATAAAAAGCTAAGGTTATAGCTAAAGGGCTTTTTGGAGCTCCTGGGGGTACAGAGTTTGGTAGGTGTGCTGACTGATCCTATCACCCAAGTAGTAGCCAATCTAACCAGGGAGATGATCTCAACTATACCTAAAACGACCAATATGTTGTAGCTAAACTAAACCAAATCTTTGTCTAACTAGCAGCATCCCAGATCTTCAAAACCAGTCACTAGCTCATGGTGAATCAACACTGGTCACACTGCAAGAGATACCCTTTTTCCATGACATGAAATAGCTATTTATATGCAACTTAATGTAATTTCCATGAGTGCCATTTATCATGGACTACAATATGACTTATAACTCTGAACTTCCCGGACAAAGATTGTGACGATACTGCTGGACCATGTGGACCAGCAGAACATGATAATAAACACTTTGTTACTCAATGTTTAGTTTTATTATATCAACACGTTTTAACGATTCAAACAGTGGACTGAAGTCACTGGACAACAAAGCAAATGTTTAGAAATGTTTTTTTAGATAGCCTACGATTTTACAAAACAACTCACCGGAGGCCAACATCTCTTATCAAAGTCTGTAGTGAGGTGTTTGCTGATGAGGTATGTGATCATTTTTATACAGGCTTTATAATCAGCAGCACATTAAATAGGGGCACTGATTTATGAGTGTATCGTGTGATTTTAATAAATAGTGTGCAAGCTAAGACAGGGTAATTAAATGATATAATGTGTGGGAGTAATGGGTGCAATTGTGGGAAAATATCATGGAAAATATTACAGGTAGTTGGAATCCGAGAGATATTGTTAGAATATATTGCACTCGTGATGACAACACGTCCAGAAAAACATGAAATCATGAAATCTCACCGCATAAACCACACAAACACACACACACGTTTTGTCCTAATGAGTTGGTTTGGCTGGAGTTAAGTTACAGGCATGAGCGCACACTGGGACTTCACCCCAGAGAGAGCATGCCCAGCCCAGCCCCAACTGTGTGTGTGCGTGTGTGCCTGTATGGGTGCGTGCGTGTGTGTGTGTGTGTGTGTGTGTGTGTGTGTGTGTGTGTGTGTGTGTGTGTGTGTGTGTGTGTGTGTGTGTGTGTGTGTGTGTGTGTGTGTGTGTGTGTTTTACAGTGTCATCAGTGATTTACAGTGTCATCCATCCAGGTTTGATTGATGGGACAGAGGTGACCGCGTGGCCACAGTCTGGGTCATGGAACTCACCAAGGATCACAGGTCAGACGTCTCTTTCTCTCTCTCTCTGTATTTCTACTCTCTCTATTTCTCTCTCTGTATTTCTGTCTGTCTCTCTCTCTCTATTTCTGTCTGTCTCTCTGCAACTGGCATATAATATGGCTGCTTCAGGGTATCAGAAGCCAAGGTGGAGAGTGAGAGAAGGAGGGAGAGGAAGAAAAATACAAAAAAGTGTGTGTGAGAGAGAGAGAGAGAGAAAGAGAGGAAATAAAAGGAAAGTGAGAGACAGAGAGAAAGGCAGTAGGGTGAGAGAGCTAGTAATTACATGCAGCTGCAGTGCTTAGTTGGGGGGTATAAATCTGTAACCACATCAGAAATTATCCATAAAATTTACAGTTTAGGAAAACCATGTGTGTGGCTCCTTAACACTCTTTAACCTACAGAGGCCTATGTTACACTACACTGCCCCGGAAGAACTGGAGGTGGTTGGCAACCAGGACCTCTAATACACAGGCTACATGTAAAAACGACAAAATTAGGGTTCCTCAAAGGTTCTTTGGGAAGAGTGAGGGTTCTATGTACAACCAATTATGACTCAAAGAACTGTAAGCTCTTCAATGGTTCTTTACAGTTCACAAAAGGGTTATTTGCTCATTTAGTGATAATTCAAGTGTAGAGGAGGTGGCTCATGTAACGACCTGGGTGTCGGGGGGTGTGAAGTCAGACGCAGGAACAGCAGAGCTTCAATACGTTGATTCTTTAATGCCCAACTGGCAAACAAAATGTCCAACACGGACTTACTGGGTGTCATAAACAACTGTCCAAAAACACGGGAGACAAACCCAGTCCACAATACATAAACCACTCCCGAAATCCAAAGCTACAAACGAACAATCCCGCACAAAGAAGCGTACGGGCTGGCTGACTAATAAAGCCACACTAATTACCAATTACCTAAACACAGGTGATACAAATAAACACATAAGGAGGGGGAGGAAAAAGAGTCAGTGGCAGCTAGTAGGCCGGTGACGACGACCGCCGAGCGCCACCCGAACGGGAAGGAGAGCCTGCCTCGGTTGAAGTCGTGACAGCTCATTAGAATATTTTGGGCTGGGGGTTGTGCACCACGCTTTTTGTGTAACCGTGAGTAAGAGTGTCATTCCAGTTTATCTAATGTGCTGTGTTTTGCCTTCTTAACGATGAATATGGCCTGGACTGTTTTGTGAAAGATTTGCGGATGGCCTTGTGTCAATTACGAACTGTTGATTAAATCAGTCGGTGTTTCTCAATTCTCTCCTCAGGGACCCCCAGCTGTTCCAGAGGTAGCTCACTTGATTCAACTTGTCAATTAACACAATAATAATACCTATAGACTTTTTCAATATATCACATTAAGTAATGACAATGTATTTTAAACTTCACGCAAAGTAAAATGCTTGTATAACCTAATACATTATTTTATCATTAGGAAAAAAGGTGCTTGTACTTGAACATTGATAAGCACACCAAAGACTGTGTTAACGGTAAGTAATCAAATAAAGACAACACTTGTAAAAGTCTATTTCAAACTGTAGCCTGCTGAATTTGCAAGATAACTTTTCTTTCATTTTGATTTCAGCACAAATTAAAATGTGGCATTGACTCACCCATGGATTGATGTTGCGGCATTGTCTCAATGAAGAGTTTGGCTTTCAACTAACCATGTGCGAGCCTGCAGTAACAAGCCTGCTAGAGTTTGCGTCAGAGTTGAAGCAAAAACCTACAGGTTGGTAGTTCTCCAGGAACAGAGTTGGAGAGCTCGAACATAGATGATTCATTGTGCCTGAAGAGGGTGGTAAAGAGAGAACGAAACATTTTCAATCAGAGGCAGGCGAAGGAAAGAAAGTGACAGGAAAAGAGGCAGCCAGAATTCTTGGTTTGGTGTGGTGGTCTGTGTTGCCCTGACCGAGTACATTACATTTTCCTTTTGACAGCCGCTGTCTTCCCTCTACCCATGTGACACTGTCGAGTGGTTCTTCACTCTAAAAAATGCTGGGTCGTTTGGTTGACCCAATTTCTGGGTTGCAGGCGTTGGGTCACTTAGTTGGGTTATTTTCTTTAAAAACTGCTGGGTTATTGATCCTGTTGCTGGGTTATTGGTGCTGAGTTATTGACATATGACCCAGCGGGTCAGATCAGAAGACTGGAGGCATAGTTTAGTAGGTGCGTGGCATTCAGATAGTTATTTTTAGCCACTCATGAGAGTAAATGTCATTCCTGTTCATCTATTATGTTGAATAGTTATCACATGTTACTGTCAAAGATTGACATTTTTGTAGCTTGTCTGAGCGTTTGGGTTCCTTAAAAGCCTAGGTAAATCCCATTGTTGGGCTACAATAAGGTGGTATACCTTATTATAATATGTAATAAATCATCTTAATATTATAGAAGAGCATGTTAAAATGATTAAGGAAAATTTCAATTTGCAGTGTAAACTTAACATGAACAGGAATTACATTTACTCTCACAGGTGGCCAATAAGTGCTATCTGAAAGCCACACCCATATTAAGCCACACCTCCTGAAAATAACCTAAGGATTGTGTTCGAAAAGACCCAGCTGCAAGGTCAACCCTGCTTTGAGAAAAAAATACCCAAATGATGGTTAAATTAATCCATGTTTAGGTAATCCCAAAAACCCAACTTGGGTTATTCATGCATCCAACTGGCTGTGTCAAAATAACCTAGCGTGTGTCCTGTCCAATATTTACCCAGTGCTAGGTTACCAAATAACCCAAATTGGGTTGTTATTAACCCAGCATTTTTTTTTTGTGTTCTTCATGGCTCGTCCCAGGTCTTTCTGATTCTGGCCAGACCACCACACTCTGGCAGGCTGTGACTATAAACTATTACAGCGTTACAATGTTACAGTCATTATGTCTACAGGGACCAGTCGCTGTATTGGCTTGTTTCCACACGATCTATGCCTCTACCTTTCTCCCTCGCTTACTCTCTCTCTCCCTCGCTTACTCTCTCTCTCTCTCTCTCCCTCGCTTACTCTCTCTCTCTCTCTCTCCCTCGCTTACTCTCTCTCTCTCCCTCGCTTACTCTCTCTCTCTCTCTCCCTCGCTTACTCTCTCCCTCGCTTACTCTCTCTCTCTCTCTCTCTCTCCCCCCCCCCCCCCCTCTCTCTCTCTCCCCCCCCCCCCTTTCAGCTCCTCCCAGCTAAACATCCCTGTGTAGCAGATAGATCCAAGGCCCATAAATCTCATAGCCTTTCAGCACAGTCTCTTTATTGCGTTTCCCTCGACACACATCTCACTCGCACAGCCATGGCTTCTCCACATGTCCTCATCCTCTTCTCAGTTCATTGACTCAGCACTGCAGTTCAGGGTGTCCAAGACTGAGTTCAAGACAGCAGGGTATATTTTCTTCTCCTTTTACTTTTTAACCACTGTATTTCTGACCTGTCCACCAGTTGTCTGTGGCCAGCCAATACCAGCCTGGCTTGGAGCCTGCCCTCCCTTCCTCTCCCCTACTTTGGCCTGGCCTGCATCCAGTCTCGCCCTGCCTCTGGTGACCTCTGACCTTGCTATGGGTCATTATGGGTCTTATTAAAATTAAGAGTGAATGTCTTGAGATGAGAGCTCAGAGGATCTCATCTCACTCCATCCCAGTGCTGAGTAACCCAGTTTACCAGAGGTACTTAGACCAAGCGGATAGTCTTAATTACTATTATGTAATTCCTGAACAACAGCAGGGTTGGGTGCAGGGCTATGCTTCAGTGTCTTTATGAATGATCCAGAGTTTGCTGTTACTGTCTTTTTCTGGCAGTTCCTACCACTACAACACTAATACCGTATCATAGTGAAGTCATACAGCTCTAACTGGGGCTACTGTACATTCCTCTCTACGCTCACCAAGTTGCATGACTGAACTGACCAAATTACCAAACCGTTGCTTCACTTGTCCCGGCCGTACCTCTCAAAGTCATGAATAAGCTCAACGTCATAGTACTGTACAGTATGTCTTGTGCATCTAAAGCAAATGTACTTGGCATGAGAAAAGGCCAATTCTGGAGATTATTTGTAGTTGTAGACACAGAGAAGGAGGAGAGTGGTCCTATGAGTGTTTCCAGCCAGTTGGTTTTTCCATAATTGTCTACTCGTTCCTCTGGTCCAGGCAGCAACTTTGTGACAGATACCTTTTTGATACTCAACTGGAGATAAGTATCTGATGTGAGTTTTTAATGATAAGCATCATGTCTCTGCAGTGGTACTGTAAGAGCTACTGCAGCTCAATTAAAGATGTCAAAGATATATGTAACCCCTCTCACCACAAGGCTCAGATGAATCAGCATGGGATTATCTGTGAAAAGAACATCTCAGTAAATGAACTTGTATGATATTGACTTGTTAGTTGAAAAACAAAAGGCTAGGGTTATTAATAATATATATATATTAAGGCTTATGAATGATTGACTCAAAGAAAATACAACCACACACTGAATACAATTTGACTTGAATATATTATGAATAAAAAATTATCAGTTACACAAATTCAATTATTCACAATGTAGAAATGAAAAACAGAACCCCCCACCGGGTACTAGAGTGCGCTCTTTAAACTCAGTCTAACTTTGGCGCACGTTGAAGCTTAATTCATGTGTGATTAAATGATTCAGCAAATTAATGGAAACCGAATGTTACCCACGGTACCGTAGAAAACCCCCTGAAACAATAATTCCAAGGCTGATGCCTATTTGTAATCCATGGTGGAAAATGCCCTGCATGCAACAGTAAAGATGCCCAGTGTCACAATAGAAGTCATCAGGTTGTCTTGGAACAAAGCTGTCCTCTCGAGCTCTCGATCCGAGAAAAGCCAGGCGATTTCTTGTTGAAGTGATGATCGCTGGTTATATTCTCCACAGCAGTACAGGTAAGTTCGACAGATAGATATTACACTTTACTTTCTCTACACTTGAAACAAGTGGGTAAAATTATGCAACAGTCTTTTTCTAAATGCAATTTGTATTTTTAACAGATGTAAAAGTTCCAGCTCAACAATGGTGTTCATCTCTTTTCTCTCCTCACATCTCGAGCTGTCATGAGTCTGAGTCACCGTCAACAGCGAACCCAAAGTTCACACAATTGGCCCAAAAATGTAAAAGGGCTTCTGATTAGCTAAACCAAACCCGGTTACTTTAGTTCACATCAACGTAAAGATCAAACTAATCAAGTAGACGGTATATTAGAGAATTCAACCCACAGGAATTCTCAAATGATTGACATGACAACTCTTTTGAAGTTTGCACATGATAGGGCCTACATAAAGCTGTCCCAACAGCAGAGCTTTCTTTTCAGCACCATGGAGTGAATCCTTAACACCACTTGGTCATGTCCTTCGTCGACAATTTTGACTACTTCTGGAATGGGCCTGGCTACTTTGTGGAATTCACCTGGGTGAAAATGGCTCCCGGCTGTTGTCATCAAACATTGGAAAGGTTCTTGGTCAACTAAATGGATGTGAGGACAATATTAGCATTGCATGTACGTCAGTTTTTACCATCTCCTCTTTGGTCACTGTGAGAGTTCCACATGTTGTATCTGAAAGTGGTGACATGCCAAATGGTGCCAACCGGAGAAATGTAATTTCTATTCCTACTTTATTTTCTTTTCCTAGTAGGTATAGTCCAATCTTTGAGTCTCCTGATGTTCTGAAATCTCAAAGTAATCTGACTTGTATTGAAACTCCATATGAATTTAAATGCAGAAAAGGTTTGACAATTTTACTTCTTAATATTTGTAGTTTATTACCTAAAATGGACCATGTCAAGATCTGGGCCTCTCAGGCAGACCCTGATATTTTTATTGTATCTGAGACCTGGTTAACTTATAAAACCCTGGACTCTGAGGTTGCTATGGATGGTTACAATGTGTTTGGGGCTGATAGGAAAGGCAAAAGGGGTGGTGTTGCTATTTACACAAAGCATATTATTTATGTATCTCTGTTAAAGGCTACCTCCATTCCTAAACAATTTGAATTGTTGGCTTTAAGTCTTCAGTTGGGTTTAAACTCAAAATAACAGTTATAGGAAGCTATCGTCCACCCTCCGCCAAGAAGTGTGTACTAAACGAACTCACTGATTTAATTGCCATTTTTACTACTCCAGAGGTGTGGATCACCGGAAATGTTTTATCTTGCATGGGGAACGTAGGATGCCTACTGTTTAAATGATTAGTACAAAATCTAAATTTGACCCAGCAGATTACAAAGACCACTCATCCAAACTTAAAGGACCCTACGAAATCTACTTTGATTGACCTCATATTTACAGATACTCCAGAGAAATATGCTGGGAGTGGGGATTTTTCTTTGGATATTAGTGACCACTGGCACATTGTATGTGTCAGGGATATATGGATGCCTTGATCCAAACCGTGTTTTATCAACAAGAGGAATTTTAAACATTTTAATGAACATGACTTTTTTGTGACCTTTATTTTGGTGTGACTTTGACTATATTGCATCTATACCTGACCCAGAGTTGGCTCTGAACCACTTCTCAAATGTTTTCAATTGTATTGTAGATAAACATGCTCCATTTAAAAAACTGTGGGTTGTGTCTCCTCTTCTCTCCCCCAATAAATTGATTTAGATTCTGGCCCTATTACTGACAAAATTGATGTCATTAATGCATTTAATCACCATTTTATCTCTGCAGGCTTTATATTTGAATGTATTTGAAAAAAGTCGTTTGGATGTAGATGGTGAAAACCTGTTGAATGATACTGAAAATGCTGGTCAGGAGTTTTCTTTTAGAAAATTTACCGATAAAGAAGTCCTGGATGCTTTGTTAACATTAGACAAAAATAATCTGATAATTTGGAGCCTGGTCTGCTTAAGTGTGCAACTCTCTTTATTGCTGGCTCAGTAGCCCACATTTTTAATTTAACATTGTTATCAGGAAGTATTCCAAAAGCATGGAAATCCACATATGTGCTGCCAATCCATAAGGGTGGGGATACAAATGATCTTGGCAACTATCGCCCCATTTCAAGACTACCTTGTTTAGCTAAGATTCTTGAATCCTTGGTTAATGTAAAACTTTGTTCCTTTTTATCTGATAAATAGTATTCTTAATATAAACCAATCAGGGTTTAGGCCTGGGCATAGTGCTACCACAACAACCACGCTAGTTGTTAATGATCTTGTCAATGCCTTGGATGCTAAAAAGAGCTGTTCTGCCTTGTTTATTGACCTGTCAAAGGCATTCAACACTGTTGATCATTCTGTTTTGCTGAAGAAGTTATCAAAAAGAAGCCTGGGATATACAGCCTGTTTATGGTTTCAGAATTATCTTAGCGACGGAACTCAGGCCATCTTGATGGGGTTAAATCTGAATTTCTTGCGATTCAAAAAGGTGTTACTCAGTGTTCGAATTATTGTTCACTTTGTATATTAATGACATGAAACACTGTTAAAACTTGTAACATTCATCTCTATGCAGATGACACAGTTTTGTATTCCTGTGCAACCCCAGTGCAGCAGGCCATTCGTGAACTTCAGCATGACTTTGATTCAATTCAGAAATCACTTACAAATCTTAAATTAGTGTTAAATACAAGTAAAACCAAGCTCTTGCTGTTCTCTAGGTCACAAAATAGTGACCCCGAGGACCTGCATATTTGCGCTATAAATGGAGCCCAAATTGAGCTTGTTTCTCAATATAAGTATCTGGATGTCTGGATTGATGACAAGTTGTCCTTTGTAACACATATAGAAAATCTAACTAAAAAGTTAAGATCCAAGATATTTTTTTTTATATAGAAATAAATGATGCCTTAGTATTAAAAATAGGAGAAAGATTGTTCAAACAACGATTTGTATTGGATTTGGGAGATACTGTTTACATGTATGCGGCAACCTCTGTTTTAAAACCCTTGGACACAGTCTACCATTCCGCAATACGTTTTATCACAGGGGACAATTTTTAAATTCAACATTGTGGTCTGTATAAAAATATGGGATGGACCTCAGTCTGTAAGAAGAGAGCAGCGTTCTCTTTCATTTATTTACAAAGCAATCTTTCAGAATCTCCCTCTATATGTAACATCATTAATTAAGATTCATAAGTTAACAAACCCATTCACAGGAATGGATAACACTAGGGATCCCTCCAGTCTCCACAGATTTGGGAAAATCTGTGTTTAGTGTTTTTGCCCCTAATTTGTGGAACAATATGCAGAGTTCGCTACTGCTAGATGTGCTGGTGCCACTCAGGCAGTTTAAATAATTGATTGCGGACCTCTATGTAGTTGAATGTGATTGCTTTTATTAAATATGTTTACTTTTGTTTATTGTGCTGAATTAAATTGTTTTATACACATATGTGTATGTTGTTTTAATATTCTGTTTTTATTGTAATGTGTACAGGGCTCTCTTGTAAAACAGATTTTTAATCTCAATGTGACTCCCTGTTTAAATAAAGGTTTTAAAAAAACTACACCTGGCTGTCATCGGAGCCTTGTCTGGCAGCGAAACAGTTAATTCAGACTCATTTACTAACTTAAAAAAAAAATAGATGATATTGCTGACTTGCTTTAACAAATGTGGTTTCTACTGACAATTTAGATGTACAAACTATTGTATAAGGGAACGATGAGCAGACAAGAGGCAATCCGTAATTTAGATTAAGACATCAATGAGCGATCTAAGATCGACGTAGTTAATATAACTATTTATTCAGCACTTTTGAAATGTACAGCGACATAATTCAGAACATGGGCCGTTCTTACAATATTCTCCCTGTACACTAACTCAGAACTGTAGGATAAATAATGGTTGCATATAAGCAGACGATGAAAGCTCATATGACATTTCTCTAAAACAGGCTATAGGCTACATGTGTGCCACCAACTCAGAACAGTGGGCTAAGATATGAGGGGAAAGGGACCAAATGATTAGGGTGAGGCACATGGGCTACTAACAGCTTACTACACAACATACACTTAGTATTACTTTCTTTGCTACAGTATACATACTGTATCTCCCTGGCATATTACATAATTTATGCAGCCCCATACAATATATTTTTGCTCTTGTTATGCTGTGCTCACTTGAACAGGAAGGTGGCGTGGCGGTCCTTCTTGCGGGCAAATTTTGTCATCAAAGTCTGGCATTCTCTGGATTATGGTGCTTTCAAGACAACTGGGAACTTGAAAAAAAAACAATGTTGAATCATGACTTCAGATATTTTCAGGTCGTAGCTCTAGAAAGAGGCCTGAGTTCCCGACTTGGAATTCCGAGTTCTCAGTTGTCTTGAACCCGGCAGAAGTCATGCTGGATTGACAGCATGACCAATGTATTCAACATTTTCTGGCCCATGGTGTTGCATGTGAATGTTTATCCTTTTAAGCTTGGAAAAGAGACCCTTAAACCCAGACTTGGACCACACACCCTCTCCAATGAATAGCACGCTAGTGATTGCTTTGCAATGCTTGCAGTTCGCCACTGATTCCTTCCAAACCATTCATTGTTGAATTTGCGATTTCCAACTTGTTGTGTAAAGTTTATATCCAATAGCCGATGAGCACAGATGCGTTTTATCTATAATTTCTCTTCATATGACAATTATTGAAAAGGATTTTCCAGTAGATTGTCGACTTGATTCATGATGATGACTGCTTGTTTAGCTAAGATTTTGTCCAATCAAGCTATGGTAGATATAACGTGATTTGCTGTCATTTTATCTGTGGCCAATTACCTTGAGCCTTCTCGGATGGGCACTTTTGATGTAAATCTATGGCAGCACTCAAGGGGCTTGAACATTCTAATTCTCTCTGTAGATTTCTGCAGTGACGTAGAGTCCCATGAGTGACAGAACACTGAGCCAATCCCGGCGCAACTAGAGAATATTACCAATCCCTGGCTGCCACACCATCACAGAAAGCACTGAGCTAGAATGAAACACCTACATTTAGGAGCTGCCTTACTCAAGAATACAAAAAAGAGACTGTTTGTATGCTTTTTTTTTTTTTTTTTTTTTTACATTGTTTGCAAACTGATATGTGACACGTATTAATGTCAAAATAACATGCTAAACAAGCTTTGCCCCACCTGCCCTGAATGATGGGTTGCAACTGATTACATAATTCCATATGGACAAGTCCAGAGAAGAACACAGGGAAATAAATCCCACTAATGACAACGGCCACCATCAGGCAGATAGCAATGTTTAACCGGCTGACAAATAAATTAAAGGGGTGCCTGAGACTAGAGGTCCAATACCACCTGCATTCTCAGGCTGGGTTTGGGTCAGAAACGTTGCTGGGTTTGGGTCAGAAATGACGTCTACTATGTTTGGTCACTGACATAATGCATCAAACTACTCACGTTTTAATGTTGGTGCACCTTTCCTAATTTTGCATGGGTACACTGGGAGATGGGGAAAATATACATCAAAATGTGTCTTGATACAAATACAAGATACTCTAAAAACAAATTTATCCAATGTATCAAACTAAAACACTATACAAAATGGTGTAGAAATGTATTTTTGTATTTTGAAAATACAAATTACAGGTCTTGAAATATCTTGTTACAAAATACATTTGATTATAGTTCAGGCCAGTGTAACACAAATTCCAAAATACTAAAAAGTAATTCAAAAGTAATTAAATGCGTACACTACCGGTCAAAAGTTTTAGAGCACCTACTCATTCAAGGGTTTTTCTTCATTTTTACTATTTTCTCCATTGTAGAATAATAGTGAAGACATCAAAATCCGGGATCCAAAATCCAAGATGGCAGTCGTTTGTTTGTGACTAGTACATTTTAACCTACTAATAATCTATTTATTTATGGTTGCGTAACTTCGTTGTTGCGTAGTGCAAACTATTTTATTTTTGCTGGTGTAAAGATCACGGGTCCTCAACTCGGCACTTCATTACTTGAAGTTTACCAAAGTAACCCTATCTCTGGCTGGCCTGAGTTCCTCCTTCGTCCGCGGAGTGTCTTGTCCAAGCTGCTCCTTTTTGCTCTTCGCCTGGCTGTCAGTGGCAGCTCAACCCGTTCTCTCTATCGCCCTCAACACCCAATCTACTCACACGCGCAAACACTCACATTGACTCACATACACGCTGTCCCTCTCTCCACTTACCTTAGTTGGCCTCTTGTTTTTTGGTCAGAGAAAATGACAATTTACGTGGTATTGCTTTGCGCACTGACTTTACTGAACTCTGGAGAAAACGAACATTGTCGCAGGGTGAGTACATCTGACAATGTACTCTCGCGTCCATTAGACATTTTGTCTGCAGGAACTCGCTCTTTTTCACTCGGTCCACTCGTCCAAGTGCCGATGCATTTGTGGCATGATGTGAACAGTACGAATTTGTGTCACTACCAAAGTCTAATGGTTTTAAATGACTGTTTTGTATTGTCTGGAAACTCACTTGTAGAATTCGCTTGCAGTAGGTCTCTTAAAAAAGAGAAGCCGTGCAAGGTTATTAAACAGAGGTGCTTAGTTATTCTTCTGTTGTTGATATCAGGTAACGTGCAACCTAACCCTGGCCCTGATATGCACAGATCGGGTTAAGAAAGGTGGGGGTGTGGCTATATATGTAAAATCTAAATTCCATGTAAGTGTGGCAAAGTCTGAAACTATTTGTAAACAGTTGGAATTTCTTGCTTTGAATATTGAGGTTTCAAAGGGCCTCTCTATAACTGTGATTGGCTGTTATAGACCCCCCTCTGCTCTTGGTGATGCATTTTCTTCTTTGACGCACCTTATGTCTAAACTTCTTTACAGTGAAATGATCTTGATTGGTGATCTCAACTGGTGTTGGTTAAAGCCGGTGTCTGATGATTTAAAAATGTTTTGTAATTCTATGAATCTTACCCAGTTGATTAATTCACCCACTCGCCCAAATCTTAAATGCCCAGATAAATCTACCCTGATTGATTTGATATTGACAAATGTTCCACATAAATATTCTGCGGTTGGTGTTTTTTGTAATGATTTAAGTGACCATTGTGCTGTTGTTGCTGTTAGAAATACTAAGGTTCCAAAGACAAATCCACGTTTTATTCGTAAGAGAAATTTGAAGTGTTTTAATGAGCAGGCTTTCTTTCATGATTTGTTTTATTTTGACTGGAGCAAGATTGAGCTTATCCCTGATGTGGAAACTGCCTGGAAATTCTTTCATGATGGGTTTTTCCAAATAGTAAACAAACATGCACCATTCCGCAGGTTCAGGGTTAAAGGGCGGGATAATCCATGGTTTTCTTCTGAGCTGTCTTGTATTATTCACGACCGTAATCTAGCCTGGGCTAAAGCAAGGAAATCTTGTTCTGATGCTGATTGGCTTATTTTTAGGCAGTTAAGAAACAAGTGTTCTTTTCTTCTCAGGAAGGCCAAGTCTGAATATTTTATGTCTGTTACCACTGATAACCTGAATGACCCTAGAAAGTTTTGGAATGCTATTAAGTCTATGTCTGGTAACAGTAATGTTAATGAATTACCGTCATGTGTTTTGAAGGACTCTGTTGCTATATATGACAAAACTGAAATGCTGAATTGTTTCAATGAGCACTTTGTATCATCTGGTAGGCTGTTTGATTCAGTGCCCTCTGTCTCTGTACAACCCTGTGTGGATGAACCAGTGTCCTCTGTCTCTGTACAACCCTGTGTGGATGAACCAGTGAGAGCTGGTCAAACTTTTAGCTTTCTGCCATTCTCAGTGCAGGTGGTACATAAAGCCCTGAAATCCTTAGATCAAAGAAAGCCTGCAGGTCCTGATGTTTTGGATCTCTGCTTTTTAAATCTGGCAGCTGATTTCATAGCTGAACCACTTACATATCTGTTCAATCTAACCCTGGAATGTAATGAAATTCCAAAGATCTGGAAATCAGCATTTGTCCTACCACTTTTAAAAGGGGGAGATCCAACTCTTTTAAATAATTATAGGCCAATCTCAAAGCTGTCACCCCTGGTGAAAATACTTGAAACCCTTGTAAGTGAACAGCTAAAAGAGTTTTTATTTACTAACTCTATTTTATCAATGTACCAATCGGGCTTCAGGAAGAAGCATAGCACAATTACAGCAGCCATGAAGGTTTTAAATGATATCACTGAAGCCCTTGACAAAAAACAGCACTGTGTCTCACTTTTTATTGATCTCTCTAAGGCTTTTGATACAGTTGATCATGCTATACTGAGGCAGAGATTGTTGAGTGTAGGTCTTTCGGAGCATGCAGTTGCATGGTTTGCTAACTATCTGTCTGATAGAACTCAGTGCACTCAATTTGATGGGCTTATGTCTGTTAAATTGTCTGTCCTGAATGGTGTGCCCCAGGGCTCTGTACTTGGTCCTCTCTTATTCACTATTTATATAAATGATTTAGACAGAAATGTCCAAAATGCACAACTTCATTTTTATGCTGATGATACTGTTATTTACTGTTGTGCCTCATCTCTTACAAAAGCTTTCCAGAACTTGCAAACTGCTTTTTATACTGTTCAACATACCTTGTGTCAATTGAAGCTTATCCTCAATACTGACAAAACTAAACTAATGGTGTTTTCTAATGCAAGAAATAGACCTCTGAACCTTTCACCTGTTACTACCTGTCAGGGCAAGGAGATTGAGGTTGTAACCTCATACAAATATCTTGGAATTCTAATTGATGACGGCCTCTCTTTTAAATTGCATATTCAACAACTTACAAAAAAATTGAAGCTGAAATTGGGATTTTATTTTAGGAATAAGGCCTGTTTTTCTTTTGAAGCCAGAAGGAGGCTAGTATCAGCTACATTTATGCCTTTACTAGACTATGGGGATATTTTATATATGAATGCTTCCGCTCAGTGTTTGAGATCAATTGACACTCTTTACCATGGCACTTTGAGATTTATTTTAAACTGCAAAAGCCTTACGCACCACTGCACTTTGTATACCAGGGTTGGCTGGCCTTCTCTAGTCACTCGTAGGCTCAGTCACTGGTATACTTTTATTTACAAAGCCATTTTGGGTTTACTACCTTTTTATTTGGGCATTTTTATTGTTCAGAAATGTGGTGGGTACTCTCTTCGTTCACTGGACTTTATCCTGCTAACTGTTCCAAATGTCCGAACTGAATTTGGTAAAAGGTCTTTTATGTACTCTGCGCCATCGTCTTGGAACACCTTACAAAATAATTTTAAACTGGAAGAACTTGTCCCGATTGGTGTTTTTAAATCACTGATGAAGGATTTTGAGGCTGATTCCCTGACCTGTCAATGTTTTTAATTTGCTGTTTTTGATATTGTTATACTCTTGTGAATTCATGAATGGTTTTTACTAGATTACTTGTAGTTTTTCATGTTGTCTGTCTGTAATTTTTTGTAATGACTTGGTGCTGCCTATCTTGGCCAGGACGCTCTTGAAAAAGAGATTTTAAATCTCAATGAGCCCTTCCTGGTTAAATAAAGGTTAAATAAAAAATAAAAAATAAAAAACTATGAAATAACACATATGGAATCATGTAGTAACCAAAAAAGTGTTAAAACAATCAAAATATATTTTATATTTGAGATTCTTCAAACAGCCACCCTTTTGCCTTGATGGCAGATTTGAACACTCTTGGCATTCTCTCAACCGACTTCACCTGGAATGCTTTTCCAACAGTCTTGAAGGAGTTTCCGCATATGCTGAGGACTTGTTGGCTGCTTTTCCTTCACTCTGTGGTCCGACTCATCCCAAACCATCTCAATTTGATTGTGGTCAGGGGATTGTGGAGGCCAGGTCATCTGATGCAGCACTCCATCACTCTCCTTCTTGGTAAAATAGCCCTTACACAGCCTGGAGGTGTGTTGAGTCATTGTCCTGTTGAAAAACAAATGATAGTCCTACTAATCCCAAACCAGACGGGATGGAGTATCGCTGCAGAATGCTGTGGTAGCCATGCTGGTTAAGTATGCCTTGAGTTCTAAATAAATCACAGACAGTGTCACCAGCGAAGCACCCCCACAGCATAACACCTCCTCCTCCATGCTTTACGGTGGGAAATACACATGCTGAGATCATCCGTTCACCCACACCGTGTCTCATAAAGACCTGGCGGGTTGGAAACAAAAATCTCCAATTTGGACACCAGACCAAAGTACAAATGTCCATTGCTCATGTTTCTTGACCCAAGCATGTCTCTTCTTATTATTGGTGTCCTTTAGTAGTGGTTTCTTTGCAGCAATTCAACCATGAATGCCTGATTCACGCAGTCTCCTCTGAACAGTTTATGTTGAGATGTGTCTGTTACTTGAACTCTGTGAAGCATTTATTTGGGCTGCAATTTCTGAGGCTAGTAACTCTAATGAACTTGTACTCTGCAGCAGAGGTAACTCTGGATCTTCCATTCCTGTGGCAGTCCTTATGAGAGCCAGTATCACCATAGCGCCTGATGGTTTTTGTGACTGCACTGGATGAAACTTTCAAAGTTCTTGACATTTTACGGATTGACTGACCTTCATGTCTTAAAGTAATGATGAACTGTCATTTCTCTTTGCTTATTTCAGCTGTTCTTGTCATAATATGGACTTGGTCTTTTACCAAATTCTGTATACCTCCCTACCTTGTCACAATACAACTTATTGGCTCAAACGCATTAAGAAAGAAAGAAATTCCACAAATTAACTTTTAAGAAGGCACACCAGTTAATTTAAATGCATTCCAGGTGAATACCTCATGAAGCTGGTTGCGAGAATGCCAAGAGTGTGCAAGGCTGTCATCAAGGCAAAGAGTGGCTATTTGAAGAATCTCAAATATAAAACATATTTTGATTTGTTTATCACTTTTTTGGTAACTACATGATTTCATATGTGTTATTTCATAGTTTTGATGTCTTCACTCCTATTCTAAAATGTA
Organism: Salvelinus namaycush; assembly: GCF_016432855.1. NCBI lineage: Eukaryota > Metazoa > Chordata > Actinopteri > Salmoniformes > Salmonidae > Salvelinus > Salvelinus namaycush. Next base: position 66,488,746 of record NC_052310.1, read on the forward strand.
GAAAATAGTCAAAATAAAGAAAAACCCTTGAATGAGTAGGTGTTCTAAAACTTTTGACCCAATAGTGTATTTCAAATACATGTATCAAAAATACTGCCCAACTCTGGGTACATAAAATCCCTTGAAGGGGACACCAGTCACACGGAGTTGGACTTTAAACCCAAATATGCCCTCAGGTCAGTCATTGTTGAAGTGACGTTTAATGTAATACGAGAGTTCCATCAGTATTGCACTTTCAGTCATCTCCGGTAAATAGTTGTCTGTGTGGCTACTGGACTATAGTCTCAACCTAGCAGTTCACTGGCCCAGCCAATGAACATCTCTTTCTTTGTTGAAATGAGCTTTACAGTCTGGGCATTTACAGTGCTGACTGTGGTGGTGGAGTGGGATCGAGTAAACCATGAAAGTATATATCTAGTGACATTGCAGCCTAAAAATGTTTCAAGGGGCTCTTTGCAGTTTTGGGTGTAAAAAACTAGTCAATACTATTTACTCTCCAAAGAGAGTAATTTATGGAGTAATTTCTGGGCACTCACATGCAAATTGACAGACATCGATGAGCATAGTCTCACGTTTGCCTCTCTTGCTCTGCTACATCTGTAGACATCACTGTTTGTGACACTATCACCAGTCTGAATGTCTTGGTAGCACTTTAGAATAACTTTCCATTGATATGCCACTAATAGATCATTTGTAGGGCATGTGTTCTGTCTTTCTCTCTCTTGCGCTGTCTCTCCATATTTAAAAAAACATTGTTTGTGAATGAGCAACAGGGTGAGCGTCATGCCTCATCAGGCAGTCTAAACAACGCCGCACAGCGCTGCGTTCCTAACTGATCACTGTGTTGGCTGCGTGTCACAGACCTTTGAATACTATTTCCAGCAGCATATCACCCTGCATCCCACTGCTGGCTTGCTTCTGAAGCTAAGCAGGGTGGGTCCTGGTCAGTGCCTGAATGGGAGACCAGATGCTGCTGGAAGTGGTGATGGGGGGCCAGTAGGGAGCACTGCTTAAAGGATATAGCAACGCCCCAGTGAAGGGAACATTGTGTAGGGTGCTTTTTTTTGGATAGGACGTTAAAATGGGTGTGACTCCCTGTGGTCACTAGAGATCCCATATCACTTATCGTAAGAGTAGGGGTTTTAAACCTGGTGCCCTGGCTAAATTCTCAATCTGGCCCGCATACCATGATGGCCACCTAAACATCCCCGACTTCCAATTGACACATTCATTCTCTCTCCTCCCTCCTGTAACTCTTTCCCAAGTTCTTGCTGTCAAATTGTGTTCCACACAGCCTTTTCCCACCTGGACAAAAGGAACAGCTATGTGAGAATGCTGTTCATTGACTAACATCTGCGTTCAACACCATAGCGCCCACAAAGCTCATCACTAAGCCAAGGACCCTTGGACTAAACACTTCCCTTTGCAATTGGATCCTGGACTTCCTGACAGGCTGCCCCCAGGTGGTAAGGGTAGGCAACAACACATCTGCCATGCTGATCCCCAACACGGGGGACCCTCAGTGGTGCGTGCTTAGTCCCCTCCTGTACTCTCTGTTCACCCACGACTGCATGCCAAGCACATCTCCAACACCATCATTAAGTTTACTGAAGACACAAGCGTGGTAGAACTGATCAATAATGAGCCAGGACAACAACCTCTCCCTCAACGTGAGCTGATCTTGGACTACGGGAAAAGGAGGGCCGAACATGCCCCCATTCACATCGACGAGCTGTAGTGGAGCGGGTTGAGAGTTTCAAGTTCCAAACTATGATGGTCCAAACACACCAAGACAGTCGTGAAGACCAAGACAGTCGTGATCTTCTTGCCTTAAAGGACCTATATACTGTCAAAGACTCCAGTCACCCAAGACTATTCTCTCTGTTCTGCACGGAAAGAGGTACCGGAGCACCAAGTCTAGGTCCAAAAGGCTCCTTAACAGGTTCTACCCCCAAGCCATAAGACTGCTGAACAATTAATCAAATGGCCATCTGGACTATTTACATTGACCCCCCCCTCCCTTTTGTACACTGATGCTACTCACTGTTTATGTATAGTCACTTCACCCCCACCTCCATATACAAATTACCTCGACTAACCTGTACCACCACACATTGACTCGGTACAGGTATCCCACTGTATATAGCCTCAGTATCATTATTTTATTGTTATTTTTTGTATTTTTTTTTTTACTTACATTTTTTTGTAAATATTTTCTTAACTCTATTTCTTGAACTGCATTGTTGGTTAAGGGCTCGTAAGTAACATTTCACGGTAAGGTCTACACCTGTTGTATTCGGCACATAAAATTTGATTTGATTTGATAAAAGATAATATTTTCTCAGTCAACTTACCTGGTACAAATGAGTTTTAATAAATAATAATCATAATAAATACATTTAGTGTTTGCTTTAGTCTACCTGCTCTTCTGCAACCATTATATTAGTTCCATTGCACCAGGCAAGCTCAATCAAGCCCAGATACAGTATTTGAACCCAGGTCTGGTGTGTTGTTAATGAGTATTCTCATCCTGTTACGGCTGTCGTAGTCGTTCTCCTCCTCAGACGAGGAGGAGCATGGATCGGACCAAGATGCGGAGTGGTAAGTATTCATGTTTTAATGGAAAAACAACAAACACTACAAATTACAAAACCCAACAAACGTGACTAACCTGAAACAGTCCTGTGTGGCCCAAACACTGACACAGGAACAAACACCCACAAAAACACCAGTGAAACCCTGGCTGCCTTAGTATGACTCTCAATCAGGGACAACGATTCACAGCTGTCTCTGATTGAGAATCATACCAGGCCGAACACAAAATCCCAACATAGAAAATCAAACCTAGACCAACCCACCCAACTCACGCCCTGACCAACTAAAACAAATACATAACAAAGGAAAACAGGTCAGGAACGTGACAGAACCCCCCCCTTAAGGTGCGAACTCCGGGCGCACCAGCACAAAGTCTAGGGGAGGGTCTGGGTGGGCGTCTGTCCACGGTGGCGGCTCTGGCGCTGGTCGTGGTCCCCACCCCACCATAGTCAACCCCCGCTTCCGTGGCCTCCTCCCAATATCCACCCTCCATGTCAATCCCACTATTCCAAAGGGCAGTAACAGACTGAGGGGTAGCAGCTGACTGAGGGGTAGCAGCTGACTGAGGGGTAGCACCTGACTGAGGGGCAGCACCAGGATAAGGGGCAGCACCAGGATAAGGGGCAGCTCCGGACTGAGGGACGGATCCTGGCTGGCGGAAGGCTCTGGCGGATCCTGGCTGGCGGAAGGCTCTGGCGGATCCTGGCTGGCGGAAGGCTCTGGCGGATCCTGGCTGGCGGAAGGCTCTGGCGGATCCTGGCTGGCGGAAGGCTCTGGCGGATCCTGGCTGGCGGAAGGCTCTGGCGGATCCTGGCTGGCTGGCTGGTCCTGGCTGGACGGCTCTGGCTGGTCCTGGCTGGACGGCTCTGGCTGGTCCTGGCTGGACGGCTCTGGCTGGTCCTGGCTGGACGGCTCTGGCTGGCCCTGGCTGGACGGCTCTGGCTGGTCCTGGCTGGACGGCTCTGGCTGGTCCTGGCTGGACGGCTCTGGCTGGTCCTGGCTGGACGGCACTGGCTGGTCCTGGCTGGACGGCTCTGAAGGCTCGGGACAGACGGGCAGCGCTGGGCAGGCAGACAGTTCAGACCACGCTGGGAAGGCAGACAGTTCGGGCAGCGCTGAGCAAGCAAGCAGCGCAGGCGGCGTTGGGCAGACGGCCGACTCTGACCGGATGAGGCGCACTGTAGGCCTAGTGCGTGGTGCCGGAACTGGAGGCACTGGGCTGGAGACACGCACCACAGGGAGAGTGCGTGGAGGAGGAACAGGGCTCTGGAAATGCACTGGAAGCCTGGTGCGTGGTGTCGGCACTGATGGTACTGGGCTGGGGTGGGAAGGTGGCACCGGATATACCGGACCGTGAAGGAGGACACGCGCTCTTGAGCACCGAGCCTCCCCAACCTTACCAGGTTGAATGGTCCCCGTAGCCCTGCCAGTGCGGCGAGGTGGAATAACCCGCACTGGGCTATGCAGGCGAACCGGGGACACCACCTGTAAGGCTGGTGCCATGTACGCCGGCCCGAGGAGACGTACTGGAGGCCAGATACGTTGGGCCGGCTTCATGGCACCCGGCTCGATGCCCAACCTAGCCCTCCCAGTGCGGCAAGGTGGAATAGCCCGCACTGGGCTAAGCACGCGTACTGGGAACACCGTGCGCTCCACCGCATAACACGGTGTCTGACCAGTACGACGCCCTCTCACTCCACGGTAAGCCCGGGGAGTTGGCTCAGGTATCCAACCCGGCTTCGCCACACTCCCCTTTAGCCCCCCCCCCCCAAGAAATTTTTGGGTGAGCCTCTCGGGCTTCCGTGCTAGCCACGTACCCTCATACCTCCGGTTCCTCTCTCCGGTTGCCTCTGCTCTCCTCGCTGCCTCCAGCTGTTCCCATGGGAGGCGATCCTTTCCAGCCAGGATCTCCTCCCATGTGTAGCAACCCTTGCCGTTCAAGACGTCTTCCCATGTCCATTCCTCTGTCTGTCTCTGCTGCTGTCGCTGCCCTTCTCCACTCCGCTTGGTCCTCTTGTGGTGGGTGTTTCTGTTACGGCTGTCGTAGTCGTTCTCCTCCTCAGACGAGGAGGAGCATGGATCGGACCAAGATGCGGAGTGGTAAGTATTCATGTTTTAATGGAAAAACAACAAACACTACAAATTACAAAACCCAACAAACGTGACTAACCTGAAACAGTCCTGTGTGGCCCAAACACTGACACAGGAACAAACACCCACAAAAACACCAGTGAAACCCTGGCTGCCTTAGTATGACTCTCAATCAGGGACAACGATTCACAGCTGTCTCTGATGGAGAATCATACCAGGCCGAACACAAAATCCCAACATAGAAAATCAAACCTAGACCAACCCACCCAACTCACGCCCTGACCAACTAAAACAAATACATAACAAAGGAAAACAGGTCAGGAACGTGACACATCCACCACCACATAAATGAAAACAATACCCTGAGCTCTACTCTGACTTAACTGCATGGATGGAAAGCTCTCTCTCTCATCATAACAATCTCATGAAGAATTTCTAGTTCATGCTAAGGTACGTAGCATACTTTTTCAAAGTGTTCTGTGAATCTGCTGATTAGGCAGCTTATTTCCTGATATATTTCATTTGGGCACTGGTCATAAGTAGTGCACTATATAGAGAATATAGTGCAATTTGGGTCATATACTTAGGGGTCGTTCCAATATGTCTAAACCAAGCTGGTACACTCCAAAGCCACAGAGACACTTAGAGTGAATGGTATTTTTAGTGCAGCTGGGGCTGGAATCAGATCAGTTCAATTTAAGTATTTCCAAAATAGAGAGAGGGAGAGAGAAAAGAAAGTGGTGAAACTATTTTCGCCCGCTGCAACCAAACCGTTTACACAAACATTATGCACAGATGAAAGATCGGGATATGAAAATGTTGATCATATTTCTTCACACGACATTCTAAGAACAATAACTACTCAATGATGTAATATGTGTAAAAAAATAAGATGGAAAGAAAAAGTAAAACGAAATTAGACAAACTCAAGAGACAAGTTTGAACCCAAGAGCGGGCCGGCCTTTTCAATTCAATTTCAATAACTGTGACAACACATGCCCCAGTCTTTTATTGAGATGCAGAAGAAGCTCTTTATACCTATATCCAACGGCCAGTAAACAGCAGTGCAAATGGATCTAGGAAATAGTGTTTTGTTGGTCAATTGCAGGCACTTAGATTTTATAGGTTCAAACTCTTAAGGGTGGCACCCATAAAATCAAGTGTTTACAAACCTTTAAAAACACATAATTTGTGATTAGAGTTAAATAGGTTAATATAGTTTGTTAAGTTTGTTAAGTTGTTTGTTTAATTGTTGTTTATTAAATGCATTGTTAACCAAGAGGCTTGGAAATGAGCGCTGTTAGGCATACATTAATGACTTGATTCACCTGGTGATGTAAAGTATTCGGCCTACATTTTACAATACTATTACATAATGAATCATATGGTTACAATCAATGTTATTGATGGTTGTTGTTGGATGGAATAAATACAGACAAGAAACAGAAAACAAAACAATGGAAGCAAGAAGTAATAGAAGAACGAAACAGCAGGAACGGGATGTGAAACGCAACAGAACACAAAAGAAAACAAGCCTCAGAAGCTGACGCTTAAACGTAAACTTTTTCAAATGTAGCCCTTTTGTTGACGTAGTTGCACGTAATTGCACATGGTCAAAGGATACATGTTTAATTGTTCACATTAGTTCACACCTGGCACATTTAGCCCTATCCTAACCTCATCAAGTGGCATTGATTATTTCCTGTAAAAATTCTCCATCAACCTGTCAAATATCTTAAACATTTTTATCACCAAACCAATGTAATTTCATAAGATTGGTCAACTCAGCCACCAGAGGAATATATATTTAAACCTCCAAATTCAAGGTTTACTTTTGTTCCACTTTACTTGGTCTGTCTCAAGTGCAGAGTGCCAATATTGCGTGATCATTGCATCCTTTAGGTCATCGTAAGACAAATCTCGTTTTCGCATATATCACTAAAAAGTTTTGCTTATCCGTTTAACATGCATCCATGTGCTTTTACTGAGAAAAAGTACATCAGCTGTCTCAATATGTCTCCCAATGTTGTTAATAAAGATAACAAACAACAGGGGACCTAAAATGGATCCTTGTGGTACACCTGAGAACAACTCTACGTTGTCCGACTTACAACCAGCTTAACACACTGTGTTTGATTTGACATGTAGTTCACAAACCACTCCAGAGCATGACCAGTAATCTCAACACACTTTAATCTCTACACCAAGACAGTATAGTCCACATTGTCAAACGCCTTTGGCAAGTCTATGAATACAGACACACAATGCAGCTTCCTATCCAGGGCACAGTGAACATCATTCAAAACCTTCAACGTTACTGTGACAGGGCTATGGCAAGACTTGAAACCTAATTGCGTACCACTCAAAATATTGTTTTCCTGGAGGTAGGCCTTAAACTGCTTATTGACTAGGGACTCCAATACCTTTGTCAGAACAGACAACTTAGATATGGGCCGATAGATATACAGTAGAGTGTGATCTCCTTGCAAAAGAGGTAGGACAAATGCTGATTTACACAACCTGGGGATTACAATGCATTCTAGGGTGAGGTTTAAAGTGCATGTTACAGGGGGAGCAATGGTGTCTGCAGCTAATTGTATTAGGCAGCGGTCTAGCTCATCAGGGCCACTGGATTTTTTTTACATTAATTGCTTTCAGGGCTCTACGCAACTCTGAGACATGGAAGGGCAAGAAGGAGAACCTGGAGGAGTTCTAGGGAGTGTCAGGCAATTTCAAAGGAAGATCATGTTGACCTTTAAGCCAATTAAATAATCCGCCTGCATCAAGAACATTTTATTAAAAGAGTTCAGAATATAGATAATTTTAGTTACCACCTGTGAGTCAACCAAGATTTGTTTAGGGAGCTGGGCATGTTTTTATGATTCAGATTATCAGCAGTAGACCATACCCTTATTCCGAAGGTGTTTAAAAGCCATCCAAACATCAGCGGAATAAGCTACATGCTCTAGATGTTCATCCATGTTTCTCAAACGTCAAATTTCGAAGTTGTTCCAAACTTCTCATTTCAAAGTGTCAAATGTTAAGTTTAGGCATTAACTCCACATTTTTAAGGTTTGAGTTAAGTCTAGCTGTTAAGAGTGTTGAGCCAGTAGCCAAAAGGTTGCTGGTTTGATTCCCTGAGCTGACTAGGTGAAAAATCTGTCTGTGCCTTTGAGTAAGGCGCTTAACCCTAATCGCTCTGGATAAGAGCATCTGCTAAATGACTAAACTGTAAACTCTGAATTCTTAAGGTTAGGCATTAATGCCTCAGGGTTAAGGTTTGAGATAGGCTTAACCCTTGTGTAGTCTTAACATTCTGTATACTCCGCTTGTCCTAATGGTAAAAAATGACCCGCCTTCACTAAACCCCTGTGTGTGTGTGTGGTTTTTGTGGTGTGTAAATGATTGTATAACTACCGGGTCAAAAATGACCCAAAGACAATTTTTGTTCTCTGGTGGTGTACAGCTTTCATGGAAATATGAACAAAGGTGATGTTTCACTTTTTCTAATGTGGGGTCACTCTAGGAAAAGTAATCAAATTTCAAGTTGAACAAATATCATTTAGGGGGTTTTCTCTGCTGTTAAACATAGTGGCGGGTCATTTTTTACTCTTAAGACAACACAAGGGTTAAAACAAAAAACAACCTTTGGAATCAGAGGCAGATGCTTATCGCCGATCCGCCCTCAGTGCCCTACCGAAACCTACTTAAAGGTAACACCGCTCACTGTTGCCCCTAATGGCCGACCATCTCCTGACGTCCTCAGACACGGATTGATGTCAAATACGGACTTGTATCACAGTGATCTGCCTGGAATCAGACCTTATTGCTTTAGCCCACACAGCATTCCATTTCCTTATGATTTTAGCTAGTTCATCTGAGAACCAAGGTTTGTCTCTGCCCTTAATTGTGTATTGTTTGAAAGGGGCATGCTTGTTGCATATATCCTGGAATGCTTTGTGGAAATAAAAAAGGCTCATTTAACATCAGGGATGAATTAAACTGTATTCCAGGCAATGTTGAAAAGATCATGTTAAAAACCCTGAGTGTCAAACTGCTTCCAGTTTCTTTTCATGATGATACGTGGAGGTAGTTTAGGAATTTTACCATCCCTTACACAGGCAACAGCACAGTGATCACTTATATCATTTGAAAAAACACCAGAAGCATTAAAACAACATAGTGTTGATTAAAATAAGGTCAATCAAAGAGGATTTTAGAGGACACTTTGCATTAGACCTGGTTACATTGTTAACAATCTGAGTAAGATTGTAGGTAATACATAGGTGGCAGGTAGCTTAGCAGTTAAGAGCTTTGAGTCAGTAACTGAAAGGCTGTTGGTTTGAGCCCCAGAGCTGACTAGTTGAACAATCTGTCAATGTGCTCTTGAGCAAGGCACTTAACCCTAATTTCCCCGTATGTCGCTCTGGACAACAGCATCTGCTAAATTAATCAAATCTAAATAGATTCTTGAGTTGATCAGTTGGTTGTTCAACTCAGATTTGACATTCTGTGATAAATCTAAAATACAATCCAGAGAGCCAGCAATAGCAGATGGGGGTATATAATAACAAGATTTAATGGTGCGCAGAGATATATATTCACAGCCAGATAATCAAATTGCTTGGGTTTGGTAACAGAAGATTTATATTCATAGCCAGGTAATCAAATTGCTTGGGTTTGGTAACAGAATATTCATATTCATATCCAGAATATTCAAATTCACAACATAACATACATAGGCATTTCATCATTAAGTCCTTTAGGGCACAGGTGTCAAACTCATTCCACGGGGGGCCGAGTGTCTGCGGGTTTTCGCTCCTCCCTTGTACTTGATTGATGAATTAACATCACTAATTAGTTAGGAACTCCCCACACCTGGTTGTCTAGGGCTTTATTGAAAGGAAAAACCAAAAACCTGCAGACACTAGGCCCTCCGTGGAATGAGTTTGACACCCCTGCTTTAGGGAATAATGTCTGGAGGGTGAAAATCCCCAAACATTCTATTTTACTCAGGGTATTGTTAATATCCCCTCCCCTGTCTGATATCTTAACTTTCTCTATGCCACAAAATCTAAAGGTAGAAATGTCATGTTTTTGGTCATTGAAATGTACTAAATGTCTTATTTATACACTTTTGTAATATTTATGATAAGCATATTGTTATATTTGGAAGCACTTATTTGTTTTTCCTTTGCCTCCAACCCCCTTCCATGTGTGGAACGGATGTGGGTGGGGCTAGGTCTACATAAGGGTGCAAATGTAAAAAAATTCACAAAAGCTCTGACGAAGGCCGTGAGGCCGATACGTAAGCTTATTAAATATCAGTGATACTATCAAGAACAGTGTGCGGTTTCCTTCTTCCTTCATCTTGTTCAACTGTTGCCATGCACCTGCAAATAAGATTGTTCAGATGGGCGAGTGACTTTTTGAATTTTATACAACAATTAGATGTAAGCCTCATAACTGAGACTATTGTATAAACAGGGTTATGGTAATGTGGCTGTATTGTCTCTCATGAGTTTCACAAAATTGTACCAAATGGACCAGTTCGTAGCTCGTTACTTCACCGATCTTTTATACATTCTCCAGAACATGAATGTCGTTCGGTTCTCCAGTTCTGTGAGGTGGAAGAAATTCCTTTGTTCTCTCTATGAAAACTCACTCTCTCTTATACTCTGGCCATGAGGAGAGGATCTCCTCCAGGAATTTATGACCTGTCTAACAGAGCCTGGTGTAAGGAGTATAGAGAGGAAGAGGGGGATGGTGCTCGCTGTACCCAAAGAGGGCAACGTCATGACACAAGCTAGTTAGCTAGCTAAATCGGTTGATAGGCTAAATGATCTTTACAACAATTATAGATAGATACCAACCTGACCTGTGTAACTTGATTTTGGGGTTGAAAACCAAATCCAACATCCTCTGTAGATACTTGTTCTCCTTTGAATGGGCGATTCAAACGTGATGGGAAAGGGGTGTGCACTGTGTGCGTGTGCATGTGTGTGTGTGTGTTTGTGTTTGTGTGAGACTGCAAGATGGCGCCGACAGAGATGGTTGCCTCGCTTCGAGTCCTTAGGAAACTATGCAGTATTTTGTTTTTTTATGTATTATTTCTTTTTTTTTCTTTTTTTTTTATTATTATTATTATTATTATTATTTTTTTAATTTTTTTTTGGGGGGGGTGGATCAGCTTAATATTGCGGAAAGAATGTTGCTTCCAATGTAATTGTCTGCATCATTTCCAATCCCCCATATTTTTTTTGGTAAATATATATATCCATTCACGTATGCATACATATACACATATATACATACACATACCTACATAGACATACATACTTTTTTAAAGAGTATACCTTTATTATTATTCCCCGCAAACCCTACCACCGATCCCCCAATTGGAGTAAACTGATAAACATTTCTGTTTTTACCTTCAATTTATACATCTTATACACATTTTACAGACACAGTCTACTTTATAATAGTTCTCTCTTGTTTGTTCTTAGTCCTTCCTCTATTTCTGTTGTCCATCCAGTTTGATTTCCACTTGTAACTGTGCTATTTCACAATAGCTCCGCACCTATACACATTTCACAGATCCCGTATGCCCTACATTGTTTATCTTGTTATTAGTCCCACCCTTCAGCTCCACTCAACCTTTCCCATCTATCTTCCAACATCATCCATTTCGGATTTTTATTTGCCATATATTTTTCAACTGTGCTGTGATGCTTCACAAAAGATTTGAATCTTCCTATTCTCATAGCTTCCACGGATTGTAAATTAAAAATAAACATTTTTGCTAAAATAATTATTATATTATTGATTGATTGACTATGGCTTTTCAAATCCCCCAGTATTGCTATCTGTAGCGTTAGTTCTACGCAAATGTTGCAATTCTTCAACCATTCCTGGACCTGTGACCAAAAACGAGCTACATGCGGACAATACCAAAATAAATGGTCTAATGACTCTGCCTCCTCACAGCAGAATCTACAGAGCTGGGAAGATTGTATCCCCCATATATATAACATTCTATTAGTTGCAAGAATTTTGTACAATAATTTAAATTGAAAAATTCGAAGTTTTGAATCCGGCGTTGTTTTGCGTATCAATTCATACACCATGTGCCATGGAATGGGTACATCGAAAATCTCTTCCCAACTATTTTGCAATTTATATGGCACAGCTGTAAGTTTTTTGGTCCTTAAATGAAATTGGTATATGTTTTTATTTATCACACTTTTCTTTAACCATTTATGTTCTTTAATATAAGGCCGACATACAAGTTCCTTACTTTTATCCCCTTCCACCTGCCTCTTCCATTTTTGTGGTAATGCTGCAATTAATTGGTTGTAATTTTGGGTAGAGCAGACATTTCCATATGTCTGTGTTAGCTGCATGTGTGACATTACTCCACCAGTCCTATTTATGATATCATTCACAAAAATTATACCTTTTTTAAACATTTCTTCGATAAATACAGTTTTTTTATCAATTACTATATTTGAATTTAACCACAAGATTTGTTGTACTATTTGTTCCGTCCTTTCAGGTGGATTAAACTGAAATTGCAACCAACTATGTATTATTTCTTACATTGTTACTCCAGGAAATCTTAAGTCTTATTACATACAGCCGGGAAGAACTATTTGATATAAGAGCGCCGTCAATTTACCAACATTACGAACAGGAATATGACTTTCCTGAAGCGGATCCTCTGTTTGGACTACCACCCAGGACAATGGATCTAATCCCAGAAGCCGAACTAAAACAACGGCGCCAGGCTCAGTAGACGTGCACATTGCTCACCGCTCCCGAGTATACTATTCCCCAATATTCAGTCTCTTGACAACAAGGTAGATGAAATTTGAGCAAGGTTTGCCTTCCAGACAGTTATCAGAGATTGTAACATTCTCTGTTTCACGGAAACATGGCTCTCTCGGGATATGCTATCGGAATTGGTTCAGCCACCGGGCTTCTCCATGCATTGTGTCGACAGAGATAAACACCTCTCTGGGAAGAGGAAGAGTGTGGATGTATGCTTCATGATTAACGACTCATGGTGTAATCAGAACAACATACAGGAACTCAAGCCATTCTTTCCAAGATGGCGCTGCAGTAGGACGTGTGTATCTGTCTTTATCTTATCCCGTGTCTTATCACGTGTAAATAGCCGGTCTTTGTCATATATATCTTAATCGCACATTCTATCTACGAACTAAATAAACTTTCCTGCAACCCGCCTCACCCAATGTGGCACGGCTCTGCTATTTTTATTCCTTATAACTGGAACTAGCCAGCTAACTAGCTACTAGTCTTTGTTAGCCACGGTTAGCGGTCCTCGCCTTTTTTTCCCGTCATCAGCCAGCCTTAGGTCGGACAACACCTGCCAGTCTGCACAGTGCGATATCAACCTAGAGCATATTGGACTGCTTCTCTCTACCATATCACTGGACTCCTGCCGCTCTGGATCATTACACTGGAATATTACTCCGGATCATCGCAGCTGGCTAGCTGCAAACGAGTGGCTACTGTTAGCTAACGCCTCTGTCCCGAAGCAAGCACCAGCTAGCCTTGAGCTAGCCTCGAGCTAGGCCCATACACCAGCTAATTCTAGGGCTACAATACCTCCTTTGCCAATTGGCCTGGATCCTTTATTGTCGACACGGAGCCCCGCCAATCCATCACGACTGGACTGCCGATGTGATCGCCTGATGTGGTATCAACAGGCTGCTCTGTTACGATGTCGCCGAAGAACCATCTACTAGCTTTTCTGAACGCTGTGTCCCATGCTTGCCTTGCGTAGTAGTGACTACCGAACAGCACCCTGACCTACCTATTGCTGCTCTTTTGACCCTATGATCACTCGGCTACACAGCTGATGCTCCCTGGACTTTCAATAACACGGAACCTAATTTTGTTTACCTGTCGGCCCCAGCCTCGAACTCAGGTCCTGTATGCACCTAACTGACCCGCTCTGCCCATTCATCGCCATTTACCCATTGTTGTCTTAGCTCTCCTGATCAACACCTGTGATTGCTTTATGCCTTTTTCTAATGTCATTATGCCTTGTCTTCTGCTTTTTACTATTTTATTTCACTGTAGAGCCTTCAGTCCCGCTCAAAATGCCTTAGATAGCTCTTTCATCCGATCCCACATACATGCGGAGACCTCACCTGGCTTAACTTGTCCCTCCAGAGACAAAACCTCTCTCATTGTCACTCAATGCATAGGTTTACCTCCAACTGTACTCACATCCTACCATACCCTTGTCTGTACATTATGCCTTGAATCTATTCTACCACACCCATAAATCTGCTCCTTTTATTCTCTGTCCCCAACGCACTAGACAACCAGTTCTTATAGCCTTTAGCCGTACCCTTATCCTACTCCTCCTCTGTTCCTCTGGTGATGTAGAGGTTAACCCAGGCCCTGTAGCCCCCAGTTCCACTCCAATCCCCCAGGCGCGATCATTTGTTGACTTCTGTAACCGTAAAAACCTTGGTTTCATGCATGTTAACATCAGAATCCTCCTCCCTAAGTTTGTTTTATTCACTGCTTTAGCACACTCCGCCAACCCTGATGTCCTAGCCGTGTCTGAATTCTTGCTTAGGAAGGCCAACAAACATTCTGAAATTTCCATCCCCAACTACAATATTTTCCACCAAGATAGAACTGCCAAAGGGGGTGGAGTTGCAATCTACTGCAGAGATAGCCTGCAGAGTTATGTCATGCTATCCAGGTCTGTGCCCAAACAGTTTGTGCTTCTACTTTTAAAAATCCACCTTTCCAGAAATAAGTCTCTCACTGTTGCAACTTGTTATAGACCCCCTTCAGCCCCCAGCTGTGCTTTGGACACCATATGTGAATTAATTGCCCCCCATTTATCTTCAGAGTTTGTACTGTTAGGTGACCTACACTGGGATATGCTTAGTGATCCCTTTGCGCGCCAATCCCGTTAACGGGACTGATTTGACAACACCCAGTGAAATAGCAGCGCGCCAAATTCAAAAACAGAAATACTCATAATAATAATTCATAAATCATACAAGTGTTGTACACCGGTTTAAAGATGAACTTCTTGTTAATCCAGCCACAGTGTCAGATTTCAAAAAGGCTTTACGGCGAAAGCAAACCATGCTATTATCTGAGGACAGCACCCCAGCAAACATACACATGAAAATCATAATTCCATCAGCCAGGCACAACACAAAAGTCAGAAATAACATATAATATATGCCTTACCTTTGAAGATCTTCTTCTGTTGGCACTCCAATATGTCCATTAAACATCACAAATGGTCCTTTTGTTTGATAAATTCTGTCGTTATATATCCAAAATGTCCATTTATTTGGCGCGTTTGATTCAGAAAATACACTGGTTCCAACTCGTGCAACATGACTAGACATTATCTAATTAGTTACCTGTAAACTTGATCCAAACATTTCAAACAACTTTCCTAATCCAACTTTAGGTATTTTTAAACGTAAATAATCGATTTACGATCGATCGCCTTAGAATTCTAGATTCCAATGAAATCCATTGAAAAGAGAGTGGCCTCAAAACATTTTTTCCTGGATGGTTTGTCCTCGGGGTTTCGCCTGCCAAATAAGTTATGTTATACTCACAGACATCATTCAAGCAGTTGTAGAAACTTCAGAGTGTTTTCTATCCAAATCTACTAATAATATGCATATCCTAGTTTCTGGGCCTGAGTAGCAGGCAGTTTACTTTGGGCACACTTTTCATCCGGACGTGAAAATAGTGCCCCCTAACCTTAACTTCTTATGGCTGCAAGGGGCAGTATTGAGTAGCCAGTTAAATCGTGCCCATTTCAAACGGCCTCGTACTCAATTCTTGCTCGTACAATATGCATATTATTATTACTATTGGATAGAAAACACTCTCTAGTTTCTAAAACCGTTTGAATTATTTCTCTGAGTAAAACAGAACTCATTCTGCAGCACATTTCCTGACCAGGAAGTGAAATGTCAGAAATCGATGCTCTGTTCAACTTCCTGCCTATACATGGGCATGACACGTAAGAGTCTACGTACACTTCATACACCTTCCTCTGGTTGTCAAGAGGCGGTGAGAGAAGAAATTTCGTGTTTATCTTGGTCTGAGGTGGAATTAAAGCTCTTTGTATGACGTGACCGTCCATTTCCTGTTTCTGGAGCGCGCGAAAGGGGACATGGATTTGCCTTCTGTTTAGCTGTCGTTATGGACGACTAACATCTCCGGTTTAGATTTTATTTGATACATGTGACCATATCATCGTAAAGTATGTTTTTTCAATATAGTTTAATCAGATTATTGAAATTTTTTCGGGAGTTTTGCCGTGTTCCGTTCTCTGACTTTGTTGACGTTGGAGAGATCCGTGCCACTTGGCAAGTGCCCATGCTAAATCAAGAGGGAAATTTGCCGTTCCAGATCCAAACAACGACTGTTCTGGACAAAGGACACCTTGTCCAACATTCTGACGGAAGATCACCAAAAGTAAGAAACATTTTATGATGCTATTTCTAATATCTGTCGTGCATGTGAACTGGTCGTGGGCGCCCAAGTGTTTCTGGCTATTGTGGCTACGCTAATATAACGCTATATTGTGTTTTCGCTGTAAAACACTTGATAAATCGGAAATATTGTCTGGAATCACAAGATGCCTGTCTTTCAATTGCTGTACACTATGTATTTTTCAGAAATGTTTTATGATGAGTAATTAGGTATTTGACGTTGGTGTCTGTAAATATTATGGCTGCTTTCGGTGCAATTTCTGATTGTAGCTGAAATGTAAACTATGATTAATACCTGAAATATGCAAATTTTTCGAACAAAACATATGCTATACAATAAATATGTTATCAGACTGTCATCTGATGAAGTTGTTTCTTGGTTAGTGGCTATTTATATCTTTATTTGGTCGAATTTGTGATAGCTACTGATGGAGTAAAAAACTGATGGAGTAAGAAAAGTGGTGTCTTTTGCTAACGTGGTTAGCTAATAGATTTACATATTGTGTCTTCCCTGTAAAACATTTTAAAAATCGGACATGTTGGCTGGATTCACAAGATGTGTACCTTTCATATGCTGTATTGGACTTGTTAATGTGTGAAAGTTAAATATTAAAAAAAAATAGATTTTGAATTTCGCGCCCTGCACTTGAGCTGGATGTTGTCATAAGTGTACCGGTGTCGGGCTGCACCCCAAACAGGTTAAGAAGTTTTAACACCCCGGCCGTCCTACAATCTAAGATATATGCCCTCAATCTCACACAAATTATCATGGAACCTACCAGGTACAACCATAAATCCGTAAACACGGGCATCCTCATAGATATCATCCTGACCAACCTGCCCTCTAAATACACCTCTGCTGTCTTCAACCAGGATCTCAGCGATCACTGCCTCATCACCTGCGTCCATAATGGGTCCGCGGTCAAATGACCCCCCCTCATCACTGTCAAACGCTCCCTAAAACACTTCAGCAAGCAGGCCTTTCTAATCAACCTGGCCCGGGTATCCTGGAAGTATATTGACCTCATTCCGTCAGTAGAGGATGCCTGGTTATTCTTTAAAAGTGCTTTCCTCACCATCTTAAATAAGCATGTCCCATTCAAAAAATTTAGAACTAAGAACAGATATAGCCCTTGGTTCACTTGAGCAGAACAAAAACATCCTGTGGCATACTGCATTAGCACCGAATAGCCCGTGCGATATGCAACTTTTCAGGGAAGTTAGGAACCAATACACACAGGCAGTTAGGAAAGAAACGGGCGGGCCTCCTTCACTCATGCTGCCAAACATACCCTTGTAAAACTTACTATCCTACCGATCCTTGACTTCGGCAATGTCTTTTACAAAATAGCCTCCAAGTCTCTACTCAGCAAATTGGATGTAGTCTATCACAGTGCCATCCGTTTTGTCACCAAAGCCCCATATGCTACCCACCACTGCGACCTGTATGCTCTCGTTGGCTGGCCCTCGCTTTATATCCGTCGCCAAACACACTGGCTCCAGGTCATCTATAAGTCTTTACTAGGTAAAGCCCTGCGTTATCTCAGCTCACTGGTCACCATAGCAGCACCCACCCGTAGCACACGCTCCAGCAGGTATATTTCACTGGTCACCCCCAAAGCCAACTCCTCTTTGGGCGCCTTTCCTTTCAGTTCTCTGCTGTCAATGAGTGGAACGAATTGCAAAAATCACTGAAACTGGAAACTTATATTTCCATCACTAACTTTAAGCATCAGCTGTCAGAGCAGCTTACCGATCAATGCACTTGTACATAGCCCATCTGTAAATAGCCCACCCAACTACCTCATCCCCATATTGTTATTTATTGTTTTGCTCCTTTGCACCCCAATATCTCTACTTGCACATTCATCTTTTGCACATCTATCACTCCAGTGTTCAATTTCTAAATTGTAATTATTTTGCCGTTATGGCCTATTTATTGCCTTACCTCCCTAATCTTACTACATTTGCACACACTGTATATAGACATTTTTTATTGTGTTACTGACTGTACGTTTGTTTATCCTATGTGTAACTGTGTGTTGTTTGTGTCGCACTGCTTTGCTCTATCTTGGCCAGATCGCAGTTGTAAATGAGAACTTGTTCTCAACTGGCCTCCCTGGTTAAATAAAGGTGAAAAAAAAAGTAATTCTGCTCACCCGACCTAGAATTCTTTACAATCAAATGCCGGCCGTATTACCTCCCAAGAGAATTCTCTTCAGTTATCGTCACAGCTGTGTACATTCCCCCTCAAGCAGACACCAAGGCGGCCCTCAAGGAACTTCACTGGAATCTATGTAAACTGGAAACCATATATCCTGAGGCTGCATTTATTGTAGCTGAGGATTTTAACAAAGCAAATTTGAGAACAAGGCTACCTAAATTCTATCAGCACATTGATAGCACTACGCTTGGGAGTAATACACTCGATCACTGCTACACTAACTTACGCGATGCATACAAATCCCTCTCCCGCCCTCCCTTCTGCAAATCCGAACACGATGCCATCTTGCTCCTACCATCTTATAGACAGAAACTCAAACAGGATGTACCAGTGACTAGAACCATTCAACGCTGGTCTGACCAATCGGAATCCACGCTTAAAGATTGTTTTGATCACACAGACTGGGATATGTTTCCGGTCAGCCTCAGGGAAAAACATCAATCTATATGCTGACTCGGTGAGTGAGTTGATAAAGAAGTGCATTGGACACGTTGTACCCACTGTGATTATTAAAACCTACCTTAACCAGTAACCGTAGATGGATGCCGGCATTTGTGCAAAACTGAAAGTGCGAACCACCGCATTTAACCATGGAAAGAGGTCTGGGAATATGGCTGAACATAAACAGTGTAGTTATTCCCTCAACAAGGATATCAAACAAGCAAAATGCCAGTACACAGACAAAGTGGAGTAGCAATTCAACGGCTCAGATACGAGACGTGTGTGGTGGGGTCCACAGGAAATAACAGACTATAAAAAGAAAACCAGCCACGTCACGGACACCGACGTCACGCTTCCAGACAAACTAAACACCTTCTTTGCCCGCTTTGAGGATAATACACTGCCACCGTTGCGGCCCGCTAAGGACTGCGCCCCCTCCTCTCCTTCTCCGTGGCCGACGTGAGCAAAACATTTAAACCTGTTAACCCTCGCAAGGCTGCTGGCCCAGACGGCATCCATAGCCGCGTCATCAGAGCATGCGCAGACCAGCTGTCTGGTGTGTTTACGGATATATTAAATCGCTCCCTATCCCAGTCTGCTGTCCCCACATGCTTCAAGATGGCCACCATTGTTCCTGTACCCAAGAAGGCAAAGATAACTGAACTAAATGACTACCGCCCCTTAGCACTCACTTTTGTCATCATGAAGTGCTTTGATAGACTCGTCAAGGATCAAATCAACTCCTCCTTACCGGCCACCCTAGACCCACCTCAGTTTGCATACCACCCCAAAATGTCCACAGACGATGCAATCACCATCATACTGCCCAATCCTATCTGGACAAGAGGAATACCTACAGTTGAAGTCAGAAGTTCACATACACCTGAGCCAAATACATTTAAACTCAGTTTTTTTTGTACAATTCCTGACATTTAATCCATTTAAACACTCCCTGTCTTAGGTCAGTTAGGATCACCACTTTTTTAAAGAATGTTAAATGTCAGAATAATAGTAGAGAGAATGATTTATTTCAGCTTTTGTTTCTTTCATCACATTCCCAGTGGGTCAGAAGTTTACATAAACTCAATTAATTAATATGTGGTAGCATTGCCTTTAAATTGTTTAACTTGGGTCGAACATTTCAGGTAGCCTTTCACAAGCTTCCCACAATAAGTTGGGTAAATTTTGGCCCATTCCTCCTGACAGAGCTGGTGTAACTCAGTCAGGTTTGTAGGCCTCCTTGCTCGCACACGCTTTTTCAGTTCTGCCCACACATTTTCTATAGGTTTGAGGTCAGGGCTTTGTGATGGTCACTCCAATACCTTGACTTTATTGTCCTTAAGCCATTTTGCCACAACTTTGGAAGTTTGCTTGGGGTCATTGTCCATTTGGAAGAACCATTTGCGACCAATCTTTAACTTCCTGACTGATGTCTTGAGATGTTGCTTCAATATATCCACATATTTTCCCTTCCTCATCATGATGCCACCTATTTTGTGAAGTGCACCAGTCCCTTCTGCAGCAAAGCACCCCCACAGCATGATGCTGCCACCCCTGTGCTTCACAGTTGGGATGGTGTTCTTCGGCTTGAAAGCCACCCCTTTTTCCTCCAACATAACGATGGTCATTATGGCCAAATGGTTCTATTTTTGTTTCATCAGACCAGAGGACATTTCTCCAAAAAGTACGATGTTTGTCCCCATGTGCAGTTGCAAACCGTAGTCTGGCTTTTTTATGGCGGTTTTGGAGCAGTGGCTTCTTCCTTGCTGAGCGGCCATTCAGGTAATGTCGATATAGGACTCGTTTTACTGTGGATATAGATACTTTTTCTACCTGTTTCCTCCAGCATCTTCACAAGGTCCTTTGCTGTTTTTCTGGGATTGATTTGCGCTTTTGCACCAAAGTACGCTCATCTCTAGGAGACAGAACGCGTCTCCTTCCTGAGCGGTATGACGGCTGCGTGGTCCCATGGTGTTTATACTTGCGTACTATTGTTTGTACAGATGAACGTGGTACCTTCAGGCATTTGGAATTTGCTCCCACGGATGAACCAGACTTGTGGAGCTCTACAATTTTTTTCGGAGGTCTTGGCTGATTTCTTTTAATTTTCCCATGATGTCAAGCAAGGAGGCACTGACTGAAGGTAGGCCTTGAAATACATCCACAGGTACACCTCCAATTGACTCAAATGATGTCAATTAGCCTATCAGAAGCTTCTAAAGCCATGACATCATTTTCTGAAATTTTCCAAGCTGTTTAAAGGCACAGTCAACTTAGTGTATGTAAACTTCTGACCCACTGGAATTGTGATACAGTGAATTATAAGTGAAATAATCTGTCTGTAAACAATTGTTGGAAAAATTACTTGTGTCATGCACAAAGTAGATGTCCTAACTGACTTGCCAAAACTATAGTTTGTTAACAAGACAGTGGTTGTGGAGTGGTTGAAAACGAGTTTTAATGACTGCAACGTAAGTGTATATAAACTTCCGACTTCAACTGTAAGTAAAAATGCTGTTCATTGACTACAGCTCAGCATTCAACACCATAGTTCCCTCCAAGCTCATCATCAAGTTGGAGGCCCTGGGTCTCAACCCCGCACTTTGCAATTGTGTCCTGGACTTACTAACTGGCTGCCCCCTTTTGGTGAAGGTAGGAAACAACATCTCCACTTCGCTTACCCTCAACACTGGGGACCCACAAGGGTGCATGCTCAGCCCCCTCCTGTACTCCCTGTTCTCCCACAACTGCATGGCCATGCACGCCTCCAACTCAATCATCAAGTTTGCAGACAACACAACAGTAGTGGGCTTGATTACTAACGATGACGAGACAGCCTACAGGGAGGAGGTGAGAGCACTCGGAGTGTGGTGTCAGGAAAACAACCTCTCACTCAACGTCAACAAAACAAAGGAGATGATCGTGGACTTCAGGAAACAGCAGAGGGAGCACCCCCCTATCCACATCGAAGGGACAGCTGTGGAGAAGGTGAAAAGCTTCAAGTTCCTCGGCGTACACATCAAAGACAAACTGAAATGGTCCACACACACAGACAGTGTGGTGAAGAAGACGCAACAGCACGTCTTCAACCGCAGGAGGCAGAAGAAATGTGGCTTGTCACCCAAAACCCTGACAAACTTTTACAGATGCACAATCGAGAGCATCCTGTCGGGCTGTATCACGGCCAGGTACGGAAACTGCACCGCCCTCAACCACAAGGCTCTCAAGAGGGTAGTGTGGGCTGCACAACGCATCACCGGGGGAAATCTACCTGCCCTTCATGACACCTACAGCACCCTATGTCACAGGAAGGCCAAAAAGATCATCAAGGACAACAACCACCAAAGCCACTGCCTGTTCACACAGTTACCATCCAGAAGGTGAGGTCAGGACAGGTTCATCAAAGCTGGGACCGAGACACAGAAGCTGTTTTTCAATCTCAAGGCCATCAGACTGCTAAACAGCAATCACTAACTCAGAGAGGCTGCTGCCTACATTGAGAACCAATCACTGGCCAATTTAGAAAATGGATCACTAGTCACTTTAAACAATGCCACTTTAATAATGTTTATATATCTTACATTACTGATATCATATGTATATATATGTATATAACATCTATTGTATATACATATGTATATACCATCTATTGCACCTTGCCTATGCCGCTCGGCCATCGCTCATCCATATATTTATATGTACATATTCTCATTCCGCCTTTTAGTTTTGTGTGTATTAGGTAGTTGTTGGGAAATTGTTAGATTACTTGTTAGATATTACTGCACTGTCAGAACTAGAAGCACAAGCATTTCGCTACACTCACATTAACATCTGCTAACCATGTGTATGTGACCAATAAAATTTGATTTGATTTGATTTTTTGTGTGTCTGCTCAATGGTGTGTGTGAGGCAAAACATCTGTATGTATAAAAACAACACAGAGATATTGGGTGTCAATTATTTCTGTTGGCTTGCAGTGTAACACACTCCAGAGAGCAGCCTTTGAGCCAGTGATGCGCCAGCAGGAGAAGAGAATATTCTCATACTGAGTGGGCCACAGCCTTTTTACAGCACATACAGTCGTAGAGAACACCTCAACATCATGCGGATCAAAGAGAACACAGAGGTAGTGTACGACCTCAGAAGCAAAGGGCATCAACGGGAGGCATAGGCAAACTTCTTTCTTTCCTAATGTTTAACACATGGGTAAAGCTAGTGACCTGCAGTGAACCAGAACTAGTACAGACAGTGTAAACATTAGTGAGGGTGGCCGACAAGCCTCCTGCCACAACCAGGCATGTTTGTTTTTGTGTTTATTTGTTTGTTTGATTGTTCAGGTTCTTAGAAATGGGGTTCTTTCTGAGTCATTACAGACCAAATACCTTGAAGACACACCCACCTGTTGAACACCCACCCACCTACCTGTTGAAACACATTCACCTGTTGAACACCCACACACTAGTTGAACACCCACCCACCTGTTAAAGAAACACCCAACTGTTGAAGACACACCCACCCGTTGAAGACACACCCACCCGTTGAAGACAAATAGAGTGGGGGAAAGTGAATTATGAGACTACAAGACTCTTTCAAAAACTTCTCCACAGGCAAAATGAACATCTAGCAGCAAACCTTTTTGGACACACTCTTTTAGCTATGGTTCGGCATAGGAAAATAAAAAATAAGAACAAATAATAATAAAACCATACAACAAATTCTATAGACGCAAATAGATGGAATTAAACTGGTGGCTTGAAAAGAGGTCTGTAGGAGATGCAACAGAGGAGACAATATAGTGGTTTTGAGTACAAACATCGTAAAAAGGGTGAGAGATATTTCCTTTAGACTGAACAAAATGCACATTTTATGAAACCACGTCATAGAATATGAAACTCTGCTACATATATTAAAGCTAACAAAATGTTGTATATTGTGGTGCGTGGTATAGAGGAGAGGAGTTGAATGGAGGTCCACATTATTTAGTAGCCTAAATCCAATATTACTACATTAAAAATCATAACAACTTCTTTATACAATCTAGGCCATGTCAATACACAAGGACATTCATAAAAACACAAGACATACATACTGTAGGTCTATGTTTTGCATGGAGAGTTACAGGAGAGGGGAGGAGAGGGGATGAGAGGGAGGAGAGGGGAGAAGAGGGAGGGAAGGGGAGGAGCTTAGTACTCAGCAGTCTGCTATTCATGTAGTTCTGTGAATCTCTTTTATTGAAAACAAATGATTTCTACTTTCCTGGAAATTAGGTGATTTTTGAAAATTATTCTTCAGACCCCCCGCGAACGCACACAAACGCACGCACGCACACACACACAGACACTTTGTCTCTCAGAATATGAAATCAGGCCCATAAAATTGTCAGTGTTACACAGACGCACATATTCTCAGACAGACACCCACAGGAATCTGTCTGAGGGCCTTCTACCGAGTTACAACAAGGGAAATAAAACAACTAATCATGTACAGAGAAACATGATATGCCTCGCTTTTCTCTTCTCAAATGTTTTCAAGAGGTGTTAAACAACTTGTGCAGCTTTGTTTGTCTCTCCCTTTTAAGCGAGCACATGGAATTATATTACTTGGCTAAAGTCATTCAATTCCCCCACCAAGCTCACCTTAAACCTCAGTGGGCTCCCACGGGGGCCATTGACAAAAAGTGTCCCATCCATGTCTCTAAGGCGTTGCAATGAGATCATGTTGTTCTTATCCTCTATACAACTGGGGTGAAGATGGGTGTCAGATTCTGGTGGCCATTGAAATCCATTTCCTATGTCGACCACAGCAACGCAAGCCAATACTTGGGTCGTTCCACTAATAGAGTGCCTTTTATGTCCTTGTGACATTGTGTGTGCATTTTGATAAAACACTACATATAACAGTTTGATCACATATAGGTAACTGACAAAATAAACGAAACACTGGAGTAAATGAGGGATACAAAGTCCACACTGGTGTGGTTCCTGAGTGAATTAAGCAAGGAACATCCCATCATGCTTAGGGTCATGTATAAAAATGCCCAGTTGCCGATTATTTTGGCTACCATGGCTAGAAGAAGAGATCTCAGTGACTTTGAAAGAGAGGTCTCAAAGGCACATATGGGGTTTTGTGTGCGCTTGCGCGTCGACCCAATTGAACACTTAAGGGAAATTCTGGCACCTGAGACATCGCATTCCTCCAATAGAGTTCCAGAGCAAGGCGCATTGAAGCTGTTCTGGCAGCTCTTGGTGGCCCAAAACCATATTAAACTTTTACAGTGACATTTACTGTATCTGACTGTTTCTGAAAGAAAACAACTATTACACATAGTTGTGGACCTGTAAACAGATCAATTGAATTCAGTAATGTTTTGCGTAAACTTTTTCCTGAACCTAAATATGCTGCACTGCCTGCACATTTTTATACATTGTTTAATATGTCTACTCAAACAAATGAAAACTACAGTGGTAGCCTCTGCACTTCAAGGGAAAATATCAGCTGTTAAATTTGAATGTATATTATAAACTGCGCTCCCTTATAAAATGAACCCACCATGGCCACAAAAGGTGGGCTGAATTTACTCTGCAATGAGTTATGAAAATATGCATTATGTTTATAAATTTAATATTGTTTACTTTAGACATTTGACATCACAGTAGGCTATTCAGACATAGACGTAGAGAGAAAAGGTGAACCGTCTGTTTTAGTGATAAACTGCTCCCTGGATCAGATCACATGGAGTCAAATAGTTGAAATAGCTTATCTATTACCTACTGTGAAGTGAGTCCGATGAAATGAGAGATGAGATGTTGTAGGCTGCAAGCTACTTCGCCAGTATGAAAATATCACAGTCAGAAAAAGTGAGGAATTTATTCTGCAATGATCATGGAAATTAAATAAATAATAGGAAATACTGTATTTTCACTCTTCTTACTAATGGCAAATGATTGCATCTTGTTATTATATTTAGAACTACTTGTTGTTTTGCTGTGAATACGCGTCATGATAACCCCCATTTGCACAAAATACTAGGCTACTGTCAATGCAATAATTCAACCACTAAAAACTGTGCGTGCGCACGGTCTAACGTTTGCGGGAAGCTAAGCACATTCTCACATCAAGTTCAGTTTTTATAAATGACAACTTTTTGTGTGAAAACTGGTACACGCATGTTTTAGGGTATAGTTTGTACATACGCAACATTAAGAAATTAGGCACCTGAGGGGTATCCTACGTAGCAAGCAACATCTACTCAGGGATTTCTAAAGCAAACCAGCTTCAGTTCTCTTCACATTCACAGGCTTCATCCGTAATACCACGTTTGATATTGCTTGTCAGTCTGCCGCTAACTCTAGCAGGCTTATAACTACAAGTGCTTGTCGCACATGGCTAGTTGAACGCCAAACTCTTCAGCCACGTTCAAGGTCCTAAACGATATCATAACCGCCATCGATAAGAGACATTACTGTGCAGC
Organism: Salvelinus namaycush; assembly: GCF_016432855.1. Classification (NCBI taxonomy): domain Eukaryota; kingdom Metazoa; phylum Chordata; class Actinopteri; order Salmoniformes; family Salmonidae; genus Salvelinus; species Salvelinus namaycush. The sequence continues at coordinate 66,515,087 of NC_052310.1, forward strand.
CGTATTCATCGACCTGGCCAAGGCTTTCGACTCTGTCAATCAACACATTCTTAACGGCAGAGTCAACAGCCTTGGTTTCTCAAATGATTGCCTCGCCTGGTTCACCAACTGGTTCACCAACTACTTCTCTAATAGAGTTCAGTGTGTCAAATCGGAGGGCCTGTTGTCCGGACCTCTGGCAGTCTCTATGGGGGTGCCACAGGATTCAATTCTCGGGCCGACACTCTTCTCTGTATACATCAATGATGTCGCTCTTGCAGCTGGTGATTCTCTGATCCACCTCTACGCAGACGACACCATTCTGTATACCTCTGGCCCTTCTTTGGACACTGGTGTTAACTAACCTCCAGACGAGCTTCAATGCCATACAACTCTCCTTCTGTGGCCTCCAACAGCTCTTAAATGCAAGTAAAACTAAATGCATGCTCTTCAACCGATCGCTGCCCGCACCCGCACCTGCACCAGCATCACTACACTGGACGGTTCTGACTTAGAATATGTGGACAGCTACAAATACCTAGGTGTCTGGTTAGACTGTAAACTCTCCTTCCAGACTCACATTAAGCATCTCCAATCCAAAATTAAATCTAGAATCGGCTTCCTATTTTGCAACAAAGCATCCTTCCCCCATGCTGCCAAACATACCCTCGTAAAACTGACCATCCTACCGATCCTCGACTTCGGCAATGTCATTTACAAAATAGCCTCCAACACTTTACTCAACAAATTGGATGTAGTCCATCACAGTGCCATCCGTTTTGTCACCAAAGCCCCATATACTACCCACCGCTGCGACCTGTACGCTCTCGTTGGCTGGCCCTCACTTCATACTCGTCGCCAAACACACTTGCTCCAGGTCATCTACAAGTCTCTGCTAGGTAAAGCCCCGCCTTATCTCAGCTCACTGGTCACCATAGCAGCACCCACCCGTAGCACGCGCTCCAGCAGGTATATCTCACTGGTCACCCCCAAAGCCAATTCTTCCTTTGGCTTCCTTTCCTTCCAGTTCTCTGCTTTCAATTACTGGAACGAACAGCAAAAATCACTGAAGCTGGAGACTCTTATCTCCCTCACTAGCTTTAAGCACCAGCTGTCAGAGCAGTTCACAGATCACTGCACCTGTACATAGCCCAATTGTAAATACTTCGCCACCATGGCCTATTTATTGCCTTACCTCCCTTATCCTACCTCATTTGCACACACTGTATATAGACTTTTTCTACTTTATTATTGACTGTATGTTTGTTTATTCCATGTGTAACTCTGTGTTGTTGTATGTGTCGAACTGCTTTGCTTTATCTTGGCCGGGTCACAGTTGTAAATGAGAACTTGTTCTCAACTAGCCTACCTGGTGAAATAAAAATAAATACAAATTGAGACATTGCCGCAACATCAATCCATGGGCAAGTCAGTGCCACGTTTTCATTTATGACGAAATCAAAATTAAATAAAGGCAATGGCTTTTAGAAGTGGTGTTTAAGCCATCTTTGATGTTCTTTTCAATTGTATTGTATTTTATTTATTATGGGTCCCCATTAGTTCCTGCCAAGGCAGCAGCTACACTTCCTGGGGATTATTAGGAATCCCCTTTAGTTTCTTCCAAGGCAGCAGCTACTCTTCCTGAGATTCAGCAACATTAAGGCAGTTATATACAATTTAAAATATTACATGACATTACATTTCATAACACTTTCACAACACATTAAATGTCTTCCCTCAGGCCACTACTCTACTATCACATATCTCCAATACAAAATGTGTGTGTAGAGTGTGTGTCTTATCATGTGTATGTGTACGCGTGTCTGTGCCAGTGTGTGTGTCTCTTCACAGTCCCTGATGTTCTATAAGGTGTATTTTTACCTGTCTTTTTTATCTGATTCCACTGCTTGCATCAGTTACCTGATGTGGAATAGAGTTCCATGTAGCCATAGCTCTATGTAGTACTGTATGTTCTTAACTTGGGGATTGTGAAAAGACCTCTGGTGGCATGTCTTGTGGGGTATGCATGGGTGTCCGATCTGTGTGCTATTAGTTTAATCGGACACCTCGGTGCATTCAGCATGTCAACACTTCTTACAAAAACATGTAGCGATGAAGTCAATCTCTCCTCCACTTTGAGCCATGAGAGATTTACATGCATACTATTAATGTTAGCTCTCCGTGTACATTTAAGGTTCAGGCGTGCTGCCCTGTTCTGAGCCAATTGTAATTTTCCGAGGTCCCTCTTTGTGGCACCTGACCACAAGACAGTAGTCCAGGTATGACAACACTAGAGCCTGTAGGACCAGCCTTGTTGATTGTGTTGTTAAAAAGGCAGAGCAGCTCTTTATTATGGATAGACTTCTCCAAATCTTAGCTACTGTTGTATCAACATGTTTGGACCATAACAGTTTACAATCCATGGTTACTCAAAGCAGTTCAGTCACCTCAAACTTGCTCAATTTCCACATTATTTATTACAATATTTAGTTGAGGTTTAGGGTTTAGTGAATGATTTGTCCCAAATACAAGGCTTTAAGTTTTTTAAATATTTAAGACTAACTCATTCTTTGCCACCCATTCTGAAACTATCTGCAGCTCTTTGTTAAGTGTTGCAGTGATTTCACTCACTGTAGTAGCTGACCTGTATAGTGTTGAGTCACCCGCATACATAGACACACTGGCTTTACTCAAGGCCAGTGGCGTATCATTAGTAAAGACTGAAAAAAGTAAGGGGCATAGACAGCTGCCCTGGGGAGTTCCTGATGCTACCTGGATTATGTTTGAGAGTCTTCCATTAAAGAACACCCTCTGTGTTCTGTTAGACAGGAAAATCTTTATCCGCAATATAGCAGTGGGTATAAAGCCATAACACATACGTTTTTCCATCAGCAGACTATGGTCGATAATGTCAAAAGCCGCACTGGCATGTCATGCCTGGTTGTTAATCTTGCCAATTAAACAATAATTAAAGTAACTGGCAACATCAGTGAGTTTTGTGATGAATGAGCTATCTGATTCAATGAATGATGGAGCTGAGTTTGCCTTTTTGACTGAACCAGGTTGCAGGCACTAGATACAGTTTGAAGTTTTTTCTTGAGTGGGAAGCTGATGAAAGCCAGTGAATATTTAAATCACCCAGAAAATATACAGTTGAAGTCGGAAGTTTACATACACCTTAGCCAAATACATTTAAACTCAGTTTTTCACAATTCCTGGCATTTCATTCTAGTAAAATTCCCTGTCTTAGGTCAGTTAGGATTACCACTTTATTTTAAGAATGTGAAATGTCAGAATAATAGTAGAGAGAATGGTTGATTTCAGCAGTTATTTCTTTCATCACATTCCCAGTGGGTCAGAAGTTTACATACACTCAATTAGTATTTGGTAGCATTGCCTTTAAATTGTTTAACTTACGTCAAACGTTTCGGGTAGCCTTCCACAAGCTTCCCACAATAAGTTGGGGGAATTTCGGGCCATTCCTCCTGACAGAGCTGGTGTAACTGAGTCAGGTTTGTAGGCCTCCTTGCTCGGCACGCTTTTTCAGTTCTGCCCACACATTTTCTATAGGTTTGAGGTCAGGGCTTTGTGATGGCCACTCCAATACCTTGACTTTGTTGTCCTTAAGCCATTTTGTCACAACTTTGGAAGTTTGCTTGGGGTCATTGTCTATTTGGAAGACCCATTTGCGACCAAGCTTTAAATTCCTGACTGATGTCTTGAGATGTTGCTTCAATATATCCACATATTTTTTCTTCCTCATGATGCTATCTATTTTATGAAGTGCACCAGTCCCTCCTGCAGCAAAGCACCCCCACAACATGATGCTGCCACCCCCGTGATTCACGGTTGGGATGGTGTTCTTCGGCTTGCAAGCCTCCCGCTTCTTCCTCCAAACATAACTATGATCATTATGGCCAAACAGTTCTATTTTTGTTTCATCAGACCAGAGGACATTTCTCCAAAAAGTACGACTTTTGTCCCCATGTGCAGTTGCAAACTGTAGTCTGACTTTTTATGGTTTTGGAGCAGTGGCTTCTTCCTTGCTGAGCGGCCTTTCAGGTTATGTCGATATAGAACTTGTTTTACTGTGGATATAGATACTTTGTACCTGTTTCCTCCAGCATCTTCACAAGGTCCTTTGCTGTTGTTCTGGGATTGATCTGCACTTTTCGCACCAAGGTACGTTCATCTCTAGGAGACAGAACGCGTCTCCTTCCTGAGCGGTATGACGGCTGCGTGGTCCCATGGTGTTTATACTTACGTACTATTGTTTGTACAGATGAACGTGGTACCTTCAGGCATTTGGAAATTGCTCCCTAGGATGAACCAGACTTGTGGAGGTCTAAAAAAAAATAATTTGAGGTCTTGGCTGATTTTTTCGATTATCCCATGATGTCAAGCAAAGAGGCACTGGGTTTGAAGGTAGGCCTTGAAATACATCCACAGGTACACCTCCAATTGACTCAAATGATGTCAATTAGCCTATCAGAAGCTTCTAAAGCCATGACATCATTTTCTGGAATTTTCCAAGCTGTTTAAAGGCACAGTCAACTTAGTGTATGTAATCTTCTGACCCACTGGAATTGTGATACAGTGAATTATAAGTTAAATAATCTGTCTGTAAACAATTGTTGGAAATATTACTTGTGTCATGCACAAAGTAGATGTCCAAACCGACTTGCCAAAACTATAGTTTGTTAACAAGAAATTTGTGGAGTGGTTGAAAAACGAGTTTTAATGTCTCCAACCTAAGTGTATGTAAACTTCCGACTTCAACTGTACGTCTCTGTTGATATCACATACATTATCAAGAATTTCACACATGTTATCCAGATACTGACTATTTGCACTTGGTGGTCTATAGCAGCTTCCCACAAGAATGTGCTTTAGATGAGGCAGGTGAACCTGTAGCCATATTACTTCAATCGTTTTTTAACATGACATCGTCTCAAAGCTTCACAGGATGTGGTTCTGAATATAAACGGCAACACTTCCACCGTTGGCATTTCTGTATTCTTGGTATATGTAAATAAGATGTATTTCTACCACTGCATCATGAAAGGTATTATCTAAGTGACTTTCAGAGATTGTCAGAATATGAATGTCATATGCTACTAGCAAATTACTGATTTCATGAACCTTGTTTCTTTAGCTACACATGTTAATGTGGCATATTTGTAGCACTTTTCTGGGATTCTTGATTGTTTTCATTGCTTTACTGGGAAGCTTATCAGAAGTAGACATGCTCATGTTATTTTTGTTAGTTCAGGGTGAGCTGCACACAGTGGACTTCCTACTCGGGCACACCGCCTCAGTGCAAACACTACAGTTGTGCCGTGGCGGAGATCTTTGTGGGCTATACTTGGCCTTGTCTCAGGATGGTAAGTTGGTGGTTGAAGATATCCCTCTAGTGGTGTGGGGGCTGTGCTTTGGCAAAGTGGGTGGGGTTATATCCTTCCTGTTTGGCCCTGTCCGGGGGTATCATCGGATGGGGCCACAGTGTCTCCTGACCCCTCTTGTCTCAGCCTCCAGTATTTATGCTGCATTAGTTTATGTGACGGGGGGCTAGGGTCAGTTTGTTATATCTGGAGTACTTCTCCTGTCTTATCCGGTGTCCTGTGTGAATTTAAGTATGCTCTCTCTAATTCTCTCTTTCTCTCTTTCTTTCTCTCTCTCGGAGGACCTGAGCCCTAGGACCATGCCTCAGGACTACCTGACATGATGACTCCTTGCTGCCCCCAGTCCACCTGGCCGTGCTGCTGCTCCAGTTTCAACGGTTCTGCCTGCGGCTATGGAACCCTGACCTGTTCACCGGACATGCTACCTGTCCCAGACCTGCTGTTTTCAACTCTCTAGAGACCGCAGGAGCGGTAGAGATACTCTTAATGATCGGCTATGAAAAGCCAACTGACATTTACTCCTGAGGTGCTGACTTGCTGCACCCTCATCAACTACTGTGATTATTATTATTTGACCATGCTGGTCATTTATGAACATTTGACCATCTTGGCCATGTTCTGTTATAATCTCCACCCGGCACAGCCAGAAGAGGACTGGCCACCCCTCATAGCCTGGTTCCTCTCTAGGTTTCTTCCTAGGTTTTGGCCTTTCTAGGGAGTTTTTCCTAGCCACCGTGCTTCTACACCTGCATTGCTTGCTGTTTGGGGTTTTAGGCTGGGTTTCTGTACAGCACTTTGAGATATCAGCTGATGTAAGAAGGGCTATATAAATACATTTGATTTGATTTGATATAACTCTGGTTCATAGGTGCATGATTACTGCATGCAATAGCTGTAGGATCAGCAGAGGGTTTCCGGCCAATTAGAGGGACATAAATTAAGTAACTTACATTGTGTCTTCCAACGTTCCTGGAATAATGTACATTTGCTGAAGCATTATGATAACTCAGTGACACAATGGTAGGGATTAACTGAGCTGGGCTTGGTTGATTGATTAAACATTTTCTCAACGCAGCCTAATAACAATTGTAACAGGATCCAGGAACCCAAATGATTTGGGTGGATCCCATCCTCCTTATAAAACAAGCTTTGTTTCCAGAAGGTATCAAAACTATCAATAAATGTTACACCCACAGAGCTGCAATAGTCACTTAGCCAGTTATAGAGGGTTAAAAGTCTGCTGACATTTTTAATGCCACGATTTAGGCAGGGCACAGGGACAGATATTATGGTGCGTCTTCAGCTGTTCTGAGTTGCCCTTCATAATGTAATTGATTCCAATAAGAACTATGATAGACTCAATTTCCTGATGCAGCTTATTGATGTCCTATTCTCGTGCTCCTGGATTGTCATGGATTCCCCCGGTACTGCTGCTCATTCCGTGCACCAGCTCCGAAGGTCTGCGTCACCGGCCTGTAGGCGTCACTAAACTGTTTCATTACGCACACCTGGTTCCCATTTCCCCTGATTGGTAATTGTATATATGTGCCCTCTGTTCACCATTGTCTTTGTTGGTTATTGTTCCCATGTCCGTTGGTCTTGTGAGTATCTGTGCTTTGTTGTTTCGGCTTTCGTGCTGCGTGTATTGTGTACTCGTTATTACGGGTCTCGTCCCGTGCATTGTTGTGCACTTGTTATTTCAGGTCTCGTCCCGTGTATTGTTATTACGGGTCTTGTCCCGTGTATTTATTAGAGGTTTAACCTCATTCTTTTGTTAGGGTTACATACCTGTGTTTTTGTGTACGTGTTTGTTTTGGGCATGTTGTATTTTTGGGTAGAGTATTAAAACCCCCTATTACGTATTCCTGCGCCTGTCTCCAATCATTTATACAACGTGACAGAATAACCAACCCTAAATGGAGACAGCAGCAATGGCCCATCCGACGCCGCCGCAACATTGGCAGCTGCAGCTGGCCCGTCCGATGCAACTTCGGCAGCTGCAACTGGCCTGTCCGACGCCAAAGCAACTTCGGCAGCTGCAAGTGGCCCGTCCGATGCCAACGCAACTTTGGCAGCTGCAACTGGCCCATCCGACGCTGCTGCAACTGGTCCAACCGATGCTGCCGCAACTTCATCAGCTGCAACTGGCCTGTCCGACGCAACTGCAACTGGCCTGTCCGATGCCAATGCAACTTCGGCAGCTGCAACTGGCCCGTCCGATGACGACACAACTTTGGCAGCTGCAACTGGCCCTGACCGACACTCACAGCATCCCTGTGGTCGTCCTCGAAACCGCATCGGGGGATACTGTCACGGATTCCCCCGGTACTGCTGCTCATTCCGTGCACCAGTTCCGGAGGTCTACATCACCGGCCTCTAGGCGTCACTGAACTGTTTCATTATGCACACCTGGTTCCCATTTCCCCTGACTGGTTATTTTATATATGTGCCCTCTGTTCACCATTGTCTTGTTGGTTATTGTTCCCCTGTCCGTTGGTCTTGTGAGTACTTGTGCTTTGTTGTTGTGGCTTTCGTGCTGCGTGTATTGTGTACTCGTTATTATGGGTCTCGTCCCGTGACTTGTTATTACGAGTCTCGTACCATGTATTGTTATTATGGGTCTCATCCCATGTATTTATTAGAGGTTTAACCTCACACTTTTGTTTTGGTTACATCTCTGTGTTTTTGTATATATGTTGGTTTTGGGCTTTGTCCCCGTGCCTTTCATGGCATGTTGTATTTTTGGATAGAGTATTAAAACCCCCTATTACATATTCCTGCGCCTATCTCCAATCATTTATACACCGTGACATGGATAGCACAATGTTTTTGCGTTGATGAGTCAATGGTGAGACATTTCTCACCATTGAACTGCCCAGTACCACGGCCGGAGAAGAGGATGGATAAATCCGCCCATTCCTTCCCCTCACACCTTTCATGGACCCATGAGAAGCAGGATAGCATACACTGGCTGCTCCCAGCAATAGGTCCAGACCTCCCACAGCAGGCAGTGCCCCATCAGATCCAGAGAGAGGGAAAGGAACTGAACTTGACGACAAAGCTATTGCTGCTGGATTCAGCGTAGTTGGAGTCAGCACAGACGACGCAGACACAGGCAGTCCCAGCGATGAAGGCATAGGTAGATCAGGCACCAGGGCTGCGACACTATTTTCTCATGACAATCTTCTCTGGACTTCTCACAGACACTCCAGTCCGCTTAGCAGCATGCCGCTGCCTTCGGTTTCCACGACTAGTTGCATGGGACCAGCACTGATTGGAACAATCCTCTTGCTATTCTCTGTCTACTCCACTACAGGATGGAGTAGGAGAAGCAGCTGGAGATGACTTCCTTGGCAGGCAAGTTCCAGGTATCACAGGCCATTCAGATAGGGATAGATGACAAGGCCGGGATACATCCATCAAGCCTCAGCAGCGTCCAGCCACAGGAGTTGAGAACCAGAAAGTTACAATTTACAGAATTTAAATGTATTTGCAAAGGATAGCCATCTCATTCCTGTAATCCTACGCAAGCAAACAATTGCCTCATTGGAACTCCGGATTGTCAATATTGTCCCGGACAAGAGCGTAATAAACACCGCTTCTACAGCGCTGGAAACATTTGTTAGCTATTCCAGGCAAAACAGGCTCCATTGCAACCTAGCTAGCTGACTAGTTGTTAGCAGGCGTTGACACAAACTGTTATGAACAAAATAAAAGTACAACTTCAGAAACAACAGGCCGAAACAACAGGTCAAGGCGCAGGAGGTATCCAAGTTCGTTAACAGGAGTTTGTGACTGGAAACCAAAAGCAACTTTTTCCCCCACTCTTATTGATAAAATAATTTTATTAACTTCTTATGGCTCGGGGCAGTATTGAGTAGCTTGGATGGATAAGGTGCCCAGAGGTGCCCAGAGTAAACTGCCTGCTACTCAGTCCCAGTTGCTAATATATGCATATTATTACTATATTTGGATAGAAAACACTCTGAAGTTATAAAACTGTTTGAATGATGTCTGTGAGTATAACAGAACTCATATGGCAGGCAAAAACCTGAGAAAAAATCCAACCAGGAAGTGGGAAATCTGAGGTTGGTCGTTTTTCAACTCATTCCCTATTGAAGATACAGTGGGATATTGGTCATGTTGCACTTCCTACGGCTTCCACTAGATGTCAACAGTCTTTAGAAGCTTGTTTGATGCTTCTACTGTGAAGTGGGGCTGAATGAGAGGGGATTGAGAAAGGTCTGCCATGAGCTGAACATGCGCTGACCATGCACGTTCACTTGAGAGCGAGCTCTGTTCCATCGCATTTCTGAAGACAAAGTAATTCTCCGGTTGGAACATTATTGAAGATTTATGTTAAAAACATCCTAAAGATTGATTCTATACTTTGTTTGACATGTTTCTACGGACTGTAATATGACTTTTCGTCTGAACTTTTGCCTGGACCAGCCCGCGCGTCGTGAGTTTAGATTGTGTACTGAACGCGCGAACAAGTTATTTGGACATAAATTATGGACTTTATCAAACAAAACAAACATTTATTGTGGAACTGGGATTCCTGGGAGTGCATTCTGATGAAGATCATCAAAGGTACGTGAATGTTTATAATGTTATTTCTGACTTCTGTTGACTGCACAATATGGCGGATATCTTTTTGTCTTGTTTGGGCTCTGAGCGCCGTACTCAGATTATTGCATGGTTTGCTTTTTCCGTAAAGCTTTTTTGAAATCTGACACAGCGGTTGCATTAAGGAGAAGTGTATCTAAAGTTCCATGAATAACACTTGTATTTTCATCAACATTTATAATGAGTATTTCTGTAAATTGATGTGGCTCTCTGCAAAATCACCGGATGTTTTTGGAACCACTGAACATAACGCGCCAATGTATACTGAGATTCTTTTATATAAATATGAACTTTATCGAACAAAACATTAATGTATTGTGTAACATGAAGTCCTATGAGTGTCATCTGATGAAGATCATCAAAGGTTAGTGATTCATTCTATCTCTATTTCTGATTTTTGTGACTCCTCTCTTTGGCTGGAAAATGACTGTGTTTTTCTGTGACTTGGCTCTGACCTAACATAATCGTTTGTGGTGCTTTCGCCGAAAAGCCTATTTGAAATCTGACACTGTGGTGGGATTAACAAGAAGTGTATCTTTAAAATGGTGTGAAATACTTGTATGCTTGAGGAATTTTAATTATGAGATTTCTGTTGTTTGAATTTGGCACCCTGCACTTTCACTGGCTGCTGTCATATCGATCCCGTTAGCGGGATCTCAGCCATAAGAAGTTTTAAGTCATACAAAAGTTTTACTGTGCATGAAGTTTAAAATGCATTCTGTTATTACAAAATGTTAAATGTGATACATTTAAACATTGCAATTTTTTCACACACAAATAAACATTTGATTAATAAAATATTTAATCAGTTGTCTTCCTCAGATGAAGGGGATGATGATGTAATTTTTGCAAGAGGGAAGGAATCTGATTACATTGGTTCTCAACTCTTGGCTCAGTCATTTCATTCAGGGTAAGTGGAGTTAGCTGTGAGTTGACCCAGAGCAGGTTAATTCTGATGGATTCGATGCCATAGACATTTACCTGGCTAAAATGTGAGCCACTTTCGTATGACCAGTTATCTCTAGTTGAACTCAGAGTTGACCAAAGTTGCCTCGCTAACTCCTCAAACCTGCTTTGTAGGATACAAAAAAATATGAAAAAACATATTAAAAAATATGTTTGCAGCTTTGGCTCAGGTTTGTCTGAATGTGTGGGACGTGTTACGGAAAATTGGCATAACGTCAGCATTAGGTTTTCTTTTTCATCCCAAAATCTAAGTCACAATGACACAACCAAAACCCAGAACGTGATATCACTAAAACAAAAATATTTTTCAGCACGGAATTGGAAAGAGCAACAAATCTGTTTTGTAGAGTGTACCTTGATAGAATTTGATCACTAAGACCAATCCAATTGTTCCAAACTGCTGTTGCTGCATATCGTGCTGTGGAAAGCCTTGTGATTAAAATGTTGCTGTTTTGTCTACGAGAGTTGCGGAACTTGGCAAATAGAGCATTCCACTGAAACAACTCAATCATGGTAGTTTTAATGTAGGCTCCATGTGTTACAAAACTAATGCTTGAATGATTAAGAACACTGACATTATAGCCACTAAGCCGCTGAACTTTTGTTCACATTCATGAATAATTTTATTACGCTTGCCATCTGCATACCAGACCTGGGTAGAAAGTGTGTGTGTTTCTATTCCACAATGCAAAATCAACAGTTGATGTTACTAGACAGTCTTACCATACCAATTGTAGGCATATAATCTCTAAGGTTATGAGAAACATAGTTAGACACGAAGGCTTACTACAGCTATATGTGGCCACAAATTGATCATGAAGTAAAACCACAGGTCAGTCTCTCCACTTTGTGCACATGTAGCTATGCTTTGTATTAGGAACTGTGTGGACTAAACAATTGACTATGTGGACTAAAGTCAATTCCTTATTCATGACTACTGAGGAGTCATGACTACTGAGGAGGAGGTGTTCAAACAGAAAACATCAAATTATATGAAACTATATTTGTCACTATGTGCAGAGGCATAAAGGAGTATTGTGAAAGCTAACTAGCTACTTCTATTGCAATATTACATAAAGAATCATTCAATTCCAGTATAGAGTATTATTCTCACAATGTCCAGACAGCGGCCCAGCTAATTTTTGGCATTTTTGGCCAGTTAACTACAGTACAGTATGTGTCTTGTTCAGATAATAGCAGTCAACTATAGTACTCTGTGTGTTCAAATAATCATAGTTAACTTCAGTACAGTATCTGTGCTACATGTCATCAACATCACCAGGATAGAAAAGTCACACTAACCTGAAAGTTCTCTCATTTCCATTGCCTCATATCTCCCCGTCCTGTGGCCCCACAACAGCAACAACCCACCTGGGTTATCATAGCCGTGTGTGTGCGCGCACACTAAATCAAGCTAATCTCATTCAACAAAAGATTACAGAGACACGTTAGTCAATAGATTTCCATGTTGAAACCTGACCTGAGTTACATTCTATTACATAGAAGAGCACCACACATTTGAATGAGTCACTCATGTCACTCTCTAAGGAGTGTCAGATTGGCAATAAGGGTTTCACTGTAATTTCTTAGATAAAGAGAGAGAGGCACATGAGGGAGAGAGGGAGTTTTCTACTCTTTGTTTGGTCAAATCATGGTGAATACAGGTGTAAAAGCTCTCATTTTCAATCATTGTCAGGAAGGTTGTTCAACAATTGAAAAAATATGTTTTGACTCATTTCACGTCTGGAAGAAGAAAGAGGTATTTTAGTTTCTCACCCTTGCTAATGGACTCTCCTAATTCCCCTGAGTGGTAGTAGCCTAGAACTATAGTTCAAGGTCAGTGCATCATACCCCTTGCCTTATTCCACATTTTGTTGTGTTACAGCCTAAATTCAAAATGGATTACATTTCAATGTAAATTCTCACCCATCTACCCACAATAACAAAGTGAAAACAGGTTTTTAGACATTTTTGCACATATAATTGGAAATTAAATACAGAAATATCTCATTTACAAAAGTATTCACATCAATACTTTGTAGAAGTACCTTTGGCAGCGATGACAGCTGTGAGTCTGTCTTAGTAAGTCTCCAAGAGCTTTCCACACCTGGATTATGCAACATTTGCCCATTATTCTTTTCAGATTTCTTCAAGCTATGTCAAATTGGTTGTTGATCATTGCTAGACAAACATTTTCAGGCCTTGCTATAGATTTTCAAGTAGATTTATGTCAAAACTGTCCATAAAAATAATAATAAAAACATTCACTGTCTTCTTGGTAAACTACTCCAGTGTAGATTTGACCTTGTGTTTTAGGTTATTGTCATGCTGAAAGGGGAATTTATCTCAAAGTGCATGGTGGAAAGCAGACTGAACCTCTAGGATTTTTCATGCGCTTAGCTCCATTACGTTTCTTTTTTATCCTCCAAAACTCCCCAGTGCTTAACCTCTTTGGGCTGCAGGGGCAGTATTGAGTAGCCTGGATAAAAGGTGCCCATTTCAAACGGCCTCGTACTCAATTCTTGCTCGTACAATATGCATATTATTACTATTGGATAGAAAACACTCTCTAGTTTCTAAAACCGTTTGAATTATATCTGTGAGTAAAACAGAACTCATTTTGCAGCAAACTTCCTGACAGGAAGTGGAAAATCTGAAATCGATGCTCTGTTCTAGGCCCTGCCTATAAATGTCCTTGATATTTATTAGTATAGATGCACTTCATACGTCTTCCACTAGATGTCGACAGGCAGTGAGAGAAGAAATGGAGTGTATAACTTGATCTGGCGTCGAATAAAAGCTCTCGGCATGACGTGTCACCAGTTTCCTGTTTTCTGGAGAGCGCGTGAAGGGACCTGGTTTGCCTTCTGAAAAGCTGCCGTTATAGACGACTAATATCTCCGGCTTTGATTTTATTTGATACATGTGACAATATCATCGTAAAGTATGTTTTCAATATAGTTTTATTAGATTATTGAAATTTATTCGGGACGTTAGGCGTGTTGCGTTGTGTGCCTTTGTTCAGGAAGGAGAGCTTCGCGCTACTTTGCTAGCTTTCCGTGCTAATTGACTGGAGAAGAGGACATTCTAAAACCAAACAACTATTGTTCTGGACAAAGGACCCCTTGTACAACATTCTGATGAAAGATCATCAAAAGTAGGACCATTTTATGATGCTATTTCATATATCTGTCGAACATGTGAAATAGTCGTTTGCGCCCAGATTTTGGGTACTCTCTCGCTATAACTAAGCTGGATGTCGTAATGAAGTTATTTTTAGAATTCTAACACGGCGATTGCATTAAAAACTAGTGTATCTATCATTTCCTATACAACATGTATTTTTTAGTAACGTTTATGTATAGTTATTTGGTCAGAATAGTTGAGTGTCATAAAAATATCCGCACATTCTGGGAAAAAGATGCTACGTTAGCACAATGTATAACCACTGATTTCAGCTCTAAATATGCACATTTTCGAACAAAACATAAGTGTATGTATAACCTGATGTTATAGGACTGTCATCTGATGAAGCTTATCAAGGTTAGTCAAAAATTATATATCTTTTGCTGGTTTATTCGCTATCGCTAACGTGCCTTGATGAATGAATGCGGTAGTGTGGTAGGCTATTGTAGTAAGCTAATATAATGCTATATTGTGTTTTCGCTGTAAAACACTTAAAAAATCGGAAATATTGGCTGGATTCACAAGATGTTTGTCTTTCATTTGCTGTACACCATCGATTTTTCAGAAATGTTTTATGATGAGTATTTAGGTATTTGACGTTGGTGTCTGTAATTACTCTGGCTGCTTCGGTCCTATTTGTGACGGTAGCTGTGATGGTAGCTGCAATGTAAAACTGATTTATACCTCAAATATGCACATTTTTCGAACAAAACATAGATTTATTGTATAACATGTTATAAGACTGTCATCTGATGAAGTTGTTTCTTGGTTAGTTTGGTTGGTTCTTGGTTAGTTAGGTTGGCTTTGTGCATGCTACCTGTGCTGTGAAAAATGTCTGTCCTTTTTTGTATTTGGTGGTGAGCTAACATAAATATATGTGGTGTTTTCGCTGTAAAACATTTTAAAAATCGGACATGTTGGCTGGATTCACAATATGTTTATCTTTCATATGCTGTATTGGACTTGTTAACTTCTTATGGCTGCAAGGGGCAGTATTGAGTAGCCAGTTAAATCGTGCCCATTTCAAACGGCCTCGTACTCAATTCTTGCTCGTACAATATGCATATTATTATTACTATTGGATAGAAAACACTCTCTAGTTTCTAAAACCGTTTGAATTATTTCTCTGAGTGAAACAGAACTCATTCTGCAGCACTTTTCCTGACCAGGAAGTGGAACGTCTGAAATCGATGCTCTGTTCTTCTTCATGCCTATACATGGGCACAAGACCTATTAGTATACATACACGTCATACACCTTCCTCTGGTTGTCAAGAGGCTGTGAGAGAAGAAATGAGGTGATTATCTCGATCTGAGTTGGAACACATCATCTTGGAATCTCGTGTCCACCATTTTCGGTACTCTGAATAGCGCGAGCTGGACAGTGTGATTGCCTTTTGTTTAGCTTCCGTTATAGGCGACTACAATCTCCGACTTTGATTTTATTTGATACATGTCACCATATCATCGTAAAGTATGTTTTTTCAATATGGTTTCATCAGATTATTGAAATTTTTTCGGGAGTTTTGCTGTGTTCCGTTTGTTGACATGGAGAGTGTCGTGGCACCCGGCTAGCGCGCTTGCTAAATGAAGAGGGAAAGTGTCCGTTCTGAATCCAAACAACGACTGTTCTGGACAAAGGACACCTTGTCCAACATTCTGATGAAAGATCAGCAAAAGTAAGACCCATTTTATGATGTTATTTCATATATCTGCCGTAGTCGCCGGCGCCCAAGTGTTTCTGGCTATTGTGCTAAGCTAATATAACGCTACATTTTGTTTTCGCTGTAAAACACTTGATAAATCGGAAATATTGTCTGGAATCACAAGATGCCTGTCTTTCAATTGCTGTACACTATGTATTTTTCAGAAATGTTTTATGATGAGTATTTAGTTATTTGGCGTTGGTGTCTGTAATTTTTCTGTCTGCTTTCGGTGCAATTTCTGACTGTAGCTGCAATGTAAACTATGATTTATACCTGAAATATGCACATTTTTCTAACAAAACATATGCTATACAATAAATATGTTATCAGACTGTCATCTGATGAATTTGTTTCTTGGTTAGTGGCTATTTATATCTTTATTTGGTCGAATTTGTGATAGCTACTGATGGAGTAAATAACTGGTGGAGTAATGAAAAATGGTGTCTTTTGCTAACGTGGTTAGCTAATAGATTTACATATTGTGTCTTCCCTGTAAAACATTTTAAAAATCAGACATGTTGGCTTGATTCACAAGATGTGTACCTTTTATCTGGTGTCTTGGACTTGTTAATGTGTGAAAGTTAAATATTTAAAAAAATATATATTTTGAATTTCGCGCCCTGCACTTTGAGCTGGCTGTTGTCATAAGTGTACCGACGTCGGGCTTGCACGCCAAACAGGTTAATGTGTGAAAGTTAAATATTTCTAAAAAATATATTTTGAATTTCGCGCCCTGCAATTGAAGTGGCTGTTGTCATATTGTGCCCGGCTTCGGGCTTGCAGCCCAAAGAAGTTAATGATTACAAGCATACCCATAACATGATGCAGCCACCTCTATGCTTGAAAATACGGAGAGCGGTACTCAGTAATGCATTATATTGGATTTGCCCCAAACATACTGTAGCACTTTGTATTCAGGACAAAACATTGAATTGCTTTTTTGCATTTTTTGCACTATTACTTTAGTATTGCATGTTTTATAATATTTTATTCTGTACAGGCTTCCTTCTTTACACTCAGTCAATTAGGTTCGTATCGTGGAGTAACTACAATGTTGTTGATCCAAACTTATTCGGGATCTGTGTCCCTTCCACGGGACGGTTGAGCTAATGTAGGCTAATGCAATTACCATGAGGTTGTAAGTAACAAGAACATTTCCCAGGACATAGACACATCTGATATTGGCAGAAAGCTTAAATTCTTGTTAATCTAACTGCGCTGTCCATTTTACAGTAGCTATTACAGTGAAGGAATACCATGCTATTGTTTGAGGAGAGTGCACAATTTTGAACATGAAAAGTTATTAATAAACAAATTAGGCACATTTGGGCAGTCTTAATACAACATTTTGAACAGAAATGCAATGGTTCATAGGATCAGTCAAACACTTTGCACGTACACTGCTGCCATCTAGTGGCCAACATCTAATTTGCACCTGGGCTGGAATAATACATTATGGCCTTTCTCTTGTATTTCAAAGATGATGGTACAAAATAAAATACAAAAGAATGGTTGGTTTTTTCTTTGTATTGTCTTTTACCAGATCTATTGTGTTATATTATCCTACATTCCTTTCACATATCCACAAACTTTAACGTGTTTCCTTTCAAATGGTACCAAGAATATGCATATCCTTGCTTCAGGGCCTGAGCTACAGGCGGTTAGATTTGGGTATGTCATTTTAGGCAAAAATTGAAAAAAGGGGCAGATCCTTAAGAGGCACTTACATTACATATAAAACAAAAGATACAACAGTACATCATATTACACCACTACATATCTACAATACAAAATGTATCATACCACCATACAATATTACAATGTACGTGTTTGTAGAGTGCGTGTGCTAGCGCTCGTGTGTGTATGCTTGTGTCTGTACCTTCATGTGTGTCTGAATCACGCTTCACCAGCTGGCATTCAGACAGACGAAACTGGTTTGGCGGATGCCAGGAGAAAGCGACATGTTACAATGCATAGTGCCAACGGTAAAGTTTGGAGGAGGAATAACGGTCTGGGCTATTTTTCTTGATTCAGGCTAGGCCCTTTAGTTCCAGTGAAGGGAAATCTTAATGCTACAGCATACAATAACATTCTAGATGATTCTGTGCTTCCAACTGTGGCAACAGTTTGGGGAATGTCCTTTCCTGTTTCAGCATGAAAATGCCCCCATGCACAAAGTGAGGTCCATACAGAAATGGTTTGTCGAGATCGGTGTGAAGAACATGACTGGCCAGCACAGAGCCCTAACCTCAACCCCATCGAACACCTTTGGGATGAATTGGAACGACAACTGTGAGCCAAGCCTAATCGCCCAACAACAGTACCCAACCTCACAAATGCTATTGTGGCTGAATGAAAGCAAGTCCCCGCAGAAATATTCCAACATCTAGTGCAAAGCCTTACATACCTTGGAGGCTGTTATAGCAGCAAAGGGGGGGACCAACTCCATATTAATGCCCATGATTTTGGAATGAGATGTTCAACATACTATTGGTCATATAGTGTATTTATAACTAACCCAAAATAGTTCATCTGTGTCGTTTACAGTGGGATTAAATTATTAAACATAGTGGGCAGAACAAGCGAAGTGGTTGGCAAAGCCAAGCACAAATTAGTGAGATCCATTGGCGCATTGTTTCACGTATTTGCACATTTCTGTTAGGGAACGCCTCCTCTGCGTAGCGCGTGTGTGCACAAACTAAATTCAATCTTGCACTCCTACTAAACCCAGTGCACTGTGTTCGTAGCATATTATAGTTTTGGTAACAGAAAAATGTATTGAGATCAGATGTTTCATCAATGAGAAAATGTGCAGAATGTCGGCACCGTTTCACCTAGTTCCATCCTTTCCCACTGCCTGCAACTGGACTTCCTCTCACTACCATTTTTGGTGGTGAGAAAAGACTCTAAATGGATGCTTCAGCTTTGTAGCCTGTGTGACATGTCTGGGTCACCCCTTCTGTTTGTGCCTGTATCTTTGTAGTGTCTGGGTGTATTGACAAGTGTAAATAATAACTTCACCATGCTCTACAGGATATTCAATGTCTGTTTATTTTTTTCCCCCATCTACCAATAGGTGCCCTTGTTTGCGACCCAATTGAAAACCTCCATGGACTTTGTGGTTGAGTCAGTGTTTGAAATTCACTGCTCGACTGAGGGACCTTACAGAGATGAGGTAGTCATTATAAAATTATGTTAAACACCATTATTGCACACAGAGTGAGTCCAAGAAAATTATTATGTGACTTGTTTAGCATATTTCTACTCCTGAACAAATGTGTTATTAATTTCCACATTATGGGGTATTGTGTGTAGGTCAGTGACAAACAATCTAAATGTAATCAATTTTACTGTCACCCCCTGATCTTTATAACCTGTCTTTGTGCTTGTCTCCACCCCCCTCCAGGTGTCGCCCATCGTCCCCATTATCCCCAGTGTATTTATACCTGTGTTCTCTATTTGTCTGTTGCCAGTTTGTTTTGTTCGTCAAGCCTACAGGTGGTTTCCCCCCTTGCGCCTGTCTGTTTCTAGTTCCTGTTTTCTAGTTTTCCCGGTTTTT
Source organism: Salvelinus namaycush (assembly GCF_016432855.1). Taxonomy (NCBI): domain Eukaryota; kingdom Metazoa; phylum Chordata; class Actinopteri; order Salmoniformes; family Salmonidae; genus Salvelinus; species Salvelinus namaycush. Next base: position 66,534,513 of record NC_052310.1, read on the forward strand.
ACCATTCCGTCTGCCCTGAGCCTGCCTGCCATTCTGTACCTTGTCACATCACACTGGATTATTGACCTCTGCCTGCCCTGACCCCGAGACTAACTGCCGTTCTGTACCTTTTGCACTCTGATCTGGATTACTGACCTCTGCCTGTCCTTGACCTGTCATTTTGCCTGCCCCCTGCTCAAGTAATACACTATTGTTACTTCGACACTGCATCTGGGTCTTCCCTAAAACGTGATAGTACGAACTGGCCATGATTGACCCAGTAGACTCGGACCAGCTTCGCAACGCCATTTCCTCCCAATGAGCCACCATTGGAAGGCACGAGGAGTTGCTTCGTGGTCTGATGGAAGGGTTCCAGACCTTGGCCGAACGCCATGACCAAGCATTCAACGCATTGCTGGAGCAATTACACGGGTTGTCTGTTAGGTAGCCTACCATGACGGTAACCAGACCCTCAGTAAGCCAGCTGTTAGCAGCACTGCCTCCCCAGCCACCTCGGTTTCCCGGGAACCCTGCTTACCTCCCCCGGAAAGCGTCAATGGAGAGTCGGGCACCTGCCGGGTATTTCCCGCTCCGTGTTCCCTTATCATCCAGCTGCAGCCCTCCGCCTTCCCCTTAGACTGCTCTAAGATAGCGTACCTCATCACGCTAATGTCCAGGAAGGGTCTCCTCTGGGTTACGGCAGTATGGGAACAACAGTTGGTCATATGCTTCAGTCTGGAGGAGTTTGTGGAGGAGGTAAAGAATGTTTTCGATGTTCCATTGTCCAGGAGAGAGGCCGCCTGGAAGTTGCTTCAGCAAGACCCCTGCAGTGTGGCAGACTGCGGTGGATTTCCGCATGTTGGCAGCTGAGAGTGCCTGGAACCCGGAAGCGCTGTTCGACATGTTCCTGCACGGAGTTTCGGAGGAAGTAAAGGACGAGCTTGCAGCCCGGGAACTACGGACGGATCTCGACTCGCTCATGCCATTTGACCATTCGGATCGATGGGCAACTAAGGGAACGAAGGAAGGAAAGGAGATTAGATTTCACTCGCCCGCCCAAGGATTCCACCTCGCCTCCGAGGCATCCAGGAAGTCCCCGACGACTCCATTGCCAAAAGAACCCGAGGCTACCCGAGTTCCCCCGAGAGTCTCTGAAAACTGCCGATTCACGTCTTCCCAAACAAATGTAACTAGGCAGAGCTAGGCTGACCCCAGCCAAATGGCTATACAGGCTTCACACTAAGAGTTGCCTGTATTGCGGGACTACTGGTCATTTTGCCTCCACCTATCCACTAAAAGACCAGGCTCACCGATAGGAGCGAGTGCACTGGTGGGCCATACGGATAACTTTTCCTCTCCCCTTACTCACACCCATTTTCATGACTTTTTGCTGTGGGGGAACCAATCGAAATCTCTCTGGGTACTCACTGACTCTGGGGCCAATGAGAGCTTTATGGATGCTTCCCTGGCATCCGAGCTGGGCATGCCCACTCAGCCCCTCTCCATTCCCATGGACGATAGAGTGCTGGACAGGCGCTCTATAGGCCGGGTCACCCACAATACCACCCCCATCCACCTACGTGTGTCAGGGGACCACAACGAGACGATCCAGTTCCTGCTCATTAAGTCTCTTCAGGTTCCCGTAGTATTGTGATTATCTTGGCTCCAGCAACATAATCCCCTTATTGACAGGTCAGCTGGTGCCATCATGGGCTGGAGCCCGTTCTGCAACGCTCATTGCCTGAAGTCAGCGCAGCTTGCACCGGGACATCTTCTTGGGGGCTCGAAAGTTGCCACGGACCTCTCCGCCATTCCTGCGGAGTACCAGGACCTCCGGGAGGAGTTCAGTAAAGCCCGGGCCACTTTGCTTCCACCGCACCGACCCTATGACTGTGGGATTGACCATCTCCCATGCACCACTCCTCCCCGGGGACGACTGTACTCTCTGTCGGGTCCGGAGACCAAGGCTATGGAGACCTAAATTGAGGACTCCCGTCCTTCTGCCTCCCCTGCCGGCTCAGGGTTCTTCTTTGTGGGGAAGAAGGACAAAACCCTGCGCCTGTGCATTGACTACCGGGGCTTCAACTACATCATGGTGAAGAACCGCTACCCGCTACCACTCATCTCCTCGGCCTTCGAGCACCTCCAGGAGGCCACCATGTTCTCCAAGCTGGATCTACTGAACGCCTAACACCTGGTGCTGACTTGGGAAGGGGACGAGTGGAAGACTTCCTTCAACACGGCCAGCAGTCACCACGAGTATCTGGTCATGCCATTTGGCCTTACCAATGCGCCATCTGTGTTCCAGGCTCTGGTTAATGATGGTCTCCGAATCCGACGCATACCTCATCTTCTCCCGCTCTGCCCAAATAAACGTGCTCCACGTCCGACATATTCTCCAATGCCTCCTGGAGACCCAGCTTTTTGTGTAAGCAGAGAAATGTGAATCCCATCGCTCCACTATCCCCTTCCTGGGTTACATCATCACTGCAGGGAGTGTATAGATGGATCCCGGGAAGCTGCAACCATTCCTGGGATTCGCCAACTTTTATAGCCGCTTTATCTGGGGTTACAGCGCCCTGGCTTCCCTCCTGTCTGCACTCACCTCTCCCAAGGTTCCGTTCACATGGTCCCCAGCTGCTGACCGGGTGTTCCGGGATCTCAAACATCATTTCACCACAGCTCCCATCTTGGTTCATCCTGAACCGTCCCGCCAGTTCCTGGTGGAGGCCGATGCTTCGAATGTCGGAGTGGGAGCTGTCCTGTCCCAGCATTCTGCCATGAACCTCAAGCTACATCCCTGCGCGTTCTTCTCCCATCACCTCAATGCCATGGAGAGGAACTACGATGTGGAGAATTGTGAGCTTCTCATGGTGAAGATGGCGTTGGAGGAGTGGAGGCACAGGCTGGAGGGAGCGGAACATCCTTTCATTATGTGGACTGACCACAAGAACCTGGAATATCTATGCACTGCCAAGCTTCTCAATTCCAGGCAAGCTATATGGGCCCTGCTTTTCACCTGGTTCAACTTCTCCCTCTCATACTGACCGGGATCCAAGAATGTCAAGCCGGATGCGCCGTCACACTGCTATAGCCCCATGGCTACTACCCCGGAACCCGAGACCATCCTTCCCACCTTGTGCCTGGCGACGGCACTCAGCTGGGGAATAGGGAAGCAGGTTCGTGAGGCACAGCGTTCCCAGCCGAACCCCGGGGGGTGCCCAGATAACCGGATGTTTGTTCCTGATGCGGTCCGCTCCTTGGTCTTGGAGTGGGCCCACTCCTCCAGGCTTGCCTGCCATCCGGGCTCCAGTCCGACCCTGGCCTTTGTGCAACAACACTTTTGGTGGCCTACCATGGTTCCTGACATCTCCACGTTCGTTGCCGCATGCATGATCTGTGCGCAGAACAAGACTCCTCTGCAAGCTCCGGCTGGTCTCCTTCAACCTCTGCCTGGCCCTCACCATCCCTGTTCTCACATGTCCCTGGACTTTGTCACGGGTCTCCCCCTGTCTAATGGCAACACCACCATCCTGACAGTAGATTCCTCTCCCCAAGCTACCCTCTGCCAAAGAGACTGCCCAGCTCATGGTGCAGCATGTCTTCAGGATCCATGGACTCCCAGTGGACATGGTCTCCGACCAGGGTCCTCAGTTCTCATCCCGGTTCTGGAAGGCATTCTGCACACTCATTGGGTCATCAGCCAGCCTGTCCTCCGGGTTCCATCCCCAGTTCAATGGCCAGTCGGAGCGAGCCAAACAAGACCTGGAGACAACGCTTGGCTGCCTGGTCTCCGCCAACACCATCTGGAGCCAGCAACTAGTGTGGGTTGAATACGCCCGCAACACCCTTCCTTGCTCTGCCACGGGTCTCTCGCCCTTTGAGTGTTCCCTGGGTTATCAGCACCTGCTCATTCCCGAGCAAGAGGTCGGCAAACCTGCGGCCCAGATGTTTGTCTGCCGCTGTCGTTGTACCTGGAAGAGAGCCCTGTCGGCCCTTTTCAAGACCACCTCCAGGTATCGGCGACAAGCGGACCGCCACCAGACCCTGGCCCCCCGGTATCGTCTCGGGCAGAGGGTATGGCTGTCCACCCGGGATCTGCCCCTGCAGGTGGAGTCCCGCAAACTTTTCCCCCAGTTTATCGGCCCTTTCCCCATCTCCAAGGTCATTAGCCCCTCTGCTGTTCGTCTTCTGTTGCCCCATATACATCCCACTTTTCATGTGTCTAGAACCAAATTCATGTCTCACAGCCCTTTGTCTCTGGTTTCCAGGCCCACTCCTCTCCCTCATCTAATCGACGGCCAACGGGCGTACACGGTGAGGCGTCTCCTGAAGGTTCTACCTCGAGGCAGGGGATTCCAGTACCTGGTTGACTGGGAGGGTTATGTCCCGGAGGAGCGGTGCTGGGTCCCCGCTAGGAACATCTGGACCCAGGCCTCATTGCTGATTACCAACTCCAGCACACAGATCAACCAGGTATGCGACTAGGTAGAGGGGGGGTACTGTCACACCATGATCTGTTTCACCTGTCTTTGTGCTTGTCTCCACCCCCCTCCAGGTGTTGCCCATCTTCCCCATTATCCCCAGTGTATTTATACCTATCAAGGTGAGAGTCAAATGCAGACACAGGAGGCAGATGGCTGGAGTCTTACAATATTTATTAATCCAAAGGGGTAGGCAAGAGAATGGTCGTGGACAGGCAAAAAGGTCAAAACAAGATCAGAGTCCAGGAGGTGGCAGACAGGCTCGTGGTCAAGGCAGGCAGAATGGTCAGGGAGGCGGGTACAAAGTCCAGAAACAGGCAAAGGTCAAAACCGGGAGGACTAGAAAAAGGAGAATGCAAAAAGCAGGAGAATGGAAAAAACACTGTTTGACTTGGAAACATACAAGACAAACTGGCACAGAGAGACAGGAAACACAGGGATAAATACACTGGGAAAATAAGCGACACCTGGAGGGGATGGAGACGATCACAAGGACAGGCGAAACAGACCAGGGCGTGACAATACCTGTGTTCTGTCTGTTGCCAGTTCTTTTCGTTTGTCAAGCCTACCAGCGTTTTTCCCCTTGCTCCCTGTCTGTTTCTAGTTCCTGTTTTCTAGTTTTCCTGGTTTTGACCATTCTGCCTGCCTGCCGCTCTGTACCTTTTGGACTCTGATCTGGATTGCCAACCTCCGCCTGCCCCCTCTTGTTACTTCGACACTGTCTGCCTCTGGGTCTTCCCTAAAACGTGATATGTACTGTATATTTAGGCTGTAACACAACAACATGTGGAAAAGTCAAGGAGTGTGAGTACTTTCTGAAGGCACTGTAGGTACACTGTTAGAATTAGTGGTGACTCAAGAAATCCCTGGAGATCCTAAAGGAACTAATGCTAGTAAATGGTTCATGTTTGCACCTTTGGTCAGTTGAGGGGTTCATGGATGAACCTTAAAATGTTTCAATGTAGCAGAGGGTTCCTGGAAGAACCCTGGACTAGAGGTGTGGCTTAGTATGAGCGTGGCAATCAGATAGCACTTTTTAGGCCACCCGTGATAGTAAATGTCATTCCTGTTAATCTGTTGTGTTGTATTGTCATGTTAAGGTTGAACATTTATAATTTTGTAGTGCCAATGATGCTTAGAGGTGTATGAGTTCCTCAAGAGGCTAGGTTATTAAACATGTGTGTCTTATTATACGCTTGTTTTTATTTCTGTTGGGTTTTTCTTTCAAGTTTAGTTTCAGTTAGTTTTTAGATATCAAAACATTTACATTTTGTTTTTGGGGGTTGTCACTTCTTGCCATAGTGGGGCAGTAATGCATAAGGTGATGAGTCAGGTCATGAGTTATGTTTAAAGGTAGACTCAGCGAGATTACTTGGATGCACAAAGTGAACAGTAGTGGGTCAATTTCCGTAACAACCAGAGGGGTATACTACGATACAAGCTAGATCTACTCAGGATTTTCTAAAGCTAGCCAACTAAAGTTAGCTTCACATTCCAGCTTAGGCTTCATCTGTATCATTCCGGTGATATTTCCCGTCCGCCTGCCGCTAACACTAGCAGGCTTGTAACTGCTAGAGTGGCTAGTCGAATGGCAAATTCTTCACTGAGACAATGCTGCAACATCAATCCATGGGTGAGTAAATGCCACATTTTCATTTGTGACGAAATGAAAATTAAAGAAAAGTTATCTTGCAAATTCAGCAGGCTATGATGTGAAATAGGCTTTATTTTATTACTTATCGTTAATGCCATCAATGCACAAGCACCCTTTCTCCCACTCCTATCGATAAAATAATTGTATTAACACATTCAAAGTGTTTCAACTGCATTCTGTCATTACAAAATATGATATGTATTTTAACATGACTATTTTTTAACACACCCAAAAAATATTTGATTATTGGAAAACCCAATGTAGATCTAGCTTGATTCATAGTATAACCCTCTGGCTAAAAGGTGAACCACATTTGTGGTACCAGTTATCCCTAGTTGAACTAAAAGTTGATCAAAGTTACCTCACTAACTACTCAAACTACATTTGTAGTATAAGGCTCAAGAGGCTTGAAGCATGAGGCTAAACTTCTTCATTGTTTTGGTCCTGTAGCTACCACGTTGTAGCAGAGTGAAGCGCTCCCATGCACATGCGCAGATACTCTGTGTGACAGCGAAGTATTGCATCATGTGTAACGATCGTCGTCTGAAGATGAGGAATCATCGTACCAAAGCGCAGCGTGGTAAGTGTTCATGTTAATTTATTAAAAACAGAACACTAAACAAAATAACAAAGAGAACGAAACGAAACAGTCCTGTCTGGTACAGACACAAAGACAGAAAACAACTACCCACAAAACCAAAATGGGCAATGGCAACCTAAATAGGATCCCCAATCAGAGACAACGATAAACAGCTGTCTCTGATTGGGAACCAATTCAGGCCACCATAAAACTACATTCCCCTAGACAATACAAAATCCCCATAGATAAACAAAAAAAACCTATACAAGACAAAACCCCTAGACAATACAAAAACTAAACAAACCACCCGTCACACCCTGACCTAACCAAATAATAAAGAAAACAAATATAACTGAAGTCAGGGCGTGACATCATGCTCGTCTCAATGGGTGCGTTCAAGCAGACCACTTTTGTCAAGTTTATGGTCACCGCCTTTCAAAGTCTGTAGCATTCTGCGGATAAACATTTTCAGACTTGCGGCTACATGTCGACTGCATGAACTTTACAAAAATGATGTGATCAAAGGTCATGAAGTTGACTGCAGTCGACTGCAAGTTTCTGCAGTTGCTCCTCAATGACTTCATCCTGCAGCCATCGTCTGCATTGTGGGGGAATCTTTTGTCAACAAATAATCAGGGTGTTTTTGTTTGACCCACCCAAACGTGACCAAAGACAGGACTGAAACAGGAACCAATTTGCCGTGATTTGTGTGTACAGTGGATATATACAAATTTGAGGCTCTCTCTCACTGATTGATTTTACAATGTGTACACACATAATATTATGATTTCAGTTTGTGAGTATGTGATATGGGGGTTAGAAACATGTCTATTTCAACATTAAAAAACCTCTTATGGATCCCTTCACGCGCCAATCCCTTTAGCGGGATCGATTTGACAACATCCAGTCTGGGCCTGAGTAACAGGCAGTTTACTTTGGGCACGCTTTTCATCCGGACGTCAAAATACTGCCCCCTAGCCTTAAGAAGTCAACATTAAAAAGAAAACCTTTCGTAAACAACGGCAACACTGCCATTTGATCTGAGCCTTGGTGTTAGAAAACCACATTATAGTGTCCAACTTTCAGCTGTCACAGATGCACCTCCCCCGACTTCATTCTTTGACTTTTGTCTCCAGTCGGCTGCTTTAGCCTTAGCACTCAAACACGCCCAATATCTTCTGTTCTGCTCATGGCAAAGTCATCTCACTGAGTCTACCTTTAAATTATGAAGTCACTGTGACCCGCCATATTCAGAAGCTTGAATACCCCATTAGAATAAAAAAAGTTTGAAAACCCCATCAGATTTTTGCCCCTCCCAAAAAATGTAATAATTCATGATGTTTTTTATTTTATTTTAGTTCGTTTTGTAGTCAAACATAATAGTTTCAGTATATTTTTAGTTTTTCAAACAGATTTGTTATTTTATTTCAGTTTACTAAATCGTTTTTAAAATGATTTGTTTTTAGTTGACTATAATAACCTTGACACACACACGCGCACACACCTTAGGGGAGGTGTTATTCTTTACTTTGTGCAGCTACAGGTGGGTTGATTCATTCTTGCAGGCACGGACGTTGTTGCACCTGTGCCAGTCTCTGCTCTGGTAGCAGTCTCACTCACAGGTAGACGGACTCCGGACACTGATTCATCAACTACTTTTGTAACAGGTATGAAACAACCATGCATTCTCTCTCTCTTTCTCGTTTTAGTCCCATACGGAAAAAAATACATGTAAATATATTTAACGTCACATAAATAAATACTTGAGATACATTTGCATCTTTGCTAATATAATATTCCAGAAATGCATGGCTATGACATCTAGTCTACAGTGTGGCCAAAGTGGTTCCTAATTCGATTTCTTAAATCAGCCATGAATCCCCTTGTGACATGGGGAATGGAAGCTTGTTGTGTGCAACAGGGAGGGGCAATTTAATGCAAGATTCCCAAAACATTTAATTATTTAAACATTTCTGGCCTGTCTATCTATGGGTAACAGGGTTGAAATGTTGGCACATTGACAGCTTTTTCACCTTGTCGGCTTGGGTATTTGAACCAGTGACAAATGTTCTAACAGCTAGGCTACCTGCCGCCCTATTTTGGGGGGTTAGTGAGTTCAAATCTTCCTAGAAGTCACAGAGCGTGCACGGAGGGACATGTCAAAATGCTGCATTTTTTGCACTTTAGCATGTCTTTATTCATATTGAAAATCCGATGTATTGAATTGTTCATGTGGTCTATATTAAAGAGCACTTAATTTCATATAATAGTGTCAATTAAATATTGGTGTCATGTATCTGTGCTTTACTACTTTTTCACCAAGAAGGCAAATCTATACACAGATTAGTGCTGGTGTTTGTTGGGTGTCAACGTTTTGTTTTCAGATTTAAGTGTTGAGACACAACAACTAAGTAAGGCTAAAGTGTAAACTGACAACTAGGATCTGACAACTAAGATCTGCTGACAACAACAACAAAGGAAAACCTGAGAGAGAACATGTTGTAATCCAAGCTATTTAATTACAGACCTACCATGCATGACTGGTTTTACAAAAAGGGTAGTTGTCAAGGGTGATAGGTAAAGTTTTTTGATCAAACATCTTCCTTTGATCTTTTATTCAAGGTTAAAGAAAAATCTATAGTAAGTATCAGAATATCAGCACCTACATGTTGTTGCATTTCTGAGATGTCAAAAGAAACAAGACAGACAGAAGAGAAGTAAACAGAATTATGACATCAAGGTACAGTAAGTACTTTGTCTGAATGTCTAGAAAGGTGTAAACAAATATTTATGTTAATACCTCTCTGGGTGAATGACAGTAATTGCCATTTGTTTGTTTGTCACTAAACCACAGGAAAGACTTCACGCTTTATGAATACGGGTCTTGCACGCCTAGTAATATGATGTTCTAGAATGCTCTAGATTGCCTGGCCTCAGAGGAACTGAAGGTTAAAAGGGGTGACAGAGGGCCCAGGGCAGAACAGGGGGCTGGGGCCACCTGCGTGAAGTACACCGTTCTGTGCCAGTGAACCCTGGATGGGGTGGCAGAATGTTATTAGTTGAATATTAAGTGAGCATGTAATGGAGTTGTAAGCAAGGGCCCTGAGCGGTACAGGAAATAAACCCTGTTTGTTGGCCAAAGTGTTTTCCCTTGTTTTATCCCTCTAGTCCAGTTGTTCCTGAATCGGTGACACGCAGCTGTGTGCCATTGTGGAACAGTGGCTAAACTAGCCTGGTCCCCAAATCTTGCCATTGGTGTGACAATGACCGTAGGAGTTGGCAGGAAACCACAAACAGACCTGAGATGAGGCTTTAGCTAAGCTTTATGCTATGATTCCCTGTTCTGCTCGCTTAGGATCTGTGTTAGAGGAAAGTTTACTGTAGGGCATAGCCTGCTTTGCTTTGGCTGTGTGTACTTTATGTAGGTGTCGAGTCAGCTGTGCTGTTTTGTACACAGAAGGCATAAGTTCCAGCAACAGGCTAGAGGCTGAATTGCAGGTGAATTGTGCAGGCATTGGGTGCAGTAAGGCAAAGGTTTTCAGCACAAACATGCATTCTGGAAGGGCACCAGCTTTGCGGAATATTACTGCACACAAGCAAGCGATGTGTGTGCACTGTGCACAGCAAGGACAATCAGAGATGAATGGAGTAAATAGGTGCACAAAATAAGAATAAAAATGGTTTCAATATATTTAACATCACATAAAAATATAAAAAATCTAACATTTGCATCTAATGCCTTAAAATGTCTTCCAGAGATGCATACAGCACCTTCAGAAAGTATTCATACCCCTTGACTTCCACATTTTATGTTACAGCCTGAGTTCGAAATATATATATATTTTTAATTCACCCTCACAATACCCCATAATGTGAAAACATGTTTTTTGACATTTTTGCTAATTTATTGAAAATGAAATATCTCATTTACATAAGTATTGACAACCTTGAGTCAATACTTTGTAGAAGCTCATTTGGCGGCGATTACAGCTTTGAGTTGTCTTGTGTATGTCTGTATCAGCTTTGCCCATGCGGATTTAGGGACTTTCGCCCAATTTTACTTGCAGATTTTCTCAAGTTCTATTAAGTTAGATGGGGAGCGGCGGTGAACAGCAATATTGAATTTTAAAAGCCTGCTATATGAAATGAAGTGCCCTTCAATATAGACCACAGGGAGAATTCAATGAATCAGATGTTCAATATGGATAAATACTTGCTAAAGTGCCAAAATTCAGCATTTTGAAATGTCCCTCCGTTCACCCTCTGTGACTTCTAAGATAACGTTAAACCACTAACCCCCCAAAATACTTTCCACGGATTTTCAATGTGATTCAAATCTTTGCTTTAGCTGGCCCACTCAAGAACTTTCACATTCTTGTTCTGACATGGTGTTTTGAATTCAGGCCAAATAGTAAAATGTTTGTCTCATCAGACCACAGAATCTTTTGCCTTATGTTCTCAGTCTTTCACGTGCCTTTTCGTAAAACTCCAGGTGTGCTGTCATGTGCCTTTTTCTCAGAAGTGGCTTCTGTCTGGCCACTCCCCCATATATCCCAGATTGGTGAAGTGCTTTAGAGACTGTGTACTTCTGGCAGGTTCTCCCATCTCAGCCAAAGAACTCTGTAGTTCTGTCAGAGTGATCATTGTGTTCTTGGTCATCTAAAAGCAACAAAATTTCTTGGTCTTTACAATTATTGTAAAAACTTAGAGTATTTTAGGGGGTTAGTGGGTTAACATTTTCCTAGAAGTCACAGAGGGTGAATGGAGGGACATTTGAAAATGCTGAATTTTGGCACTTTAGCAAGTCTTCATTCATATTGAAAATCTGATTTATTGAATTCTCCCTGTGGTCTGTACTAAAGGGGATTTCATATAACAGGCTTTTAAAATTCAATATTGGTGCATAATTTCTACTTAACATATCAAAGGGATTCAAAAGGCACTAATTTTGAGGAATGACCCAGTACAGGTTAAGTTCTACCCATTGGTTGCAATGCTCTTGTCAAATTGATATATGCATGTGAAAATATATTCTAAAGTACATTCTTTAATGCATTTCAGAATTTACTGTATTTTGAAATAAAATAACAATTAATTCTGATGCATATAACATATATTATGATATACATAATTTTTAAATGTTTTTAAATAAGTTATTTGGCCAATTTTAAGTCCCGAACAGTAATTCGGATTCTCATGTAAAAAAGCCTTTTCAGTCACTGAAATATCACACATAATATTTGTTTTGGATCTAAATGTTCCAAATTCTCTCATGGTTAACTCCCAGGAAGTTTGAAAACACAGGCTAAGTGGGCGGGGAACTTATATTCAGGAACTCACCTTGACTGACAGTTCTTTGAAACACCTTCGTCAAGCAACTTGGAAGCAGTGAGCAGTGTTGCAGTAAAATCATCTCAAGCAAATTTGATGACACACAATACAACTCAAACACTGAAATTGCATGAATGATGTCAATTTTTTTTCATATACATCTCCTGTTTGGCATGTCTCTTGTGATGCAATTCACAGCAGCACTGACAGATGTGTTGACATGACAACTGCATCAGAGTTTTGAACCCCCCCCACCCACCGCCCTTTTGTTCCATGCTGGCTGAAGACCTAGCTAGCCAGTAACTAGCTAACACCAGACACAAATGAAAGGGGAAACATATAAGCATCTTCACATACTGTAGATGAATAGGTTATACTTTTAATTATATTTTCTGACACCCTACAGTAAAACCTTCGCATCAGTAGAATAGCTCTCTAGATATATAAACCACGCCCCTCTGAATCACGCCTTTGCAATGTTGGTTACAAGGCAGTAAGTGAAGTAAGAGAATATCATTTTACCGTTGGTGTATTAAAATGGGAGCATTAGGGTGATGTCATTCTATCCCGTTAATAATCCCCACTCCTAAATCCAAGTTTTTGACATGGGGGAGGGGACCAGTAACTTTATGATCAAACTTTATCAATGTAGAAGCAAGTCATTTTTCATACTTCCGTCAAAATACTTTGATCTGGTTTCACCCAAATATCATCCCATTTCATGAAACACATGATTTTGACTGTTCATGACCTTTAAATATTTCACGTATCCTACATAAAATATATATATATATATATATTTTTAAAGTATTTTTTCTCCTTATGGGTGGTGTGGAGAACAATGCCTTCCTGTGTCTTCTATGGATAACCGTGAGACACGATGCTCTCTCTCTCTCTCTCTCTCTGTGTGTGTGTCTCCCTATACCTGTGGCCTAAAGCAACTACCGTTATGTTGTGAGTGGTGCCTATGTCCACAAGGACAACTGGGTTACTTCAGCTGTAAATGCATTACATATTATTCTATAATATTATTATTATTATGTTATATATAGACTTACTGTATGTGATCTCTGATATTATAATATAATCTAATTAACATGAACAGAAAAATAAACCTACTTGACATAAATATCAGGCATTGTATATGGATGGTAATCTACTCGGCCTCTGTGGAAATACCCTATTATGACGCTTCATAGAGAACAGTGCAAACTGAATAGAATGCTTTTATGAGATAAACACCCACATGAGACAAGATAAAATGCATTAAGTTTAATAAGGATAATTGTAAGGTTCAAAGCCGGGAGCTGAACAAAACATTACCAGGGACTTGGTGCCTGTTAACATATTTGAAGGGGGCTGTTGTGAACTTCTTTCCTTGTTCGCCATATTGTCCTGGGAGGCGTGGGCCTTAATTAAGCGATATTGAACCTGACTGAGGGGTTGCATCCTAAATTGCATCCTATTTCCTGTATAGTGCACTACTTTTGACCAGGGCCCATTTGAACAATGGCAAAGGGCTCTGATCAAAAGTAGTGCACTATATAGGGAATAGGGTGCCATTTAAGACGACTAATGGGTAATGTAGGTTGATATAATTAGGGCTGGTCACAACATAGCGTAGCTGGGGCTAAGAGCCTCTGGTTTTCGGGCACTGTGTGTACACAGCTCACAACTGTCTTAATAGTGAGTTTGTAGCAGTAAAAAACATTTTCGTCATAAAGCACTTTCAATCTCATTTACTACACAGTATGTTGTGTTAAGTCCATTTTTGTGATTTGTGTGTTTTGTTTTCTATTTGAACATCTTGACCATAGTCAGTGTAAATATGTGTTGCTTTAGGCAAAATACATAGAATATACTGCTGTGATTAAGAGTTTTATGACCAGTGAAATGTGATTAAAATGAGCGTTATTATACCGTATAACAGTCTAACAGAAGGAGGATTAACTTTCAAAAGGAGACAGTTGTGGTAATGTGAAGATGATGCACAGACATACAGTAGGAGTTTCCATTCAATAATATATTATTGTAAGAATTATAACATTGCGGTTTCCAAAATCATAATGTTTTGTTTCCTACTTTCATTTAAAGATATTTACATTTTGGAGAAGAACGGGTTATAGAAATTTAGTAGAACCTTTTTTCTGTATAACCTTATATACTGGCAATGGGGGCTACATTTTTAGCCAGGAGGAAGCTACATCTTTTGCCAGGAGGAAGCAGAGTTTGAGACCATAAAGTCTGGTTGACTCAGATAGGCGGAGAAGAGGAGTGATTGCGCTCGGACGGAAAAAGAGAGAATGCTTTCAGTGGTGTGTGTGTGTGAGTAAAGAGGATGCGCTCAGTGGTTTGGCTGTGATGGAGCCTTCTTCTGCCCGTGATCGTTCCAGTTTCCACATTAATTCTTCTCCTCAGCCTCAGTCTAACCTAGACCAATTCAGTCCTGTGGCGCTTCCTTTACTGGCTTGTAGACAACAACACTTTTGACTCCACCCAAATAAAAGTCACTTCAACAGTGGGCCATGCACAACCTCATCCATCATGCATTTCGAGTTACAGGTTTAAGATGAGTACAGAATTATTTGTCCAAGTACACTGCAAAATCGAATTACCGTTGAATTGGTAATCTGAAAGTAATACTATCCAACCACTGGCACTTGACTCAAAATGTGTATTTTTGCTGGTTCTACAAACAATCAACATGTCACAAAATTTAAACCACCCTAGTTACTGTAATTGTTACGTGTTTCTCCTTAGATAACCTTGGTAAGACAAAATATATACGTTTACAGGAAGCCCTGTGAGTGGCAGGGCAATAGAAACAAACTGCAGTAGGGAAAAATACACCTCTACATAATCATGCCACATGATACTTCCAAGTAGCTGAAAACACCACAGAAAATGAATGGGGCCAACAGGGTCTGTTGCCATGGGTTTTTGCATCTCTAGGCAACTGCCTCATTATGATAAACGGTATTGACACAGTGCATGGAGGCAGGAAAAAAGGGAACCATAGATGGTAAACATTCCCAGATTAACATTTTAAAATAGCATCTTGAGAGCAGCAAAGTGCACCATGGGAGAAAAGACAAAATATGAAGAAGAACAAATAAGAAAAAACAAAACCGCTTCCATGAAATTATGAACAACCAGCTGTGGAAAAAAGTAGGCAATAAAGTGTCTGCCACTCCCTTCCTCTCTCTCTTTCCCCTTTTCAATTTGCATTGTCTCAAAGTTTTCACTTTCAACAAAAAAGCATCCTTAGCTTTCTTCTCTCGATCACTAATGCACTAATCACTAACGCATGTACACTGAACATGTAAAATGTTGGTCCCGTGTTTCATGAGCTGAAATAAAAGATGCATGAAAAAAAAGCTTGTTTCTCAAAAATATTGTGCACACATTTTTTTACATCCCTGTTAGTGAGCATTTCTCCTTTGCCAAGATAATCCATCCACCTGACAGTTGCGGCATACCAAGAAGCTGATTAAACGGCATGATCATTACACAGGTGCACCTTGCGCTGGAGACAATAAAATGCCACTCTAAAATGTGCAGTTTTGTCACAAAACACAATGCCACAGATGTCTCAAGTTTTGAGGGAGAGCGCAAATGGCATGATGACTGCAGGAATGTCCACCAGCACTTTTGCCAGAGAATTGAATGTTAATTTCTTTACCAATGTAATTTTACAACCGCAGACCTGTCATGGCTGTCGTAAGAACGGGACCAAGGCGCAGCGGATGTTGAGTTCCACATATTTATTGCAAAGTGAAACTTAAAGAAAAAACAATCAATCAATAAACGAACAACTAAATGTGACTACGTGGTGCACAAACACAAAACAATATCCCACAAACACAGGTGGGAAAAATAGCTACTTAAATATGATCCCCAATTAGAGACAATGATTATCAGCTGCCTCTAATTGGGAATCATACAAAACACCAACATAGAAAATATAAACTAGAATACCCCCTAGTCACGCCCTGACCTACAACACCATAGAAAAACAAGGGCTCTCTATGGTCAGTGCATGACAAGACCATGTGTAACCGCACCAGCCCAGGCTTCCACATCCGGCTTCTTGACCTCAGGGATCGTCTGAGACCAGCCATCTGGACAACTGATGAAACTGTGAGTTTGCACAAACAAAGAATTTCTCCACAAACTCGTCATCCTCACCAGGGTCTTGACCTGACTGCAGTTTGGCGTCGTAACCGATTTCAGTGGGGATATGCTCACCGTCAATGGCCATTGGCAGATTGGAGACGTGTGCTCTTCACGGATGAATCCCGGTTTCAACTGTACAGGGCAGATGGCAAACAGCGTGTATGGCATTACCTGATGTCAACGTTGTAAACAGAGTGCCCCATGGTGGCGCTGTGGTTATGGTATAGGCAGGCATAAGCTACGGACAATGAACACAATTGCATTTTTTCAATGGCAATTTGAATGCACAGAGATTCTGTGACGAGATCCTAAGGGACCATTGTCCTTTCATTCATCTGCCGCCATCAACTCATGTTTCAGCATGATAATGCACATCCCTATGTCGCAAGGATCTGTACACAATTCCTGGAATCTGAAAATGTCCCAGTTCTTCCATGACCTGCAAACTCACCAGACATGTCACCCATTGACCATGTTTGGGATGCTCTATATCGACGTGTACGACAGTGTGCCCCAGTTCCAGCAAATATCCAGCAACTTCGAACAGCCACTGAAGGGGAGTGGGACTACATTCCACCGGCCACAATCAACAGCCTGATCAACTCTATGCGAAGGATATGTGTCAAGTGTGCATGAGAATAATGGTGGTTACACCAGATACTGACTAGTTTTCAGATCCACGCCTTTTTTTTTAAGGTATCTGTGACCAACAAATGCATATCTGTATTCCCAGTCATGTGAAATCCATAGATTAGGGCCTAATTAATTTATTGATATGAACTGTAACTCAGTAAAATCGTTGAAATTGTTTCATGTTGCGCTTATATTTTTGTTGAACCCTTCTGAAATGTTAGGACTTTGTCAAGCTGTAGTAACAGACAAAAACCCCCACAATTGACAATGATTTCTGTGTCATTTGGAGGAATGAAAATGAATCTAACTTTTGTACACTAGTGCGGCGACTAAGCAAAAATACTCAATTGTGCATTTCGTGATAAAAGCAACAGAGTTGGCACAGAGGTAAATGCAAGTAGACTGAAAAGATGTAGCCACCCCAGATTTGGCCCCTGGGGGGCATTGCAGTCACTATAACAAAAAAATTAATAAGGAATTGAAATACATATTTTGCCTTAAATCAATGTATCTGGTGAGAGTCTCATCTTTGAGATTCAATTGGAACTGAGCTGATAGCCCATAGCATTCTAAAGTTAGAGCTACAAGTCTGATGGCACCGGTGCCCATATCACCCATATTGGAAGCCATCTTTGGTCGTACCGGTATGTCAGATTAGCTCAATCACCAATATCTCAGCCTCTAAGTATCACAGAAAAACAACACTTTGAATAAATAACAGACATGCTCATGAAAATAATTTGATCAAAATAACTGTTAGAAACGTAAAAAAAACATACAAAAACATATGGTTTTTTTTTACATCAAATTTGACTTTAAATGTGTGAACAATTTTTTAAAATCCGCTTATTTTGAAGATTTTAAACCATTTACTTGTTTTATATAAGGTTAACTAGAGTCGATGTCCGTGCCCCCGAGAAAATCAAATTAGCATTATACAAAAAAAGTCATTTTGCATGAGCTGCGTCTCAATCCACCGATGGCCTTCCACATCTGCGCTGGAAGGAGGCCGAGCTACAGTGGTGTAGATGTAAGATCTGTCTTATATCTCTCAGATACTTTAAAACAAACTTCCTTTTGATGTATTTTTTGACTATCTGTTTTTCCATGTATGAATCTGTTATTCAATATGTTTCTATGGGCTAATAACAGTAAGGCAAAATTCTATGTTTCATCAAATATTTTCTTTATATATGTTTTTGATACCTAAAGGGGTCCTAAAATTCGAAATACAATATCTAAATGATCCTTGGTATGACCAGCTTAAAACAATTCCACATGTTAGGAGCCCCCCTCGTAATTTCAAATAAGCAAAAAAGTGTGATGAGTCTGCAATGAAAAATACGTAGCATAATGCTTACTTCCTTTTTCATTTTTAAAATTCATTTCACTGCATCAGAGCTAGTGTACACAGAATTTCAGCTTTGCAGCCTTCTTCAGTGTGTATGTATGTAACGGTATTCCTCCTCCTCTACAACCGAAGAGGAGGAGTAGTGATTGAACCAAGGCGCAGCGTTGTGAAATGACATATTTTAATTAAACAAGACGGAATAAACACGAAACGAAAACACTTGAATAATTAACAAAATAACGAAACGAAAACGTAGACAGACCTGAACTATACGAACTTACATATAACACGAAGAACGCACGAACAGGGAAAATAGACTACACAAAAAGAACGATGTACAAACAAACCGAACAGTCCCGTATGGTGCGACAAACACTGACACAGGAGACAACCACCCACAACGAACACTGTGAAACAACCTACCTAAATATGACTCAATTAGAGGAAACGCCAAACACCTGCCTCTAATTGAGAGCCATACCAGGCAACCCTTAAACCAACATAGAAACAGAAAACATAGAATGCCCACCCAAACTCACGTCCTGACCAACTAACACATACAACAAACTAACAGAAATAGGTCAGGAACGTGACATAACCCCCCCCCTAAGGTGCGAACTCCGGGCGCACCAGCACAAAGTTTAGGGGAGGGTCTGGGTGGGCATCTGACCACGGTGGTGGCTCAGGCTCAGGACGAGGTCCCCACCCCACCATAGTCAATCCCAGCTTGCTAATCCCCCTCAGAATGACCACCCCTCTCTTCCACCCACCTAATATAGGCAACACAAAATAAAGGTACAGCTCCGGGACAAGGTAGCTCAGGACATAGAGGTAGGTGAGAATAGAGAGGTAGATAGAGAGGTAGCTCAGGATAGAGGGGCAACTCCGGACTGAAAGGCAGCTCCGGACAGAGAGACAGCTCTGGACTGAGGGGCAGTTCTGGATTAATGGCCGCTCTGGGCTGAGGGGCAGCTCATGACTGGCTGACGGCTCTGGACGCTCATGGCTGGCTGACGGCTCTGGACGCTCATGGCTGGCTGACGGCTCTGGACGCTCATGGCTGGCTGACGGCTCTGGACGCTCATGGCTGGCTGACGGCTCTGGACGCTCATGGCTGGCTGACGGCTCTGGACGCTCATGGCTGGCTGACGGCTCTGGACGCTCATGGCTCGCTGACGGCTCTGGACGCTCATGGCTCGCTGACGGCTCTGGACGCTCATGGCTCGCTGACGGCTCTGGACGCTCATGGCTCGCTGACGGCTCTGGACGCTCATGGCTGGCTGACGGCTCTGGACGCTCATGGCTGGCTGACGGCTCTGGACGCTCATGGCTGGCTGACGGCTCTGGACGCTCATGGCTCGCTGGCGGCTCTGGACGCTCATGGCTCGCTGGCGGCTCTGGCAGATCCTGTCTGGTTGGCGGCTCTGGCAGATCCTGTCTGGTTGGCGGCTCTGGCAGATCCTGTCTGGCAGATCCTGTCTGGTTGGCGGCTCTGGCAGATCCTGTCTGGTTGGCGGCTCTGGCAGATCCTGTCTGGCAAATGGCTCTAGCGGCTCCTGACTGACTAACGGCTCTGACGGCTCGGGACAGACGGGCGGCTCTAATGGCTCGGGACAGACGGATGGCTCAGACGGCGCTGGGGAGACGGATGGCTCAGATGGCGCTGAGGAGACGGATGGCTCAGATGGCGCTGAGGAGACGGATGGCTCAGACGGCGCTGAGGAGACGGATGGCTCAGATGGCGCTGCAGAGACGGATGGCTCAGACTGATCCTGTCTAGCGGAAGGCTTTGGCTGCTCCTGTCTGGCGGAAGGCTCTAGCGGCTCCAGTCTGGCGGAAGGCTCTGTAGGCTCATGGCAGACGGGCGGCTTTGCAGGCTCATGGCAGACGGGCAGTTCATGCGGCGCTTGGCAGACGGACAGTTCAGGCGCCGTTGGGCAGACGGCAGACTCTGGCCGGCTGAGACGCACTGAAGGCCTGGTGCGTGGTGCCGGAACTGGAGGCACCGGACTGGAGACACGCACTTCAAGCCTAGTGCGGGGAGCAGGGACAGGGCACACTGGACTCTCAAAACGTACTATTTGCCTGGTGCGTGGTACCGGCACTGGTGGCACCGGGCTGAGGGCACGCACATCAGGACGAGTACGGGGAGAAGGAACAGTGTGTACAGGGCTCTGGAGACGCACAGGTGGCTTAGTGCGTGGTGCCGGAACTGGAGGCACTGGGCTGGAGACACGCACCATAGGGAGAGTGCGTGGAGGAGGAACAGGGCTCTGGAGACGCACTGGAAGCCTGGTGCGTAGTGTAGGCACTGGTGGTACTGGGCTGGGGCGGGGAGGTAGCGCCGGAAATACCGGACCGTGCAAGCGTACTGGCTCCCTTGAGCATTGAGCCTGCCCAACCTTACCTGGTTGAATGCTCCCCGTCGCCCGACCAGTGCGGGGAGGTGGAATAACCCGCACCGGGCTATGTAGGCGAACCGGGGACACCATGCGTAAGGCTGGTGCCATGTAAGCCGGCCCGAGGAGACGTACTGGTGGCCAGATATGAAGGGCCGGCTTCATGACATTTGGCTCAATGCCCAATCTAGCCCTACCAGTGCGGGGAGGTGGAATAACCCGCACTGGGCTATGCACACGTACAGGAGACACCGTGCGCTCTACTGCGTAACACGGTGTCTGCCCGTACTCCCGCTCTCCACGGTTAGCCTGGGAAGTGGGCGCAGGTCTCCTACCTGCCCTTGGCCCACTACCTCTTAGCCCCCCCCCAAGAAATTTTTGGGTAGTACTCACGGGCTTTTCGGGCTTTTCGGGCTTCCGTGCCAGACGCGTCCCCTCATAATGCCGGTTCCTCTCTCCCGTTTCCTCCGCTCTCCGAGCTGCCTCCAGCTGTTCCCATGGGCGGCGATTCACCTCCACTTTAGCCCATGGTCCTTTTCCTTCCATGATCTCCTCCCAAGACCATAAATCCTGCTTCGTGCGCTGTCCGTACCTCCCGTTACACCGCTGCTTGGTTCTGGTTATTTGGTGGGTGGTTCTGTAAAGGTATTCCTCCTCCTCTACAACCGAAGAGGAGGAGTAGTGATTGAACCAAGGCGCAGCGTTGTGAAATGACATATTTTAATTAAACAAGACGGAATAAACACGAAACGAAAACACTTGAATAATTAACAAAATAACGAAACGAAAACGTAGACAGACCTGAACTATACGAACTTACATATAACACGAAGAACGCACGAACAGGGAAAATAGACTACACAAAAAGAACGATGTACAAACAAACCGAACAGTCCCGTATGGTGCGACAAACACTGACACAGGAGACAACCACCCACAACGAACACTGTGAAACAACCTACCTAAATATGACTCTCAATTAGAGGAAACGCCAAACACCTGCCTCTAATTGAGAGCCATACCAGGCAACCCTTAAACCAACATAGAAACAGAAAACATAGAATGCCCACCCAAACTCACGTCCTGACCAACTAACACATACAACAAACTAACAGAAATAGGTCAGGAACGTGACAATGTACATGTTTTTTGTCATTCAAAACAGCATTTATGGGGAACTGGTTAGCAGCAGGTGCTTCTAATCAGGATAGACAGGTCATACAGGCCCTAGTTTTGTCGCATCTGGACTACTTCCCAGTTGTTTGGTCATGTGCGACAAAGAGGGATATACAGTGAGCTCCAAAAGTATTGGGACAGTGATAATTTTGTTGATGTTTTGGCTCTGTACTCCAGCACTTTGGATTGAAATGATTTGATGACTATGAGGTTAAAGTGCAGACTGTCATCTTTAATTTGAGCAAATTTTCATCCATATCGGATTAACCGTTTAGAAATTGCAGCACTTTTGTACGTAGTCCCTCCATTTTAGGGGACCGAAAGTGCAGTATTGGGACAAATTCACGTATACATATGTGTATTAAAGTAGTCAAAAGTTCTGTATTTGGTCCCATATTCCTAGCGCTCAATGACTACATCAAGCTTGTGACTCTACAAACTTGTTAGATGCATTTGCTGTTTGTTTTGGTTCTGTTTCAGATTATTTTGTACCCAATAGAAATTAATGGTAAATAATGTATTGTGTCATTTTGGAGTCATTTCTATTGTAAATAAGTATAGAATATGTTTCTAAACACTTCTACGTAATGTGGATGCTACCATAATTAATGATAGTCCTGAATGAATCGTGAATAATGATGAGTGAGAAAGTTAGACGCACAAATATCATACCCCCCCAAATAAATGCTAAACTCCCCTGCTATTGTAATGGTGAGAGGTTAGCATGTCTTGGAGGTATGATATTTGTGTGTCTGTAACTTTCTCACTCATCGTTATTCATGACATACTGTACATCAGATTTCACCAACATGTTTGATAGATTTATTTTTCGTTCATAGTTAAATAAGTGTGGATTCTGAAAGTCAGAATTTAACGAGGTGTCTGATGATAGTATAAGCCAGTGATGACAATAGACTTGATGCTTTTACAGCTATCATTGAAAGTAAGTATATCGAAAAATCGAAAAATGAAATAAGCTTTACCGCTACTCCTTTTTGAGTGCGGACCATCACTCTTTTTTGCTTCCAAAACTTTCATAAAATAAAAACTGTTACTGCTTGATAGACAATGTCTCTTTGAAATCATTACCAAATTGGGGTCAGAGAGAGAGCAACTACATTTCAACTCAACTGCTTTCCGTCTAAAAAATGTTTTGCCAATGAACCTCAGAGAGAAGTCTCCCAAATCACCATCAAGTTGATTCCAATCGCAGAAACGTTCCATCATAATGATGGAATTGCACAACCTTTCCCCATAAGTGTTGTCCTCCCTAACACACAAACACCCAACTCAAATCCACACACTCAAAATTACCATGACCCACCAACAAACCATGTGAGTGTATCTGGATGGAGTGTGCTGTTGTAAAACTGTTGTCCTTCAAATGCCACCATACTCTAGTAAATATAGTTGTTCAGATATTTTGTAAATTATGTTTGTTTAATTCTTAATTTATAATTTTGTAACCCAGAACCAAATCTCGGTTTGGCCACCGGATCTAGAGACTACGATTCATAACAGTAACATTTTCAGTGTTATACAGTAGATAATACAATCATAAAACATTATTTTATTGTCTCTCTTCTTCCCAGATCTTACAGGATGAACAAAGAGTACACCGAGGTCAGTCCCTCTGATCCCTCCGTCAACGCCTACACCACCACCCTGTCCGCTGTGAAGGCCGAGATCGACTACAAGCACAAGAAGTGCCGCTACGTCCGCAAAGATGGCAAGTGCAATGTCCTGTTCCGCCATGTTCCTGAGGAGTGGCTCATGTACGTCACCGACATCTTCACCACGCTGGTGGAGATCAGATGGCGCGTCATGTTCCTCATCTTCGCCCTCTCCTACATCTTCTCCTGGCTCTTCTTCGGCATCATCTATTGGGTGATTGCCATGGCTAACGGCGACACGAAGGACCCTACTAACGCCCCCTGTGTGTACGAGGTGAGGGACTTCACCGGGGCTTTCCTCTTCTCACTGGAGACCCAGACCACGATTGGTTATGGTTTTAGAGGGATGTCGGAGAACTGCATGGTGGCGATCATCGTTGTGACTGTGCAGGACGTCATCAGCTGTTTTATTGACACATTTGTCATCGGTATCGCTGTGGCGAAGATGGCATCGGCACGGAAACGGGCGCAGACGGTGGGCTTCAGCAACTGCGCCGTCATTAACTTGCAAAATGGGCAGTTGTGCCTATCTTGGAGGATTGGGGACTTCCGCCGGCACCACATGGTGGAGGGGAAGGCTCGCGCCCAAATCTTCCGCCCCAACATGCACGCCACGGGCAGGGAAGACGTCAACTACAAGGACCTGGAAATCAAACAGAGTGATTTAATTTTAGCGATACCAACCACCATCTTCCACATTATTGAGCCAAGTAGTCCACTCTACCGCATGAGCCTAGAGGAGCTTCGGAAAGATGACTTTGAGTTGGTGGTGTCCTTCACCTACACAGACGACTCGACGGGCATCCTGCACCAGACCCGCACCTCCTACACGCCCGACGAGATCCACTGGGGACATCTGTTCCAAGAGATGCTGAATGTAAACCGGAGGTACTACAAGGTAGACTACTCCATGTTCCACCACACTGCTAAGGTCCTGGTTCCGGAGGTCAGTGCAGAGGAGTACGAGCAAATGAAGCTTGGGCATTACCCACGCCTCTCGCCACGCCCCAAGCGCCCATGCATTAATCGCAAACCCCCGACTCTGACTGTAGAACTGGTGAATGGCACCCCAAAACCAGAGGAACATGTAGCCACGGTTGCCACTATTGCAGCAGTTTGCGAGGATCACGGACATTTGTGTCTTAGAAGGAGCCCCGTTCTGACATAGATGTTCTACTGATATGATGATGCCAACACAATGATCAATGGCCATTCAGAAACATATGAACTCATGGACAATTTGATCATTTCTTCACAGGCAACAGTAAGAGCAGGCTGTGTTCTTAGTGGAATTTCTTGCAGGAAGTAACCCCCCCAATCCGCACACACACACACACACACACACACACAAATGTGGAATATGCTGTCATTTTGCTTGCTACGTTTTTTTGTCAAACTTAGTATCTATGGTGGAGTCACAATATAATACAAACAATTATACAATGTCTGCTCCTTAATATGATAGATAGGCTGCTGAAATCAAAGAGATACAGAAAATGAATAAAAATAAGATAATCATGATTTTTATGGAGAGGTTATGGTAACTTAATACTGTCATCTACAACAGAAAGTACTATATAGAGATTCATTTATTCTCAGAATATGTTTTGAGGTGTGAGATAAAATGCTGTTTTATTTTGTGAGTGCTTTGTAAAATATGTACAGCGCCTTCAGAAGTACCCCTTGACTTATTTCACATTTTGTTACAGCCGGAATACAAAATGGATTAAATATTTTTTGCTCACCCATCTACACACAATACCCCATAATGACAAAGTGAAAGCATGTATTTAGAAATGATTGCAACTTTATTTAAAATTAAATACAAAAATATCAAATTTACATAAGTATTCACACTCCTGAGTAAATATATGCAAGAATCACCTTTGGCTGCGATTACAGCTGTGAGTCTTTCTGGGTAAGTCTCTAAGAGCTTTGCATACCTTATTGTACAATATTTGCACATTATTATTATTATTTTTTTTCAAATGCCTCGCAAATAAGGGCATCTATTGGTAGATGGGTAAAAATACAAAACAACAGACATTGAATATCCCTTTGAGCATGGTGAAGTTATTAATTACACTTTGGATGGTGTATCAATACACCCGGTCACTACAATACAGCGTCCTTCCTAACTCAGTTGCCAGAGAGGAAGGAAACCTCTCAGGGATTTCACCATGAGGCCAATGCTGACTTTAAAACAGATTTGAATGGCTGTGATAGGAGAAAACTGAGGATGGATCAACAACATTGTAGTTACTGCACAATACTAATCTAAATGACAGTGTGAAAAGAAGAAAGCCTGTACAGAATACAACGATTTCAAAACATACATACTGTTTGCAATAAGGCACTAAAGTTGTAAAAAATGTGGCAAAGAAATTAACTTTATGTCCTGAATATAAAGCATTTTGTTTCAAAAATCCAACACAACACATCACTGAGTACCACTCTTCATATTTTCAAGCTTGTTGGTGGTTGCATCATGTTATGGGTATGCTTGTCATCGGCAAGGACTAGGGAGTTTTTTAGGATAAAAATGAACGGAATAGAGCTAGGCACCGGCAAAATCCTAGAGGAAAACCTGGTTCAGTCTGCTTTCCAGCAGACACTGGGGGACAAATTCACCTTTCAGCAGGACAATAACCTAAAACACAGCCAAATATTCACTGGAGTTGCTTACCAAGAGAACAATGAATATTCCTGTTTAGCAAAGTTACAGTTTGGACTTAAATCGGCTTGAAAATCTATGGCAAGATTTGAAAATGGCTGTGCAGCAATGATCAACAACCAACTTGACAGAGAAAACCTCCCTGGTCTTTGAGGTGGTCATTCAGAAATCATGTTAAACACTATTATTGCACACAGAGTGAGTCCATGCAACATATGTGACTTGTTAAGGAACTTTTTTACTCCTGTACTTAGTTAGGCTTGCTGTAACAAAGGGGTTGAATACTTTTGGACTCAAGACATTTCAGCTTTTAATTTTTAATTAATTTGTAAAAATGTCTAAAAACATAATTCCACTTTGACAGTATGGGGTATTGTGTGTAGGCACACAATCTCAATTTAATCCATTATAACATTTCAGTCTGGAACAGAAAATGTGGAACAAGGGGTGTGAATACTTTCTGATGGCACTGTATGTGAGTATGTTGAACACAATGATGTACCAACACATTACAGAAATGTTGAGCACAGGGCCTCCCGGGTGGCGCGGTGGTCTATGGCACTGCATCGCAGCGCTAGCTGCGCCACCAGAGTCTCTGGGTTCGCGCCCAGGCTCTGTCGCAGCCGGCCGCGACCGGGAGGTCCGTGGGGCGACGCACAATTGGCCTAGCGTCGTCCGGGTTATGGAGGGTTTGGCCGGTAGGGATATCCTTGTCTCATCGCGCTCCAGCGACTCCTGTGGCGGGCCGGGCACAGTGCGCGCTAACCAAGGGGGCCAGGTGCACGGTGTTTCCTCCGACACATTGGTGCGACTGGCTTCCGGGTTGGAGGCGCGCTGTTTTAAGAAGCAGTGCGGCTTGGTTGGGTTGTGCTTCGGAGGACGCATGGCTTCGACCTTCGTCTCTCCCGAGCCCGTACGGGAGTTGTAGCGATGAGACAAGATAGTAATTACTAGCGATTGGATACCACGAAAATTGGGGAGAAAAGGGGGTAAAATAAAATAAAAATAAAAAAATAAAAATGTTGAGCACAGTGAAATGAAGTGTTTTGCTTGTTGTGTGGTTCGTTTAAAACATGATACTTTTGCACACACGCTGTGTTCAATACACATTTACATCTGTTGCTTTTATAAACTGATCATTAAAATGATTCACTGCACAGCAAATTGGCCAGTGTTAATTAGTGTTGATTTTTCAATGTAACATTTCTAGTGTTGATTCCGGAATTAAATTAACTCCGTAAGAGTTCAATTAAAACTCAGTGGTGTAAAATAATCCCAGTGTTTGTGTTAATAACCAGAGTTGAACCAAAACCACATCCATCATTATAATATTTACCAGCATGCCCTATTGCAGGTTGTTTTTTAGAATTGTTTGTTTCAATATCTATGTTTGTGCATGTACATTGATTGATTCATTTATCTTATGCTACTCAAATATAAATAACATACATTTTTTTTAAACTAATTCAATCTGTAACTTAGATTTATTACACATGTTACTGAAATGTATGTTCCAGTTTAGATGCTTTAGGTAGTCTCATACTGTAGCTCAGTCTTCTCAACCCTGGCAGGCATTCTGAATGCGGGTTGCAGGTGAATAAAAATTGGATATCCCCAATCTGGCTGGCTTGAAATTTGCAAGCCAGAATAATGTGACATGCAGACCTGATGTGGAATGTAAACCATGAGTTTCAGGCCACTGTATTAGGGTAAAACTAGGCCCTCCAAATAAGGCTCTATGAAATATGTAATGTCTTAAAAATCTAATTTGAATGAAACATATTTGCTTAGGACGTCACTTGGTGAAAGCCACAGGACTGAAAATGAATGAATGCAACAACTATGTCTCTGTCACTAACAAATATAGTAATGGGTGGTAAACTCTACATTTCACTCGAAAGGCACACTGGAATATATGCAAATATATGGGCAGCAGGTAGCCTAGTGGTTAGAGCGTTGGACTAGTAACCAAAAGGTTGCAAGATTGAATCCCTGAGCTAACAAGGTAAAAAGCTGTCGTTCTGCCCCTGTACAAGGCAGTTAATCCACTGTTTCTAGGCCATCATTGAAAATAAGAATTTGTTCTTAACTGACTTGCCTAGTTAAATAAAGGTAAAATTAACAATAAAAAATAAATAAGGCTTTACACTAATCAGTGTGGTAATTGAACACTGGAAAGTGTGGACCTGTATAGACTCTGGAACATTGTTAAATTGAACACTCTCTATTTTTATTTTTACTAGATGTAGATGCACTGAAGGTGGGGGTGTTTTGTTGTTGGTAGTTTCATCATTGACAAATCAATCATCAGTGTATCATGAGTGACTAAATGTATTTCCTTGAATATGCAGAAAGTAGTAATAATCATGACACATGTTACCTTGTCTCTTAATACGTTACTGAAGAATCATCAGTATTATTTAACTTGGAATTGAGTGGGTACATATTTATTTAGAGACATATTGTGGTCACTGTGGTGTAAACACCTGTTAGTCTGGCATGCCTCTTTCCACTGGACCCACACTGCAGCCCAATACCCTGAAGTACAATACCTGGCATTTACAGTACCCACCTCCGTGTCATTGGTGGCAGTGCAGCACCTGGCATCTGATGAATCTGGTCCATGTCTGTAAGAACAAAGGCGAGGAATGACAAGGGAACTTTGATGTGAAGGAAGCAGATCACACTGTCTCTGTACGTGCCTTTCAGTTGCTTCGATTTTACAGGGATGTTTAAAGCCATAATGTCATTAAGGCAGTATGTTTTTTAAGAGGATAATAAATCTATCAAAAAACTATAATATTGTCCAAGATATACAAAACATGTGGTGTAACATCTAAAACAGTTACTGTAACTACACTGTCACGATGGCTCATAAACAGCAAGCTGAACATTGAGATTGATAGGCCTACTTACCCAATATCTTCTTTAAGTCATAGGACAATCATATGAGAGGTCATAGGGCACAAACATGGACACAGATATGGCACCATGGCAATATAGAGTGAATGCAAGTTGATGGACATCTCTCCATGTTTCTCACTCATACTTCCTCCCCACAGCGTCACAGGAGAGCTCATGTGGGGACCAATCATGTTCCAATATCAGTCTCGTGCTCTCCACCTTGTGGCCCTGAGCAGCATGACTGTTTTTCTGACTCCTGTAGTTGTAAATTGGGCATGAAAAGCAAACATACGCTGAGTGCCGATGGCCAACTCAGAACTCACACAGCAAGTTCGGGTAGCTAAATATATGACCTGCTATTAATAGAGCCACTGACATATAGCACAAATAAACAGTTCAATATGTGCAGAAAAGGAGGTAGGATATGGGTCAGAGCTTATCATTAGTAAGCATCCTGCTCTTATGGCATCCAACTGAAACAGCTGTGGAGCAAGACAGACAGATCTTGACCTAAAATTAAACTTTTGAGGCATAAACATCCTCAGAACTTTTATAGTGGAGGAAGATAACCAAAATATAACATTGGAAGTTAGAACAACTTTTTCCTACTAAATACATTTGCATTTTACCATAGGCTCTAGATACCATGGAAATATCCTAGATAAACAGATCAAGAATAATGTATATTTAAGTGTATTTTATTGAGAGGGTCAAATTTAGGGGAATATCTTCAGATGGGATAATGTGAAGCAGCAGGCAAATAGATAAACTGTTTCAACTTGTGTATAGGTAATGGAACCTTTTGAAGACAACAGTGCATAACAAGTTTGATTCATTCTTTTAATTTCTAACAACTCTTTATTATTTGACAGTAGCCTAACATTATTGCCTGGACATTGTAGAACATTTAGGAGAGTTTTATAACTTGTCCCGGCGGAGGGGTTTAGACTATAAAAAGATACCCTTTGGGTGAAATTATGTTCCTGTGTTCTGCTTAAAATGAACCCACCATCCCCGGCAACCCTAAAACGAATTATCGATAATCAATATTAATTAACACCACTAAACTACCAAGTTGGTGTTAAGCACGACCTTCCTTATCCAAACCCCTGACATGTCTCCCCAAACATCACTTTCAGTCTGTAGTCTATGGCATTTCTCACACGTTTCAAACAGCAGTGTAAGTGTATCAACCGACTATATGAGCGCGTTTTCGTCTCTGTAATACTATTGGCTGGGTATGGACCAGAAGGCGGAGCATGCCGGTATACGCTATTTAAATTGCTCTGGCGAACTATTTGCGAACCACATTATCAAGACCAGTCATTTTAGTGACATGAGGGACTGTCGGTTATTGCTGTCATCATAACAAGGCAACTACTTAAAAACAGAAACAAACGGTTTGAAAAGTGTGGATACCAGAGAACATAACTTCTGGAATATAATTTAAACTGTCCGTTGATCCGGTCTACAAATGAGCAACTGGTAGGTTTAAAAACCTCTTTCTAGCAATTCGTATCAAACTTTTGGGGAAGTTGATGATGCTGAATGCATGACATGGAAGAATACTGGAGTCTATTACATAACTATTAGCCAACTCAATAGACTCGGTTTTATTTTATTTGATCTCTAGGCCTATTTGAAAAGCGAGCAACAGTGGCACTTGAATGGATGCGCGGCGCAGGGGAGTAGGGATACGGGCGATTTACACGACAAAGTCATACCCACTGTGGCTGATAGCTTGCAGAGTATATAACTGCTATTCGTCATTGTTTATGAATTTAAATCATTTGATCTAACTATTTAAACCCATCATAATACGTTTAAGTGCGATAAACATGTCATGTTTATGCGTGGGCTGATTCATACATGTATGATGCAATAGGCTACACTTCTTACAAATATATGCAAAACAACATTTTACATTTGCCATGCAATCATTGTAAGTCATAGGCCCTATATTATCCATGTAAACATATATGCTTGTAGGCCTACAGTTCTAACTTGTCTGAATTGAATGTTTGAAAGACGCAGTTGGTTCCCATTTTTTTAGGCCGCACCTGTTCGTATTTGTAGATGGCATTTGCCTTATTTTGAGTGCCGCTTGGAGCCTGGCTGTAGAGACATATTTTATTGTATGTTAAAATGGTAGTCGTAAATTAAACATTGTAAAATACGTTTTTTTGTGTGTGGCTGCAGAGGTATAGTAGCACTGTAACAATTGCAAGACCATCCCTTAGGCACTCGTGAACAACTGTGCGCTGGCAGTAGGTCAGGGTTACCGTAAATTCTGTAAATTCTGTTTCTGCAGAAAAACTTCAACCATGACATTGTTTCCAGTGGATGTTGGCACTATATATAAATCTCTCAGATTAGGCCAGTCCATGAGTACTGTGATTCCATTTTCCACAGAGCATAATTATCCCACTGATCAAAAAGGGTCTGTAATAATAGAATAATAGACAGTTATACTTTTCCATTCTGTTATCATGGTCCCATAGAAACAGATAGGAATATCGCTGTTTAGTATCTATTAATCTTCCTAAAAGCAACACAAAATGAAGGATCCTGTCAAATCACAAAATCTAAATGAACAAAGGAAACAAAACAGCCTTATCTATTCAATTTCGACACTGAAATTCCTATTAATCAAGTGTTGTGTAAACCAGACAATCATCCTAATTGATATTCATTGAGGAGAGGTTGTAATGCTGACTGACTTTGCATGTCATATTACTGATTACTGCCAACAATGCAAACTTCCCCAAATAATGCCCAAGTTTGATGACAGAGGTGCTCTTAACTCCACTCATCACCAACATGCTTTTTGAGATCCAATTTAATAAGAGATTTTAGGACTAATTCTAGGAGCTGATACTGCAGATATCACACTTTAAAGATCGAATCCTTAATAGTGAAACGTCCACGTCCGTTTGTGATATTACAACAACAAAGAGGTTACTGCAAACAATGAACAATGTTTTTTTTTTTTTTCGAACAGTCATTGCAAGTGTTATAGAACAGCAGCATATGTACTGCCATTTTTTTTTCTTGATGCACAATGCTCCCCACCTCTGTTTCGTCAACAAAACAATAACAGCCATGGGGCGGACAGTGGTGCAGTTTCCCCTAGTGCGGATTCCATCTTTAAACTTACTTAGAAACATAAAAATAAATATCTGAAGTCATTCTACACACTACAGAAATTAAAGAGAGACTGCAGTCTAATCATAGCTAAACATCTCTGATGTGTTTACTCTGTGTAAAGTAATTATATTTGGGGATTTAAGTATTGCAAACAAGGGAACACAAAGAAAATATATATTTTCCTGACGCACTCATGTCCATTTTCATCATTGACTCTCATATCATCAAATCTCCCAAAAGTCTTTACTAAATTCAATACATTTCTTGTAAATGGAAAAAAACAACCAAACAAAACAAAAGCGTTCACAATGTCCGTTGCAACCATGGCTAGGACATGTATAACAGAGCAGACACAGGCAGGAAGGGCTCTCTTTTAATGAGTGGTGTTACAGTAGTGCCAGAGTTAGAGCCCCCTTTTGTCATAAGCCATTTTGCTGCTGAGAGAAGATGAAGTCCCAGAGGACTCTGTGAGTCAGCAAGTTACATTGATGCCCTCAAATGCACACATGAGCCAGAGAAAGAGGGATACTGTGTACACTTTCATGTTCACATTTCCCCACTAATCGGGAAAGTTTCCACAAACATTTGTGTAGTCAAGTCACACAGCAAATGGAATAACTGTTATTTCTGTACCACTAACACCCCATTTAAAAACGCATCATTACTACCTGAAAACACCAAGCACCACTACACGGTGCCAAAAGCCCTGGTCTGCCCTAGAAAGCCTGTGTAAATTACGATAGCCAGACCGGCCAAACAATAAAAAATGTTGACGGCCGTTTTGGCCTGTAAAATTAATTTATTATGATGAAGTTCAACCCACACAGTCAATTATTAAAAAGTTTGCTACAAATCAAGATATTTAATTAAATGGTGATCCATTCTGACTACACTTGTTGTCACACAGGACCACGTGCTGGCACAGACCAATCACAGGCTGGCAGGCTACGAGGAGGCTTGTGCCCTCATGCACACTCTTTGCACGTGCACCTAAGGGGTTGTGATGTGCTTTCCCGATGAGAGCGCAGATTCAACGAGCCTGTCAAGTGGAGATGGAGGGGCTAACCAATGTCTATGGGGCTTCCGTTATTGACGCCGACGTCATCTAGCAGCGTTGAGTTGACTCTCAGGCATGATGAAAACGATTACATCAACCATGATCCATTGTTAGTTACGACCACTTTCTCCATGATCCTTAGATTTTTTTTGTTTTTTGTTGGTGCCACTCAGCCCCATTTAGCCATATGGCGAGCTTCAAATTCAAATACTTACGGCTTCATGAGCCGTTGGGAGTTTTCCATTGGAATACGTGGATGAAGTCAGCGCTATCAACATCTACTGGTTTTAATGGGTATGGTTGTGATTAGCAAGGTATGTGAAAATGGACATTAAGAATGCACCAGTGGGCAATGAGTCAGGAGGAGTGGTGCATGCACCGTGAAATGTGACAAACAGGCTGGTGTGGCCGTCTTCACGGTAGGGTTGTCACAGTAAAAGTATTGCGATACTCAGAGGTATCGTGGCAAGGAAACAAAACATGAAGCGGACAACATTTCCTAAGGAACATTTTCTAATGATGGAAACGAGCAGCCTTATGTTGTCAACCAGAATCACATGTTTATTTTCCAAGCTATAGCACACAATATGTTACCTACAGTAGGTTTCTTAAAGGACCAAATAGTTTTATCCATGGAAAATTAGGTATTGTAGTATCGCGATACTAGTATTGTGACAACCCTACTGTCGTGACAACCCTACTTCACAGAGTGGAAGTGACGGTACTACTTGACAGGTGACGGGCCTACTGACAACCCTACTTCACAGAGTGGAAGTGACGGGGCTACTTGACAGGTGACGGGCCTACTGACAACCCTACTTCACAGAGTGGAAGTGACGGGCCTACTTGACAGGTGACGGGCCTACTGACAACCCTACTTCACAGAGTGGAAGTGACGGGCCTACTTGACAGGTGACGGGCCTACTGACAACCCTACTTCACAGAGTGGAAGTGACGGGCCTACTTGACAGGTGACGGGCCTACTGACAACCCTACTTCACAGAGTGGAAGTGACGGGCCTACTTGACAGGTGACGGGCCTACTGACAACCCTACTTCACAGAGTGGAAGTGACGGGCCTGCTTGTTAAGCAATATTAAACCAATCATTCAAGACTGTTATTTCCTCTTCCATGTTGCAACAAATGTGCTGGTAAATATAACATTTTGAAAGTGACATGTGCATCCGACGATGATCAGTCGTCAGTTAACAGTAACGGTAGGTCAAGAACTTGAAAAAAGTCCAAAGAATCCCGTACATGGGATCCCGTAGAAACACCGTAACCCACAATCCAACAAGAAATTATCTTGTCGACACTGAGGCCAACAAAAACAAGTATGCTTTGTGAATGACCATCAGTGGGACCTTACTCCTATTACTCTGTAACCTCTCTCAGTGGAGAGTGGAAAAGCCAGGATCGGGGTTGAATACGGTTGTTATTTTGTCATAACTGAATGAAATATTGTTGGCTTGAGGAGACGTGCTTGTTCTTGCTCTTGGGTATACAGTATTTGATGGTATTCTCAGGCTGCACACACTACATGGTAATCGATGGGATAATGATATAATAATCCATGACAGTTGGTGACTATTTCATGTACAGAGTTCAGATTGGAAGCTGTTACCTTTAAATAAGGACATTGAGTTCATATTGCTTTTATCATGACTCGTATCATTACTAATAGATTCTTACCTCTGTATCCGTTCTTTGACACCGTCAGTAAGTCTAACACCTTCCTATCTCTTTTTCCCTCAGCATACATCATTGCTGAGGTCCGGTCGCCCGATGAGAGAGCACTGATCAACTCATCATCCTCAGCCCTGTGGATACCAGAGGCCGTCAAGGACCGAGAGAGAGAGAGGCTTTGTCTCCTCCTCCCTCCGTCCCCCTGTCCGCCTCACTTCACCACCCCATTTCCTGCTTGAGTTGGTCCCCCTTAGCGTTTCAAAACTGTTTCTCCAACGCTTTTTCCAAAAACTCAGACTGTTTTCCAAAGCAGAAGCAGCGCCACAGCCCTCCCACCAGAACGAGGTGATGGGAAGTGTGCGAGCCAACCGCTACAGCATAGTGTCTACCGAGGAGCACGGCATGAAGTTGGCCACTGTGGCAGTGCCCAACGGGTACGGCAAGGGCAAGGTGCACACGAGGCACCAGCCCCAGAGCCGCTTTGTCAAGAAGGACGGTCACTGCAACGTGCAGTTCATCAATGTCTCTGAGAAGGGCCAGCGTTATCTCGCCGACATCTTTACGACCTGTGTGGACATCCGCTGGCGGTGGATGTTCGTCATCTTCTGCCTAGCGTTCCTCCTGTCGTGGCTGTTCTTCGGCTGTGTCTTCTGGCTGGTCGCCATCTTCCACGGGGACCTGGAGAACGACGCCCAGAAGTGCGTCTCCAACGTTAGTAGTTTTACCGCAGCCTTCCTCTTCTCCATCGAGACCCAGACCACCATCGGCTATGGCTACCGCTATGTAACCGACGAGTGTCCTGTGGCGGTCTTCATGGTGGTCTTCCAGAGCATTGTGGGCTGTATCATTGACGCCTTCATCATCGGCGCCGTCATGGCCAAGATGGCCAAGCCCAAGAAGAGGAACGAGACGCTGGTGTTCAGCCACAACGCTACAGTGGCCATGAGGGACAACAAGCTGTGTCTAATGTGGCGCGTGGGGAACCTGAGGAAAAGCCACCTTGTGGAGGCCCACGTTCGGGCACAGCTCCTCAAGTCGCGCACCACTGCAGAGGGGGAGTTCATCCCTCTGGACCAAGTGGACATCGACGTGGGCTTCGACAGCGGAGTCGACCGTATCTTCCTGGTGTCCCCCATCACCATCGTCCACGAGATCAGCGAGGACAGCCCATTCTATGACATGAGCAAGCAACAGCTGGAGACGTCCGAGTTTGAGATCGTGGTGATCCTGGAGGGGATGGTGGAGGCCACGGCCATGACCACCCAGTGCCGCAGCTCCTACCTGGCCAGCGAGATCCTCTGGGGCCACCGCTTTGACCCAGTGCTCTTCGAGGAGAAGAGCTACTACAAGGTGGACTATTCTCGCTTTCATAAGACTTACGAGGTGCCCAGCACTCCGCTGTGCAGTGCCAGAGACCTGGCAGAGAAAAAATACATCCTGTCCAGCTCCAACTCCTTCTGTTACGAGAACGAGGTGGCGCTGACTAACAAAGAGGAGACGGACGAGGGGAACGGGGGTAGCGTGGGCCCAGACGTAACTCACACAGACAATATCTCAGACTCTGCGCATCACCAGGCCACTGTGCCACTAGAGCCCAGGCCCCTGAGGCGAGAATCTGAAATATAACTGTGCAGAGACTTCAAACCACCTCACAGAGAAGACGTTTCTGATTCTAGAATCACGTCTTGTTGTTCTAAAAGGCACATTGAGCTGAGCTGGGCCTTGTGTAAAGGACAGATTCATGCCGACGGTACTGCTGTGGGAAGGGGGTAGCCGGGGACTTGTATGTAATAGTTTCTTAAAACAATGTAATTGCATATTACAACAAAAACAGCACTATGAAATGTGCATAGATGAAGGAAAATGTTCTTGAAAAATGGTTCCCACAAGAAAATGAAAAGTATACATCTCTAGCATCTATGGATAGACAGGAACATGCATCTATATAACATTGGAAGGGATGTTAGATATAATGACTTGAAATTAGCAGGCATGTCTCTGTGTATCTGTCCAGCAAATAATGAACAAGATGGTTTTAAGAACTGTAGTTTTGATTTCTATTCACTGCCCTTTAGTTGAAAAGAAAAATGCTGCTATATGCAAATTCTCTACTTTCTCGTTTCAGAGAAACTGGGGGAAAACATACAGATGTCCACCCATAGAGTAAGAGAAACATTTTGAAAGTTCTGCTCTTTCATAGTGAAAACCAAATACGTTTGTATTTAGCTAATTTGCACTTTTTAATTGATCATGGGCAACCATCTCTAAAGTACTATAAAGTTATTTAATGTTTATCCAAACAATTAAGCTGCAATTCAGCCCTTTTTCCTTATAATGAGATTGGAATTTATCACCAATTTTCCAGTGAATGCACAACTGATTTTGCCTTTGACTAGAGCCTCATGTTGCAGTGAACTGGGCGATCTTTGAAGGCTTTAGTGAATTGCATCAAAGGAAATGTAGCTCAATGTAGCTTTAACCTATTGGAGAAAATACTATGCAGCTGTTGTAAAGTAGCGGAACAAATCCCCCCCCCCCAAAAAACTAGATTATCAATTTGATACCTTTTAATATGAACTGCTACTTCAATACAGTACTTATCCAAAGCAGATATTTGAACCTGTATGGACTTTTGTTATTTGAGCTGGTCTCATAACAGACATACAACATAACATACTGTACATGAAAGGGCCGTTCAATGCTGGTCAATTCAATAGAAACATGCCTGTTTTCTGTTTTGTGTGAAGGAAATGAGCAGGGTGGTATTAGTATTGAAATTTAGCATAACTGAATTAATGCCTACAAGACAAGGGGGAGTGAAAATGAGCATACAAATGTTCTCAAAAAGTGCTGCTACGTTGTTGCATTTTGTAGGGTTTGATAACAGAAGAAGCCAAAGAGTATTATTATCATCATAATAATTGTTGAGTGTCTCATCCATTTGTTAATGGTAGAAGTAGAGCATTTTTCGAAAGAAAAAAAAATGTAGAGGAAATATTTATTTTCAAACACTCCTTTTAGAAGTGTTCATAGCACTTAATTGGAACTCATTCAGCATACGACTTATTCAATCTCACTGTGATACAGTTATGATACGCAAAGTTATGTGGCTCTTATGATGAGAGGCTTTCAGTAGTAACAAGTGTTACCGTCATTTTCATATTCAAAGCCAAAGATATAAGCCAGACTAGACTAGATCAGCAACATGTTTTAACTGTTTTTTTTAGGTGTTAGCACATGCTCAGAAAATAACTCAAGTACAGTGTTACAATAGTTATTTTTCAGTAAAAAATATGTTTAAGCAAAACAACAAAACATCAGTTTCGTCTTAGTACTTTAGTCATCCACAATTCTGCCATCACAAAAAGAGAATATCTTCTCCTAAAGTCTCTTTAAATAAGGAGACTATAAAATACAATGCATCTACCCCTCTATCATACTCTATCAATGTCTTTGCTGTTCATGAACGTGTACTTATATCCAGAGTATGCCTAAGGATTACCATGCCTTGATATCAAATATTATTTTATTTTTCATTTTAAGTTGTTTGTTGTTTTACTTGGGAATCTTGGATTGGAAAACATGGTTTAAACTAAGCCAACAGTACTGTAACCTAGGCATATTAATAAGATCTATTGAAAGCCTATAGAGTTTGCATTATGGCAAATCTATCTCCTATTTCTTTGACTGAAGGCCATTCGGCTAAAATGTTCCTTTTCTTGTACATAGACCCCCTCCCTCCCTGTTGCAGTAATTTTGTATCAGAGTCTTCCAGTTGTACTGCAAAACAATGGAATGTACAGATTTTATATTATTAATAATATTATTATTATTGTACATGCTATTATATTGTTACTTTTTTCAATAAAACCTCAATGAATGATCAAATGATGTTGTGTTCATTGCCATTGTAATAATCATTATAATAATTTAAGATATTGACATACAGTAACACAGTAAACCACCAATTATTTAAAGTTACCTAAAAATCTGTTATTGAGGTCACGTAAAAACAAAAGTATTATCTTCCATCAGGGAAATAGTACGTTAAATATCTATCATCAGGCTTCTGGGGTTACTGTAGGATGTTGTGAAAATCCCCCTTATCTTGTATCTAGTACTAGTACTAAGGCATCAAGCCATTGAATAAACCAGACAAAGTTTGTGATATATTTATGAGAACATCTCAGTGTCCCTCTGAGAATATGAACAATCCTCAAGACAGATATGTCTTTGCCAAATGGCACCCTATTCCCTACATAATGCACTACATTTGACCAGAGCTCTGCTCCATGGTCAAATGTAGTACACTATATAGGGAGTAGGGTGCCATTTGGGATGCAATATGGAAAAATACAGAATTGGCCAAGGGCCAGTGGATCAGCTCTGGTAGAGTATGTTTTGAAGGGACCCTGTACATGTGCGTCAGAAGTCTTACCTTCTACAGTAGTGGTTTAGCTTGTGATACTAAGCAGCACCCCTGTCCTACGTCTTGTCGTCTTCCTAGAACGCATTAGGGATTATTATTAAACCAATAGGGATTAGCAGCACCCCTTTCTATTTCTCTCACTCTGACACTCCACCTACAGTATATCCATCTCTTTCAGTTTCTCTTGATTCGACACACTTTCCCCGGCATTTTCCTGCTCTGTACATCGCTCATCTTGTCTTGCAGTCCACTGTAATTGTATTGATCTTTGTGCTACTCATAATGACTGTTCCAATTCTCCACAATTAGTCTATGAGTGTCAATCTGTGGTTTCCAATCAACTTCAGCTACTGTAACTCCCCAGACCATGAGAATGGATTGCTGTATTTCAAGTATGACCAGAGTATGGTCAGACTTTGGGCTAATTTTCAATACTCCAAGGTATTGAGTGTTTTTATCACTGATTTATCTCTACATCCCGTCATTTACATGTATCTCAACTGTGACATTGAGTGCAAATTTGGTTTTATTCTCCAAGATATAAAAAAATATATATAATTTAAGTTTCTAACATAGTCCATTTCTTTCAATGATCTCTGCATAACAGACAGTCTTATAGTGTCAGGGAAATGTGCAATGATACATCTCAAGGTTAAGCGCACACAATTTCCATAGCAATCACAGAAACTTAATTCTGCCAGGCCCCACTGAACTTTCAAGCTGGCGTGCCCAAAGAGAAGGAGAGCAGATCTCATTGTAATGTTTACCAGTGCTATAATGCACACACTATACTTACAAAATATTTAAGACTATTGATTCTAAGGGACTATCTCTGACTCCAATTTGTCCTCCCAAGGCACGTCAACCTTCCAAATTACAAAACTATCTGTCGAGGGAGGTGCTCTGGCACTGGCACTGGCACTGGCACTGGCACTGGCACTGGCACTGGCACTGGCACTGGCACAACCACGTCCCTTGACTAGCAGACCAGACGCACCTGGCGGGCAAGACAGAGGGATAGAAGGCACATCAGTGGCTACTGGTCACACTAGAAATACAAAGTAAGGACCCAACAAACCAATATTTCATTAGTGACAGATATTATGGTTAAACCGGGAATCTATAGGAATTGCTCTAAATCACAGGTCTGCTCTGAAGACAAAATTAATGAGAGAAAAAAAACATTGTTTGAAGCTTTTTAACAGTGTCTTGTGTAATTGCCCTGTCATCATGTCACAAAGACAAAATCCAGTATTGGAAGAGAGGAAAAAGAAACGGATGACAATAAGCCTCCACCCTTGCACGTGTGTTCAAGAGAGAAGAGGGAGGATGGAGAAAAACAGGATAAAACCGAGCTCCATGGAAAATTCCTAAATTTACAGTTCATGAAGATTGACACTAATGTCAACTTCTGGAGTCTTAACTGGCATCAGTGCTGTGGATGTGTGTGTGTGTGTTTGTGTTTGATGTATTCTGGCAGCTAAGTGATCTGATTCACTTCCTATCAAACTGGCAGAAGAGAGAGAAATAGAGTCAGATAATAACTCCAGTTCTGTTTTAAGAATCGACTCATTTGTCAAGAATGACTCAAAAGCCCTATGGGCCCTGGTCAAAAGTAGTGCACTATATAGCGAATTGGGTGCCATTTGGGATGAAGACACTGCCCAGCAAACATGAAGCTATTGGCCACATGTGGGTATATGGTGGGCAAGGAGGGCGCCAAAAACACCAAGCCCACACCAAACCCAGCACCGGCTAGCCCACACCAAGCCCAGCACAGGCTAGCCCACACCAAGCCCAGCACAGGCTAGCCCACACCAAGCCCAGCTACGTCATAATGTAGAGGCAGGTTCTAATTAGAACATTTGCAGGCGTGGTTTCAGCATATACTCCAATTCATGTTGTTAAGTGAAAAATAACAACATTTAAAAACACCATTCAAGCCATTGAGCGTTCCGAATGATCTTGGAATCTTATTTTTTAGATATGACCTTGTAGCTCTAAGGTCACAAGCAATTTTTGTGTGAACATCTCTTGGAGTGTCGTTCCAGTTTAAGTGTTCTGTTGTGTGACGTCAAAAAAAATATAATAATAACAATAATTTAAAACTCAAAGTGGACTCGTGATGTTTGTTTGTTTCTTCAGATCAGAGGGAGCAGGCGCTAAAGTGGACTTGTGATGTTTGTTTGTTTCTTCAGATCAGAGGGAGAAGGCACTCCGTGTGACTCAACTTGGGGAAATACCTGTTTCTTGCTTTGCTCTGTTGAAGGGAGTGATTTTTGTGGTAGCGTGTGTGGAGGAGGAGCAATTTAAGTTGAAATTCCTGGTGTTTGTGATGCCCGCCATTTGGTGCAACGCATATCCGGTGGGGAGCATGGTGAAACCGAGATGACACAGTCTGTTATTTTGAGCTTCTATTCAGAGTCTCTACTTGACAAGGTAGTTAGAATATATGAGTTATGCTGTTAGAGCTTTTGTACCGAATACACTGCGGTATTATAGGTGTCACGTTTATGGTCATGTCGCAGCAATGTGTAGGAGAAAGATTCCAAGGTGTGGGAAGTGTGCAGGAGGACATGGGACAGAGGAATGTGTAGTTTCGGTGGAAAAAGTTGTGTGTGTCAACTATAGGGGTGCCCATGTTGCTGGAGATCGGAAGTGTCTGGTGCGAGAGAGGCAGGTTGAGGTGGCCAGGGTCAGAGTAGTGCAGAAGATGTCTTATGCTGAGGCAGTGAAGAAAGTAGAGGAGGGTGGATCAAAGGTGAGGGACTCTGAGAGGATCCCTGTGAATAGTAGATCTGTGCCAGAACAGAGGGATAGGCCAATGAATGATATATGTTTCAGTAAGGTTAGCTTCTTAGTGTTCATAGCAATAGTTATCAACTGTACTGCAGAGATGGAGCGTAAGTCACAGAAAATAGATGTTGTGGTGGCAGCTGCAGAGAAGTATTTGGGTGTACGATATTTGACTTCAGAAGAGTTACAGGGTGTGTGGAGTGGTAGTGTCCCGTCCTCTCAGGCCATTGGCCTGGGGTAGGATCAGATAGGGTTAAAGTAGTGTAATAAGGTGCTGGGTTTTAATATTGGATGCCAACCGCCGTTAAACTCCACCGAAGAGGATAAACACTGCCATTGATGAAGTCTGTAAAAAGACTTAGATAAGTGCATGTCAGATAAGATAAATGTTTAAGTAGTAAAAATATGTATATAGCAACATCTCTGTTTTCTTTCTGATGCAATGTAATGGGCAGCCGATCCAAAAGGGTTGGCTTATTTCAGGCGAAGTGAGGGCTGCCCACAATGGGCCACACTGGGGCAATGCCTTGGGGGCTAATGTGGAGCCG
This sequence comes from Salvelinus namaycush, assembly GCF_016432855.1. Classification (NCBI taxonomy): domain Eukaryota; kingdom Metazoa; phylum Chordata; class Actinopteri; order Salmoniformes; family Salmonidae; genus Salvelinus; species Salvelinus namaycush. Next base: position 66,577,190 of record NC_052310.1, read on the forward strand.
TACGAGCAAAGGTGCATCGGCCCAATGTGGGAAGCCTACGTGGGGCCAATATTTTAGCCCTTATTGGACCCACATCATGCCAATGTCATGTTGGCTGGGTATGTACCGCCAAGGGAGGAGGGCAATAAAAGTGAGACACGGAGGGGGACGTTGGTGGGAAAGTATGGAGCAAGGAGTCAATCCATTTCTGGTTACACCATTTAATAATCAATTTATTCATTGAATTATTCATTTAAAAGTAGTGACTAGGAAAGGCACATTGAGGCTACTTCCTGTTCAAAAGGAAATAATAGTCCAATATTGTTAAGTGCCTTGCAGTGTAGCAGTGTAGCGGTTCTGGCTACTGTTGGTGAGCTTCTGTTCTTCTATTGTGTCTTTCAATCCTCCACCCTCCACCTCCGCACCTCCCCTGTTTATGCAAACAATAAAGTTGTATATGAGCAGAACAAACATCCCAAATAGGAAATGTTGGACTAACTTTCATTATGCAAACCCATAAGAGACAGAGACCAGGTATTAGCGGCAGTTTATAGTTTGATAATCTTTAATTTAACAAAATTTGACACTTTTTTTGCTCAGCCATTTATCAACCTTTTGAATATTTGTGATTTTCCAAGATCCGAATCAAAGGACAACAGTTTAGAGCTATAAAATGGGGGCAACAACACAAAACAATCCACCTCCCTCCCCAAGCAAATATGACCGGAAACACCCTTTCTTGCTATTGAACCTGAATGGGAACTTAGCTTTTCAGACAGATCCAGCTTTCTTCCAGACCTGTGATCCCTCCGGTGTTTGCTGGATTGAACCTGCCAGACAAAACCTGCCTCAGAAGAGCAGCAGGGTTAGGTAGGTTCCCTTTTGCTTTAGGGACGTCAGGGTCAAATTGAAAGGCTTTTTGGCAGATTTGTTTTTAAAAGACAATGTGATGCCATTACAACCAGATTACAAAAGGACCAAAAACTGGTTTTAAATATGTAATGATGTAATTTCAACCAGTTTTAAACCAGTTGCGCATGTATCATTGGTATGCCCCAATGGTCAGTTCAGTTAGTGCTCATGTTCTTGGACCAGAGTTCCTGACCTGTTCTGTCTGAACGTGTTGACAGTATGTGACAGTGTCGAAGGTTGCAGTGATTTATAATACAGTTGAATGACGGATGAAGGCAGAGGAGGGCTTAGAAAATACCTGCCCAGTTGAAAAATAACTGCACCTCCAAGTATGAGGATACCTCCAGGGTCCACCGAAGAGGGAGATGGGGCAAGTAAATATGTACCTCACAATGATAGACAACAACAAGATAATAGTTGGGCGACTGGCCTCGGAAAACTACACGCAGTGGATAACTTTGTTTATCCCTTGGCATCTAGCATAAAAAACTGTTTTATATGTGGACATACATTTCTGTATATTTGATCTTGATGATCAAATGTGTGAAATACGCCTGCTCATACCAGCGGTCGATAATACACTGTTTTGTGATGCTACCTATCTGAGCCATTCAAATGACTTAGCAAGGTGATAGAGGACATTTTCAAGAACCGGACAGTCCAGGGGCTTCAAAAGCCTAACTAGCTCTGACTCCTCAATGCCGACTTTGAAGCTTTGCCAGATACAGTTGACTTCTCTTTGGTGTCATGCCACACACAGTCACCATCAGAGACAAGCCACTCTGTAACAAGACAGCATGCAACACATTGCTCTTGCGCTAAAAACTTTTTTGTCCTCTTTCAAATTGTAGAGCAGCAGTCAGAAACATGACAAACCACATCACAGTCTTATTATTTTCGTACTAGTACTTAAGTTGCTAAATGTACTTACTACGACTGTCCTATGTAGATACGTGGTTGTCTCACCTAGCTACACTATATATATAAAAGTTTGTGGACACACTTTCAAATTAGTGGATTTGGCAATTTCAGCCACACCCGTTGCTGACATGTGTAAAAAAATCAAGCACACAGCCATGCAATCTCCCTAGACAAACATTGGCAGTATAATGGCCTTACTGAATAGCTCAGTGACTTTCAATGTGGCAGTATCACCTTTCCAACAAGTCAGTTTGTCAAATTCCTGCCCTGCTAGAGCTACCCCGGTCAACAGTAAGTTATTGTGAAGTGGAAACATCTGGAAGCAACAATGGCTCAGCAGCGAAGTGGTAGACCACACAAGCTCACAGAACGGACCACAGAGTGTTGAAGGTCGTAACACGTCCAAACTCCCTCTGGAAGCAAGTCAACGCAAAAACTGTTTGTCTGGAGCTTCATGAAATGGGTTTCCATGGCCGAACAGCCGCACAATGCCCACGTTTAGGGAGTCCGCTTTCAGAGTGAAATTGAGCTTGTGTCCACGAAACCTTTAAGCCACCCACATCATTCCATATTTCAATGGGTCGATCATTGATCACAAGAGGTTTGATTGCCATTGTCGATTGGGAGCAATAAGTTATGGAGCAAGTTATGACATTTATAGCTCCAGAGATATGATCTGTGTAATGCATTCATTTCAAATAGGAATGTGCACACCATGGTTGTACCTGGTATTGTACAAAGCTAACTTAACTTCAAAAGTATTGAAATGAATGGCTTGCACCATGAATTATGCATAATATTACATAATAATTTTCACATAACAGTGTTATGTGTTAGATACTTGTAGCTTTGTACTTCTATAACTGGGCAAAATCAGTTAATACTTTTTATTTTTATTTTTACTGCTATTGTATCACACTGCATAATTCATAATTATCTCTCTTCCCATTGAGTTAGTTATCCTCTATTGGCTGAAATAACTGTCCTGTACTGTGGAGCAGACCAGCTGAATACTTTTCTTAATACCCAAAAGACTTGTTTCCATTTCCTGCATCTGCTGTTTGACAGCGGCCCCAGGCAACAGACACACACACACACGCACAGACGTAAGACTCAAACCGCATAGCACTACAGCACATGCCACTGTGTAAAACCGAAAATCCCAAGTATGTCTTGATGGTAACTCTACCCAGACCTGAATGAGCGTATACGCCACTACCCTGGTAGCGATCTTGTTCAAGATCTTAGAGGATCTTGTAAGATCTTGGTACTCTTGTCCTACAGTATCTATAAGGTACTATCAGCTGGCAAAAAGTATAAGAGAAGACTAGTTGAAACTAGTCCAGATAACTTTTTCTTCGAGTCTGAACAATCAACCCTCCAATCAAATCACATTTTATTTGTCACATGTGTGGTAAACAGCAGGTGTAGACTAACAATGAAATGCTTACTTATGGGTCCCTTTCCAACAATGCAGTGTTAAAGACAAATATGTTTTTTTTTTAAAGCAATCATTATCTACGTAAGGGAAGGTATTGTAAACATGGTATCTATTTGGTTCATGTCCTCTCCTCTCCTTTGTCCCGGATTAAGGGATAAAGATACACTCAACCTGGCACATGCAGGCGGACATACAGGCACAACCTAGACCAGACAGTGGTGAGGGGCCAGATAAAGGGTTTAAGGGAGGGTTAGGTACAGGGTCCAGGGTGGCACTGCAGCTGGTCACAGCAACCTGAGCCTGTAGAGGAGTGACAAATGGTCTGCTCAACATTTATATCCCCCCCTCTCTCTCTCCCTTTTCTCTCGCTCTCTCTCTCCTTCCTTCTCCCCCCTCTCTCCCCCCTCCCTCTCCCCCTCTTTATCTTTATCAGCCCAACTAACCGGTACCTGTATGTAGCCTCGCTACTGTTATAGCCTCGCTACTGTATATAGCCTCGCTACTGTTATTTTTCACTGTCTTTTTACTGTTGTTTTTTATTTCTTTACTTACCTATTGTTCACCTAATACCTTTTTTGCACTGTAGGTTAGAGCCTGTATGTAAGCATTTCACTGTAAGGTCTACACCTGTTGTATTCAGCACACGTGACAAATAAACTTTGATTTGATTTATCTCTTTCTCTCTCTCCCCCTTCTCTCTCTCTCTCTCTCTCTCTCTCTCTCTCTCTCTCTCTCTCTCTCTCTCTCTCTCTCTCTCTCTTTCTCTCTCTCTCTCTCAATTAAATTAAAGGGCTTTATTGACATGGGAAACATATGTTAACATTGCCAAAGCAAGTGAAGTAGATAATAAACAAAAGTGAAATAAACAATATAAATGTATAGTAAACATTAAACTCAAAGAAGTTCTCTCTCTCTCTCTCTCTCTCTCTCTCTCTCTCTCTCTCTCTCTCTCTCTCTCTCTCTCTCTCTCTCGACTGAGGAAAAACATCAGCGACTGAAACTGAGGAACAACACCAGCTACTGAACGACCGAGGAACAACACCAGCTACTGAACGACCGAGGAACAACACCAGCTACTGAACGACCGAGGAACAACACCAGCTACTCAAATCAAATCAAGTTTATTTTATATAGCCCTTCGTACATCAGCTAATATCTCGAAGTGCTGTACAGAAACCCAGCCTAAAACCCCAAACAGCAAGCAATGCAGGTGTAGAAGCACGGTGGCTGGGAAAAACTCCCTAGAAAGTCCAAAACCTAGGAAGAAACCTAGAGAGGAACCAGGCTATGAGGGGTGGCCAGTCCTCTTCTGGCTGTGCCGGGTGGAGATTATAATAGAACATGGCCAAGATGTTCAAAATGTTCATAAATGACCAGCATGGTCAAATAATAATCAGGAATAAATGTCAGTTGGCTTTTCATAGCCGATCATTAAGAGTTGAAAACAGCAGGTCTGGGACAGGTAGCACGTTCGGTGGATGTTACTGAACGACCGAGGAACAACACCAGCTCAATATAATTCAAAGAGCATTTTGATGCTATATTTATTGGAAAGGCCATTTTAGTACAACTTTTTTAAACGCTTCTGAAGCCTGTATATGTCGGATGGGGGATGGTGTTCCCGTGTGGCTCAGTTGGTAGTCCGTGGCACAACAAGTTCATGGTTGTGGGTTCACTTCCAATGTGGGACCAGTATGAACATTTATAAAATCACTCTGGATAAGAGCATCTGGTAAAAATAGGATGAATGAAGCATCAGACTGAAAAGATTATACAACCATTTCAGTCAAATAGATACAGAGAGGGTGGCCTCTTTCCTGTCTTTGGTCAATGAGAGAAAAATTACCCATTCATGTTAGACTATTTTGGAAACAATTTCATTCTACTAGTGGTGTTTAAGCACACACAAACATGACAATGTTATTATGGCCCTATAAAGTCCGCTTGGTTTATAAAGTCCTCTGTTTTTTCAAATAGTGAGCTTGTGAGCTTTACCCAGCACTGGATCAAATGCTTTCGAGGAATCAAGGAAATTGTCTTTGAGGCCCAAAGCCCACCCCAGTGTTCCATTGTGCCTTTCCACACCAGATGGAACTGGGAGGGAAAGGGAAGGGAAAGGGGATACCTAGTCAGTTGTCCAACTGAACAACACGTTTCAGTATTCAACTGAAACGTGTCTTCCGCATTTAACCCAACCCCTCTGAATCAGAGAGGTGCGGGGGGGTGCCTTAATCGACATCCACGTCTTTGACAGGAAACTGTCATACATCTCATCATGGTTTCACAAATTATTTGTTTATCCAACTGTTTTGTTATTGTAACAGCATCAATATAAACAAAATGTTGGCTGTATATCTTAGCTAGCTACCCCAAATGGAATTGTCAGCACTGTTTATCAAGCTAGCTAGCCAGTTCATCTTGAACAACTTCAGTGGAAACTTTACAGGGGGAAGTCTGGGCACATTACATACAGTGCCTTCGGAAAGTATCCAGACCCCTTGACTTCTCCACATTTTGTTACTTTACAGCCTTATTCTAAAAAAGGTTTAAAACAAAATATACATTTTTGCACACCTGCATTTGGGGATTTTTTTGGTGGAGTTTTTGCTTTGTCATTATGGGGTATTGTGACGAGGGGGAAAAAATATTTCATCCTTTTGAGAATACGGCTGTAACCTAACAAAATATGGAAAAGTAAAGGGGTCTGAATACTTCCCGAAGGCACTGTATACACAGGTAACTGCCAAAATAACACCAACATAAAGTGTCTATGGCGTTGGGCCACCACCAGCCGAGAGAGCCACCAGAACAGCTTCAATGTGCCTTGGCATACATTCTACAAGTGTCTGGAACTCGGAGTTTTATTGATGGTGTTAGAAATGCTGTCTCTTGCGCCGCTTCAGAATCTCCCATAAGTGTCAAATTGGGTTGAGCACACACGCACACACTTTAAACCCCCTATGCTCCTTTGTGACCCCTCTTTCAAAGTCACTGAGATCTCTTCTTCTAGCCATAGCAGCCTAAATAATGGGCAACTGGGTATTTTCATATATGACCCCAAGCATGATGGGACGTTTTTACAAGCATTTCACTACACCCGCAATAACATATGCTAAATATGTGTATGTGACCATTAAAATTTGATTTGATTTAGTTGGTAAATTAAGTAAGGAACCACACCTGTGTGGAAACACCTACTTTAAATATACTTTATATCCCTCATTTACTCAAGTGTTTCCTTTATTTTGGCAGTTACCTGACAATGTTTACATATCATGACTATTAATGACGTCTAGAAGTTTGTACATTATGAATTTCCCATTTGGCATGTCTCTCGATGTAATGACATGACAACTGCAACCCTTCCCTTGCTTTTGTTCCATGCTGGCTGAAGACCTAGCTAGCCAGTAACTAGCTAACACCAGACACAGATAAATGGGGGAAACCTCTAATTGTATTTGCTGACACGTTGTAGTCAAAATATTGGCATCAGTAGATTAGCTACCTAGCTACGTAAACAACACCCCTCTGTGAACATGCCTTCTGCAACGTTGCTTAATCCCACCGCCATTCCACCTCCAGAATCCAAGTGTTTGACATAGGGGAGGGGACCAGTAACTTAATGATTCAACTTTAGCAATATAGAAGCAACAGAAATTTCTCATACTTTGGTCATTATACTTCGATCTGGTTTCATCCAAATAAATGTCCAATTTCATGAAAACATGATTTTGACTGTTCGAGACCTTTAAAGTGTACTCTGAGTTCGTTCCTTGGCCTTAAAATATACCCAGACAGAGCTGGAATCCAGTCTGAAGTTGAACCCCAGACCACCAACCTTCCATTACAACACCATGAACTACAATTGACAAAACAAATTTCAAACCTTCTAGTCTAGTCAATTCAATGTATGCGTCCCATGGCACCCTATTCGCACTACTGTAGACCAAGCCTATAAAGGGAATAGGGTGCCAATTGGAACACAACCAAAATGTTCACGGGCAGGTGCATCCCTGAATTCCTGGCTTTGTAAGAAAATACAGTCACAGAGCCGATTCCAGGCATAAGCGACATAAGTGTTCGTTTAGAGCCCCCGTCCAAAATCATTCTGGGTCGCAACTTACTTTTGAGAGTTAGAACACTAAAATACACAAGGTGCAATTTCTAAAATTGGTTGTGCATCAGCAATTATTATGTTGTTATGTCAGTCACTGACACTCACTCAATTATCAATATCAGCTAACAATTATTAGATTGGTAAGTTAGTCTAGCCAGCTATCTAAACTTGTGGCAATCATGGCCGAATACCGACCGGCATGCTGGGCATGTGTGCATGTGCTCTGGCCTTTGGGGGGCCCCATTGATTGTATTAGACACTCTCACTCAGATATCATTAACATCAGTGGAGGCTGGTTGGAGGAGCAAAAGGAGAATGGGCTCATTGTAATGAATGGAATGGAATAAATGGAACAGAGTCGAACGTGTGGTTTCCATATGTTTGATGTGTTTGATACCTTTCCATTAATTCCATTCCAGCCATTACAATGAATCCATTCTCCTATAGCTCCTCCAATTAGCCTCTACCAATTAACATGACATTAATCTTGGCAAAAGGTGTAGAATTGCAGAACATTTGCTTTGAAGCTGCTAACATTTATCTCCACCCCATGCCAAAATGGGTAGAATTGCAGAAAATTTGCTTTAAAACTGCTAACATTTATCTCTACCCCATGACAAAATGTGTAGAATAACAGGAAATTAAGATTACAACTAAAAACGTTCTATCCGCCATCAAGAGGGGTCCACTTAAAATGTTTTCCTGTGAGGCGGGGGCAACCAAATCTCGCTTAGGGCCCCCAAAAGGCTAGGGCTGATCCTGTACATTCAAATGACCTTGAGTAAAATGACCTTGAGTAAATTACCTTAAGTAAATATATCATAATATTATCAGCAATGTGCACAATAAACTAGCTGTTGAAGAAAGTGCTATGGTTAACTGTAATCAAAATCTTGGATTAATGATACCGATTCTATTTTATTTATACTCGAATTAGCATAATATACAGTACATGAATGTGAAAACGGGATTGCAATGCAGCGCTGTAATAACAAAATAATGATGTGGTTTAATGTGGCGTACCACATCTGAATGACATTGCATCAGGGAGGGTGACGAGTCCATGGTTTGTGCCTAGCTGCCTCGTGGTCTGAATCAGACCAGAGGGGTATAGTATAAAGGAGGATCAATGAGTTAGCCAGCTAACTTTGATAAACAACCAAAAATAACTATTTATTTCAGTTCATTAAGAAAGCTGAACTTAAGTACACGTAATTTGTTGTTGAGTCAATTAGACCATACCCATGTCAAGCTTATCTTCAAATATATATATATATATATATATCAAAATATTTAGATGTTAGCTGACTAACTTATTAATCCTGCTTTGTAGTACACCCCTCTGTTTTAAAATAGCATTTGTTTTCTCTTCCAATACTTTATCTGCGCTTGATTGAGATTGCCTGATAAGATGGAATCATTAGAATAATCCCAAAAGTGCAAACCCCACCCATCAGGCAGGCTCAATAAAATGCTGAAAAGTGTTTAAAAGGAAACAAATACTGGTCTGGATACCAGGATACGTTGCCTCTTCTCACTGACAACCGTAAACAATAACACCTAATTAGGAACCATTCATATCGTCATCATCATCATCATTACACGGCTAGATCCTCTGGTTAATTCAATCTTATCTCACTCACCCTTTTCTTAGAAACATGACACAGCCACTACAAACATGAGTCATCAGTCTGCAAATCTAATGTAATGTTTTCCTTCTGTCATTTCTATCATGTTAAACTAGAAAGGAGCAAGATTGTAATAGCAACAACAAAGAAAACAACATAGCCTGGTTGGCGAGTGCTGCACACTCATGTAGGCCTAGTTGCATATTTGATACTAGCGCAACGAGTAAAAATAATAGGCCTACATAATATTGTTTTAGTCTACACACTAAGAGAAGAGGATTCCTCAAGGGTTCTTTGGGTTCTTTGGGAAGGATGATGGTTCATTTCAGAACCATAATGACTCAAAGAACCCTTTGAGCCCTTTAATGGTTCTTTACCATTCAGAAAAGGGGTGTGGTTTGCTCACAGCTGTTTTTGTGGAACTGTGAGTGAGTGTCATTACAGTTTATCTAATTTTTTGTGTTATGTCATTACGTGTCAAATATGGCTATGGCATTGTGTGAGGCATTGTGTCAGTTGAGAACTGTTGACTAAATCAGTAGTTCTCAATTCTCTCATCAGGGACCCCAGCCGTTCCAGAGCTAGCCCACCTGATTCAAATTGTGAATTAATACAATTATAATTTTTAAAATATGGCTAACCAGAATTTTTTTGAACTGTATTGTTCTTCAAAAGGTTATTTCTTGAACATTTGCGATTGAGAAAAGTTATTTGTAGAAAAATTCTCCATAAAGATTATATTAAAAACCAAAAGAAAGTGTTCCATACAGCACCAAAAATGGGTTGCTACCATAGCTGAACCCTTTTTGGTGCTATTTAGAAACTTTTTTATGTTCCTTTGTAGAACCTTAGGAAAGGTTTATTTATAGCACCATAAAGGTTCAATTTAGAATTTTGTGAGCATGTTTCTTGATAGAACCTTCAAAAAATGGTTCTATTTAGCACCAAAAAGGGTTTTGCTATAGTTACAAGCCAAATAACCCTTATTTGGCACTATATATATATTTTTTTGTGTGTGTTATTGAATTTTGTTTTCAAATCTCAGAGGGCTATCTAGGCCTATAGGGAAGGCACCTGTTAGACAGATAAATAAAATTATGCAATATCGATGGCTCAGAGTAAAAAAAGCAAAGCAGGTTATTATACAACAGTACCTGTCTTCTTCCTTAATTGACTAAATATTTACCAAGCCTTGTTGAATGTTTCCTAGGAGACCTTAGAGACTTGACTAGCAGGGCTGTGGTTGAAAATATACTCTCTTCCCATTAGCTCTCCAGGTGGCAGACTTTGTTACCCAATGCCATCCATCTAAAGCCAGCAACATTCCCAAAAGCGGCACCCAGGGCTCGGACAGCTGTTAGCGTCCAGCTTAGACAGAGTAGGGGTGAGTAGAGGTGCCAGGACCAAAAGAAGAAGAGGTACGGATATGAAAGGTTAGGAATGTCAGACACATTAGCCTGGGATTTTTCCATCATCTGGAGCTTGTCCTGTCTGTCTGTGAATAAAATATAATAATATGCTGATGTGTTACTGTTTACCACAGCAATTGTTGTGGTTGTTGTGGCTGTGCTAGTGCCAAAGACTCACGTCCATTCTTAAAATGGTACAGGGCTCTGCTCAAAAGTATTGCACTATATAGGGAATAGTGTACCACTTTCCCAGACTCAGAAATGTCTTGGCTTTTTGTAGGTCAGTGGTGTTAGCGGTGCTATTGGAGGTCAGTGGTGTTAGCGGTGCTATTGGAGGTCATTGTGTCGTGCATGTGTTCGAATCCCAAATCCACCATGTCAGAGATGGACTGGCTGATGTACAGTATGTCTTGTTCCACACGAGAGAGAAGAATAGAATAGAGTTGTGAAAATCACGCCATTAAGCTTTGAAGTAATATAGGCACGTGCCATACAATGGCAACCCAATAAAGCATATAAATAGAGTAGGAGAAGATCCATGGGAACACAGGGATGTAGTCCAGTGGCATTCTAACACATTAGATGCTTTACAGAGAGGCCTTGACCTGGACCTGTCAGACTTTCCATGGGGGGCTGGAGAAGGGCTGAAGGGGGGCTGGGGAGACTTGGAGGGAGCAATTGGGAGGGCTATAGGGGGAGTAGGTGGCAGGTTGTCACATGCCATGGCATGCTCTACCAAGGCACACACACACACACACTTACCAACCCTACTGCAGGGTGCTGTGCTGTGTGCACACTGCTGGCAGATCCACATCCTTCACCCCGAGCGACTGTGATGTTTACACACGCTCATGCACACACACAGGGGATATTCTGCCCCTGTATCGATCTGTTTCACATGTCCTATGACACCAGCTCCCGCACCACATCCTCTCACAGCCATGTGGTGTTATGACAGTTTCCGGTTCCTATGATAAATGGAACCAAGCTTGATATCCATACGGTATTTAGTGACAGCGTTTGCCTTAGACCTCACAACAGCTTTCACAATCAATATGTGTGGTGTGGCCACGTGCGGGAGGTCAAGTGTGGGCACTCTTCAAAAAGAAAGTTGTGAATTGTACTTAAAGGGGTACAATCACTTGTCACTGTAGTGGTACCAAGTAAGGTACATCAATTGTAGCTTTAGTTAGAAGTGCAGAGATAGTACCTTAGTTACATATATTCCACAGATACAAAAGCATACCTTTAGAAAAGGTACAAATTTGCCTTTTTAGGGTACCACCACAGTGACAAAGCCATTTGTTCCTTTTTAGTGGCAAAAATGTACCCCTTCTCTATATATGAAGTCCCTCACGTGTGCACAGCTTTTTAACGTCCCACTCCTGACACCAATATAAGGAATTTGGTAGGTAACCCCGCCTCGGACTTGAACCTGGTCCAGCGACTGGCCCACAGTTGGCCAAAAATAGCTAACTGAAAGCCACACCCCCACTAAGCCATCCAATATAATTTCCCAGTGTGCCTTGCCTTTTTGCGTGAATTGTAGAGTTACCACCAATGACTGTATTTGTTAGTGACAGAGATATGGTCATTGAATTCCTTCATTTTCAGTTCTGTGGCCTTCACCAAGTAAGTTCCTAAGCTAATATTATCATAAAAAGTTAACCTCTTTCTAACAATACATTACATATCTCATGAGGCCTTATTTTACCCTAATACAGTTGCCTGAAACTCATGGTCTACAGGCCACATCAGGGCAGCAAGTAGGATTAAAAGGTAGGTAAAAAGGTAAAAGTAATGGTTGGAGAATTTCCAGGAATCTTGCAACCAAGATTCAAGGAAAACCTTAGAAATTCAACAGAATTTTGCAACCCTACCTGCAAGTCACATTATGCTGCCTTGCAAAGTGATGTGTTATTCCTATTGGAACAGCCAGAGTTATGATATCCAACAAATTAAATTTTTATTCCCCCACAACCTACATTCATAATGACTGCCAGGATTATGGACAGAGTGAGGATACTACCTAAGCCATTTAAACTGCAACAACCATTTCAGTAACGGTGCAACTACATTTTTGGATTAGTTTAGAAAAATGTGTTATTTATCTTTGTTGGCATAAGATTAATCAATCAATGACTCAATTACTCATTGAGTCATTAGTATATATATATATATATAGATCCCTACAGTAGAGCGTGCTCGGTATTAAGTTAATTTGTTAACATAATTTTAAAATTTAGTTGATAGTTTTGAGTCAGTACCACAAACATTTGAAGTAGTAATGGCTTTTCATTGACTTTGAGTTCAATTTACTAGAAGTATTTGAGTTAAAAATGCCTTGGGATTTATAGTGTACGTGCTTGTATGCGTGCGGGTGCGTGCTCATATGTATGTGTGTGTGTGTAAGTGCATATGCATGTGTTTAAGTGGAGCTATCTATCCAGGGAAGGAAGGACTGTATGACTTCCAACATGTCCTGCCAACCTGTCAAACTAATACTGGTGCTGATTCGTTGATCCTTACTGACAGAAGAAAAATACAACAGGACAATGCAATGGGAGAGATCAGGGTCTATGGGAGGGTTGTCTTGGCTAGGGTTCTGACCTCCTTCACTTGACAAACAGATGGATTTCACCCCGACAGATTTTTCAGATGCCGACTAGACTGCTACTACTGGTGCTGCTGACATTACCTTACTTGACCTGTTAAAACAATTCCTTCGTTCATCAGGCCATATGTTGTTGTTGTCTTGTTTTCATTAAGCACCTGATAATGTTTCTGAATGTAAGGGATAGAATAGCACCATTTCAGATTGCTTACTGCACTGTGTTGTGTGGTATGCTGTATGTGGAGATTGGGTATAAATGGAAAGTATTATGATGCAGGGTTTGTAATGAAAGATAGCAATATACAATTAATGCTGGAGAAATAAATATCGCTGTACTTCTTAGCGACATGAAAAAATACAATAGCATACTATGGTATAAATAGTCATGTACAGTAGTCACTGTAGTGTTTTGATGACTTTACTGTAGTATTCACTGTAGTGTTTTTGTGGACTAAAGTCTGTTTTTGTGGACTGTAGTATTTACTGTAGTATACTGTAGTATTTACAGTTAACTGCAGTATAACTCCAGTAATAAAATAAAAATGTAGTATGTACTATAGTATTCATTGTAGTGTTGCAGACTAGTATACCTTAGTATTTACTGTAGTGGTTTATTATCTTTGACATCAAAGTGAAGGCTTTCGCCTCCAGGAAAGCTACTGAGAAAATACTAAAAGAGCAAATTTCTTTATTTCTCATAAACTGTAAATGGAACTGGGGTCTGAACAGATTGTCCTGTACTTCTGCTCTTTTCTATAGCCTGTAGGGAACACATTATCTGGTTGCCATGGAAATTATTACACAGGGACACTCAAAGTCAATCTTAAATGAATCATTGTTTATTTGTCAGCGCGCTGGAGATGTTCCAACCAACTCAATGCACCATAGTACACATGTCAATCATGAGCTCTCCCTGGGTAGACTCAGTAGTTGTCTTATATACGGCTATACACAGAGAAGTTATATTTGCATGATTTAGCATAATTAATTAATCATTACCGTTTTGTTTCATTCATGTGACCGACCAATACTGTTTCATAACATGTGACAGACCAACACCTCACGAGGCTTCTACCCTCTAAGCTGAGACCTTGAAACTGAGATATATTTTGTTTGTTCGCAAAACAAGGTCTGGGTGTGCTGCCAAATTGCAGCTACTGAGAGAAGGATTTGTTCAGTCAACCACTTGCACGAAGACATAAATTGGTTTATAGAACAGCACATGAATAGAACACAGAAATTACTTATAAGAAAAGCACAACTATTAAAATTCCCATTACATTCTATCCTCTTATCACTATGTGTGATAATAATCATAACATTTTAATGTAAGCATTTAGATTTTATGTTCTATATAAAAATATTCTATACTCTATTAAAGTAAGGGAAATCAACAGAAAAAAAAACTGACACATTCATCATTTCAAACCCTTCATTCTGGGTTGTACAATCCAGTAAGTATGGTAATACTATAATCATAATAAAGGTTATACTTTATTAATGGGAGTGAGTATAAAAAAATACACACATACACAACGGATCTATAGATTCAGAGGTGAATAAATCTCTCAATGTTAACCATTGTTTCCATATTTCTTACCACAGTCGGGTTGTATTGACCTACGTTTTCACTAACTGTCCCTGGGACATCAACCGAGTCAAAATATATAACCCTGTTGTTTAACAATTCTGCTAAGACTTGGTGCTGACTCATCAGCTCAGTGTTCCACATAATGTAAACAGGTTAAGGGTTTAGATGACCTTAACCTCAACTTGTTAACAGAAATCAACCTTCAATCATTACTTATCGTCTGTAACTACAGGGGGCAATGGGGGCTCATCCAGAGTTGACATCTAACTGTTTCACCATCTTCTGGAGGAGTAGAAAACAAGTTAGCTGCTGAAATCATAGCCAGAGAGGCACATCGCCTTACAGCATGTAAATAACATTTCACAGGGAATAGAAAGTGAACACATGTTATAATAGTTTCACACCAACCTTGCTAAGAATGAGATTGCTGCAAGGTTAGCCCAAGCTACAATCTTGTGTCTCTCCTTTTTTTAGGGGACAGCTCTGTCTCTAGAAGCCTTGCCTTTCCATATCATAATTATAACTATTGATAAATTATCCAACCCAGATTTAGAATGACAGTTCTTAGTGCTTCACGTGGGTTCTATCATTTTAATGTAAGACCTTCGCTTTTCTCATCACTTGTGGTAATGACAGATTAAAATACCAATGCCTTCTTAGTCTAAATTTACTATAATTTTTGCAGTGTGCAGACCTTCACAATCAACCTGATACCTCAAATAAACAATTTCGGATAAGCTTAAATAAATTACGGGCACGGTTGACCACACCCCTTCACGGCAATCATTCTTCCTTTCCTGGCGTTTCATGTTCTTCTTCAGGTAGTGTTTCAGTTTGTCCTTTTAATGGCACATGTTCAAAGTGGATGGCCCTTGATAATGTATTTTACCTTTACAGTCATTATGTCTTTGTCCATTTTCCTACCAGTAAACCAGCAGCATGAGAGAAGCTTGGACTGGATCTCTCTCCATGCTCACTTGTGTGTGACTAGGGTGGGTCATCTAGGTAATTATATGTCTATGTTGGCCTGGTATGGAGCCCAATCAGAGGCAGCTGTTTATCGTTGTCTCTGATTGGGGATCATATTTAGGCAGCCATTTCCCCTTTGTGCTTTGTGGGATCTTGACTATGTATAGTTGCCTGTGAGCACTATGTTAGCGTCACGTTTTGTTTTGCTATTTATTGTTTTGTTTTGCTGAGAGTTTCACCTAGTAATAAAAAGATGTGGAACCCAGATCACGCTGCGCTTTGGTCCAATCATTATGACGAACGTGACATCACTCCACATGGACCCAATGTCGCACTCCTGAGAGAAAAAGCATGAGAGAAAAGGCAGTTGATAGCTTCAACTGTTGTGTACTTGTTGCTGGCTAGGACTCAGGTCTCACAGTAGAAGTGGTGAAGAACCATACTGAACGCCATTTTCACCATTTATAGCCGGTTAGAGGTTATCACTGTTCATCGGCCGAATTATCTTCCATGCATCTATATACCATCTTTGCCATTACCTCGAGAGAGGACAGACCAGAACAACAGTTTAGTTTAAAACAACAACACACCATTGAAACCCCCGCAAATTGGCTTATACTCCCTTATCATCTTGGCGATCTCACTGCAGAGTTATAGGTCAGGGAGTCAGAGGGCTAATCCTTAGGGAGAAAACCCAACCATCCAGTAGACCCAATCTGGTGAGATTTGTTATTGAAGCAGGACAAAAACAAAGAAAAGAAAACAACAGCAATACAAAGAAAACACAACAACAACAGTAATACACATATATCACTTGAAGTGGGGAAAACTTCCATTCATTTGGAGTAACTGTCATCCATTACTATCATCTATTTTTTCCTTTTGCAGGCAGACGTGAAGAAATCAATTTGCATATTTACCAAAGGGCCCCAGGGGACTGGTAATTTCCCCTTTGGACTCACATCGTGATTCATGCATCTGAAAAAACAACAACACTGCCTTAAATAAAAAATTAACGAATTAGAATAAATCAAATTACATGATCTCTTGATAACTCCATAAGGAAATAATTGTATCGCATAAGGTAATGTAAAATAGACTAGAGACAGCTCTCACTCTCTGTCCTTCTCGTGGTCCAAATCACACATAGGACTATTGATAAATAATAAGCTTCTTCTTAATTATTTGTTTTTACATATCCCATATTAAAACAATTATGTCTATTGTCTTCCTATTAAGGTTGATCAGGCCTCACGAGGAAGTCAGAACAGAGGTCAGAGATCAGTCAGCCCTATTAAGTGAGTGTTTGTTTCCTGTACCTCAGACATTATTTAAAGATATTTCAAACATTTTAAACATTTTGTGTATCAGGTTTACATTGGGTTTTTCAGTACATTTTTTCTAATCAAGAGAATTTACATGCGTGCAAATAAAAAATCTGAGAATAGAAACTTTCATTTGTGTACAGCATCATTTCTAACCCGTGAAAAACCCATTGAAACAAAATAAAAAGACCCCACACATCTAAATCGAACAGAGTATTAACCACTAACAAATATTCATTAACAGGTGGGTTGTGTGTGGGTGCTAGCATGTGTGTGGCAAAAAAACAATTTGGGAGGTCCCTTAACAGCTGGATCCGGGTACAAGTAACTGCTCTCCCAAGGCCTTGCTTCAGGAAGCATTTCAAAGGGAGAGATACAGAATCATTGATAAATATGAAATAAAAACTTGGCAGCGGACATTCCATCAGTCCTGTAAGAAAGAAAATAAACATGTACTTAGTTTTCACTATGCTACATTTTAATCAGTCCTAAAAATGTGTAATCTTTAATCGAATTTACTGCATCTTAGGCAGGAATTCTTAAACACACAGATCACTCTCAAACCACATTTTGCTTTTCCCATTATTGCAAGGTTTAAAACAAAACAAATATGATAACTTTCTCCATATTGGAAGGCATTGTTTTCATTTTAGTATACCTTCAAAAAGTTACTCTATATTTTTATTATCAATCTCTGTTGGATATTCACTTTCTGCTTCAATATTTATTAACTTCTTGCGAATATAGGGGGTGCTGTTTCGACTTAGCATAAATTGGTCTCCAGATTAAACTGCCTAGTACTCAATTCTTGCTCGTACAATATGCATATTATTATTATTATTGGATAGAAAACACTCTCTAGTTTCTATAACCGTTGGAATTATGTCTCTGAGTGGAACAGAACTCATTCTACAGCACTTTTCCTGACAGGGAGTGAGATTTCAGAAATCTTGGCCTCTGGTCCCAGGTCAGTTTTAATGTCCCTGTGAATGCTATGGGGATACAAACACTGCCTACGCCTTCCTCTAGATGTCAGTAAGTGGTGACAATTTGAATGGAGTCGATTGCGCAATCAGGGCCTGTATAAAACACCAAAGAGCGGAAGTACATGTCTTTTCTTCCCTGCGCTTGGCGCACGATGGACGTCGGACTGGCCTCTTTCCAAGCTTTGGTTTAGCCAGTAATATATCGCCGGTCATGTTTTTACTCGTTATAGGTGTTAAAAACATCATAAGGTAGTTAATTTAAACCGTTTTATAGCAATTTATATCCGTTTAGTGCGATTTTCTGGCATTTCTTTGTGACGCACTTCCAAGAGCTGGACACTTTTCTAGTACATGCCGAACGTTAGTGGCCATTTCGACGGGACAAGAGGACATCTTTCGACCAAAAGACGATTAGACCGGAGAAAGGATACATTGCCCAAGATTCTGATGGAAGATCAGCTCATAGTAAGAACTATTTATGATGATAAATCGTTGTTCTGTAGAAAAATGTTAAACGCATATTCCGCCATTTTCTTTGGGGTAGCTTCGCTTTGGCGCACCCGGTATTGCACAGTAAGGATAATTTAAAAAATGTAATTCAGCGATTGCATTAAGAACTAATTTGTCTTTCAATAGCTGTCCACCCTGTATTTTTTAGTCAAGTTTATGAATATTTATTCATTAGACTAGATCACTGTCCAATATGGCGCCCGACATTTTCAGGCCAGTTTTGCTACTATTCTCATTGTATAACCACGTTTTTTTGTGGCTAAATATGCACATTTTCGAACAAACTCTATATGTATGTTGTAATATGATGTTACAGGAGTGTCATCGGAAGAATTCTGAGAAGGTTAGTGAAAAAATTAATACATTTTGGTGGTGATAATGCTATCGCTCTTTTTGCCTTGAATCAATGCTCGGGTAACGTTTGCACATGTGGTATGCTAATATAACGATTTATTGTGTTTTCGCTGTAAAACACTTAGAAAATCTGAAATATTGTCTGAATTCACAAGATCTGTGTCTTTCCATTGCTGTGAGCTGTGTATTTTTAAGAAATGTTTTATGATTAGTAATTAGGTAATACACGTTGCTCTCTGTAGTAATTCTAGTCGCTTTGGGGAGATTTGTGATGGTGGCTGCAATGGCAAACTATGATTTATACCTGAAATATGCACATTTTTCTAACAAAACCTATGCTATACAATAAATATGTTATCAGACTGTCATCTGATGAAGTTTTTTCTTGGTTAGTGGCTATTTATATCTTTATTTGGTCGAATTGGTGATAGCTGGTGATGGAGTGAAAAAATAGTGGAGTAAGAAAAATGGTGTCTTTTGCTAACGTGGTTAGCTAATAGATTTACATATTGTGTCTTCCCTGTAAAACATTTTAAAAATCAGAAATGATGGCTTTATTCACAAGATCTGTATCTTTCATTTGGTGTCTTGGACTTGTGATTTAATGATATTTAGATGCTACTATTTACTTGTGACGCTATGCTAGCTATGCTAGTCAGTGGGGGGTGTTAGAGGTTAAATGTTATTTAAGATTCTATTATTTTATATAATAAAATATATAATATATTTTATTATTTTAAGATTCATATGTAATGCTTTGGAGGGATCTATATGTATTTACTGGGTTGGCACTGTCCTAGTCCCCAGTAGATATCACTCTCCATCCATAATAAGTCTGGCACCTGAAACTACAGGGAAATAGATGCAGTCTCCATTTTGCCTACTCACGAATTGGTTTAGAATGTCATCATTTGGGATATCAATGAAAACTCCACTGGTAGTACAATAAATTGTAGCCTTTTAAGTTTAGTTAACAGAAAATCATGTTCAACATTCATTGGTTCTATTTAACAGGGTATGGGCTTATTTCAAAATGCATGGAGGAAATCTTTTAAGCATTTATTAGTTCTATTGGTTAGGGGTAAGTCAAGTCCCGTACAATGCTTTAACTCTTATAATTTCTCAAATTATCCATAAACGGACCACTCTGAAGATTCCTCAGAATACTTTTTTCACCACTCACGTACGTCTACGTGTGGGTGTGCTAGTTGTATACTATTATCATTTCTCTATTCTTACTTCATCAGACAATCATAATAACCCATTACACTCAATAGTATGTTACTTTATCTCTAGTAACCCATTACACATTTGTGTTACATCACAAACTCCTCCTCTAGACTAGTGTTCTATTCATACAGGGGTTTAAATATTTACACTAGTTCTATTTGACAGCATATTCGGAAATAGTTCTCTCTTCTTTCATATCTTCATACATAATAACGTTATACATTAAACTCCACTGATGAGACACGTTGTCCTCATATAATCTAAAGTCATGTTATCCTCAGAGACATGTTAACCTCATTACCAATGAGACGTTATCCTCGACATTAACGAGACATGTTATCCTCTTTACTAATGAGACATGTTATCCTCTGAGACATGTTACATATCTGATTTCTGTGACATGTTATCCTCTACCTGTAGATCCAAAGGTGGTGTTGGATTGACCCCTAGATAACGTTACTAATCAGCCCACGCAGAACTGGAAAGCTCAGCTCAAAGAACTGGAAAGCTCAGCTCACACAGAACTGGTTGTAGCATTCATTCACCTCTTTCACACGTAAGCTAGTCTCCTGACAGCTCTCATTCACTCAATACTTAATAGCTCAATTGCAATCCTCTTATTATCCACATTTCAATCTCCTTATCCAAATTCCAATCCTAACAGTAATAATTTCAATCTATTTGTTATTCAAATTTCAATCAGCCAAATTGCAATCAGCTTAATATGTTATATCTCACAACTTTCACATCCACATTCACTTAGTACTACTCCCAAACATACTCGGCAATCTCCTCATTACCCAAGTGTGTCGTCAATAATTCTCTATGTCGTTACTTGCTATGCACATAAATAACACCCCGTACTCAAAAATAGCTTGTGTTATTTTTTTGTGGCTGCAGACCACATTGACATTTCTTATAAATGCCTACAGACAGCTGTCGGCGTGCATTCCATGGTACCGTTACGCACTCGCTCTAGTCTTCTCATAGGACTAGTGAATGGCATTCTCTCTATATGACTATGGGTATGTTTTTTTGCGTTACTCACTTTGATTTTCTTTTTTATATTTTTTTTACATTTTTTTTTACAGATTGATTTAAGATTACTTACTGAAATCAGTTGCCATCCCTCAACTGTTCGTGGATGATTTGTCTTCTCCTGGGCAACTCACAATAAGGGTCTGGTCTGGGCAGGTCCTCGTACTCTTTTGGTCAGACAGGAATTTCCCTCACGCTTCATAAAATACGCCACCGGTTTTCTTCGCAGACCCCCACTGTAAAGCTCCGCAGGCAGAACCAATCATGTTGTTCGTTGACGCCAAATTGTTGTGGACATTCTTACACAAGAACATTCAAAGTCAATCTTAAATTAATCATTGTTTATTTGTCAGCGTGCTGGAGATGTTCCAACCAACTCAATGCACCATAGTACATATGTCAATCAGGAGCTCTCCCTGGGCAGACCCAGCAGTTGTCTATATACGGCTATACATAGACAAGTTATATTTGCATGATTTAGCATAATTAATTAATCGTTGCTGTTTTGTTTTATTCATGTGACCGACCAATACTGTTTCATAACATGTGACAGACCAACACCTCACAAGGCTTCTCCTCTTTAAGCTGAGTACTTGACACAGAGATATCGTTTGTTTGTTCTCAAAACAAGGTCTGGGTGTACTGCCAAATTGCAGCTACTGATAAGAGAAGGATTTGTTTAGTCAACCACTTGCATGAGCGCAGAAATAGGTTTATAGAACAGCACAAACATCAGAATCCCCATTACATGCTCTATACTTGGCATGTAGGTTTCTCACTTATGGGTAGCACAAATTGCGATATGGCGGAGGGGAATGGGCAGCGTATATTTGGTATTTGGTATTAATTAGGATCCCCATTAGCCACTGCAAAAGGATCAGCTACTCTTCCTGGGGTCCACATGAAACATGACATAATACAGAACAGTATTAGTCAAGGACTGAAATAAATCTATTTAACCTCTAACACCTCCCAAACCCGGATCCGGGAGCACCCCCATCAGTAGAAAAGCTACTAGCATAGCCTAGCATAGCGTCACAAGTAAATACTAGCATCTAAATATCATTAAATCACAAGTCCAAGACACCAGATGAAAGATACACATCTTGTGAATCCAGCCATCATTTCTGATTTTTAAAATGTTTTACAGGGAAGACACAATATGTAAATCTATTAGCTAACCACGTTAGCAAAAGACACCACTTTTTTTTACTCCACCATTTTTTTACTCCATCAGTAGCTATCACAAATTCGACCAAATAAAGATATAAATAGCCACTAACCAAGAAACAACTTCATCAGATGACAGTCTGATAACATATTTATTGTATAGCATATGTTTTGTTAGAAAAATGTGCATATTTCAGGTATAAATCATAGTTTACCATTGCAGCCACCATCACAACTCTCACCAAAGCGACTAGAATAACTACAGAGAGCAACGTGTATTACCTAATTACTCATCATAAAACATTTCTTAAAAATACACAGCGTACAGCAATTGAAAGACACAGATCTTGTGAATCCAGACAATATTTCAGATTTTCTAAGTGTTTTACAGCGAAAACACAATATAGCGTTATATTAGCATACCACAATAGCAAACATCACAACAGCATTGATTCAAGCCAAACATAGCGATTACGTATAAACCACCAAAAGATATTAATTTTTTCACTAACCTTCTCAGAATTCTTCAGATGACAGTCCTATAACATCATATTACACAATGCATATAGAGTTTGTTCGAAAATGTGCATATTTAGCGGCACAAATCGTGGTTATACAATGAGAAAAGTAGCCAAGTGTCACGTTCCTGACCTATTTTCCTTTGTTTTGTATTTATTTTAGTTGGTCAGGGCGTGAGTTGGGTGGGTTGTCTATGGTTGATTTTCTATGTTGGGATTTTGTGTTCGGCCTGGTATGATTCTCAATCAGAGACAGCTGTCAATCGTTGTCCCTGATTGAGAATCATACTTAGGCAGCCAGGGTTTCACTTGTGTTTTGTGGGTGTATGTTCCTGTGGAGGTTTTGTTGCCACACAGGATGGTTTCGGTTTTGTCATGTTGGTTGTTTTGTATTTTGAAGTGTTTTGTTGACTTTCATTAAAAGAATGAACACTAACCACTCTGCGTTTTGGTCCACACCTTCTGTCGGCGAGGACAGCCGTAACAGAAACACCCACCACAAACGGACCAAGCGGAGTGGAGAAGGGCAGCGACAGCAGCAAAGACAGACAGAGGAATGGACATGGGAAGACGTCTTGAACGGCAAGGGTTGCTACACATGGGAGGAGATCCTGGCTGGAAAGGATCGCCTCCCATGGGAACAGCTGGAGGCAGCGAGGAGAGCAGAGGCAACCGGAGAGAGGAACCGGAGGTATGAGGGTACGCGGCTAGCACGGAAGCCCGAGAGGCTCACCCAAAAATTTCTTGGGGGGGAGCTAAAGGGGAGTGTGGCGAAGCCGGGTTGGATACCTGAGCCAACTCCCCGGGCTTACCGTGGAGTGAGAGGGCGTCGTACTGGTCAGACACCGTGTTATGCGGTGAAGCGCACGGTGTCCCCAGTACGCGTGCTTAGTCCAGTGCGGGCTATTCCACCTCGCCGCACTGGTAGGGCTAGGTTGGGCATCGAGCCGGGTGCCATGAAGCCGGCCCAACAAATCTGGCCTCCAGTACGTCTCCTCGGGCCGGCGTACATGGCACCAGCCTTACAGATGGTGTCCCCGGTTCGCCAGCATAGCCCAGTGCGGGCTATTCCACCTCGCCGCACTGGCAGGGCTACGGGGACCATTCAACCTGGTAAGGTTGGGGAGGCTCGGTGCTCAAGAGCGCGTGTCCTCCTTCACGGTCCGGTATATCCGGCGCCACCTTCCCACCCCAGCCCAGTATCATCAGTGCCGACACCACGCACCAGGCTTCCAGTGCGTTTCCAGAGCCCTGTTCCTCCTCCACGCACTCTCCCTGTGGTGCGTGTCTCCAGCCCAGTGCCTCCAGTTCCGGCACCACGCACCAGGCCTACTGTGCGCCTCAGCAGGTCAGAGTCGGCCGTCTGCCCAACGCCGCCTGCGCTGCTTGCCTGCTCAGCGCTGCCTGAACTGTCTGCCTGCCCAGCGTTGTCTGAACTGTCTGCCTGCCCAGCGCTGCCCGTCTGTCCCGAGCCGTCAGAGCTGCCCGTCTGTCCTGAGCTGCCCGTCTGTCCCGAGCCTTCAGAGCCGTCCAGCCAGGACCAGCCAGAGCCGTCCAGCCAGGACCAGCCAGAGCCGTCCAGCCAGGACCAGCCAGAGCCGTCCAGCCAGGACCAGCCAGAGCCGTCCAGCCAGGACCAGCCAGAGCCGTCCAGCCAGGACCAGCCAGAGCCAGCCAGCCAGGACCAGCCAGAGCCAGCCAGCCAGGATCCGCCAGAGCCAGCCAGCCAGGATCCGCCAGAGCCAGCCAGCCAGGATCCGCCAGAGCCAGCCAGCCAGGATCCGCCCCTCAGTCCGGTGCTGCCCCTCAGTCCGGTGCTGCCCCTCAGTCCGGTGCTGCCCCTCAGTCCGGTGCTGCCCCTCAGTCCGGTGCTGCCCCTCAGTCCGGTGCTGCCCCTCAGTCAGGTGCTACCCCTCAGTCCGTTACTGCCCTTTGGAATAGTGGGATTGACATGGAGGGTGGATATTGGGAGGAGGCCACGGAAGCGGGGGTTGACTATGGTGGGGTGGGGACCACGACCAGCGCCAGAGCCGCCACCGTGGACAGACGCCCACCCAGACCCTCCCCTAGACTTTGTGCTGGTGCGCCCGGAGTTCGCACCTTAAGGGGGGGGGGTTCTGTCACGTTCCTGACCTATTTTCCTTTGTTTTGTATTTATTTTAGTTGGTCAGGGCGTGAGTTGGGTGGGTTGTCTATGGTTGATTTTCTATGTTGGGATTTTGTGTTCGGCCTGGTATGATTCTCAATCAGAGACAGCTGTCAATCGTTGTCCCTGATTGAGAATCATACTTAGGCAGCCAGGGTTTCACTTGTGTTTTGTGGGTGTATGTTCCTGTGGAGGTTTTGTTGCCACACAGGACGGTTTCGGTTTTGTCATGTTGGTTGTTTTGTATTTTTAAGTGTTTTGTTGACTTTCATTAAAAGAATGAACACTAACCACTCTGCGTTTTGGTCCACACCTTCTGTCGGCGAGGACAGCCGTAACACCAAGCTGCAAAGAAAATGTCAGGAGAAATCTTGGGAAAGGCACCTATTCTAATCGAAAACTATTCATAAACTTGACTAAAAAATACAAGTTGGACAGCAAATGAAAGATAAATTAGTTCTTAATGCAATCGCTGGGTTAGATTTTTAAAATTAACGTTACTGCGCAATACAGCGTGCGCTAAAGCGAGACCGCCCCATAATTCATGGCGGAATTATTATTTAACATTTGTCAACATAAGTACGAATTAACAGCATAAAGACTGCTTACTATTAGCTGAGCTTCCATCAGAATCTTGGGCAAGGTGTCCTTTCTCCAGAACAATCGTCTTTGGGTTGAAAGATGTCCTCTTGTCCGGTCGAAATAGCCGCTAATGTTAGCCACCAACTGGAGAGGTGTCCACCTCGTGAAAGCGCATGACAAAGAAATCCCAGAAAATCGCAATAAACTGCTATAAGTCGGTTTAAATTAACTACCTTATGATGTCTTTAACACCTATAACGAATAAAAACATGACCGGAGATATAGAACTACTAAAACGAAAGCGTTTGCAGGACGCCATTGTGATGTCTTCTTGCGCCAGGCGCACCGTTGAAAAGGACGGTACTTCCGTTCCACGGTCTTATATAAGGTCCCAGATTGCGCAATCCACTCCATTCAAATTCTCCCCGCTTACTGACATCTAGAGGAAGACGTATGCAGTGCATGTAGCCCGATGGCTTACATGGGGACTTATAAACTGACCTCAGAACAGGGACCTCGATTTCTGAAATCTCACTCCCTGACAGGAAATGTGCTGCAGAATGAGTTCTGTTTCACTCAGAGAAATAATTCAAACGGTTTTAGATAATAATATGCATATTGTATGAGCAAGAATTGAGTACGAGGCAGTTTAATTTGGGAACTCATTTTCACAAAGTCGAAATGGCGCCCCCATAGGCTCAAGAAGTTAAAACGTCACACGTAGTCTACATATCAGTACGTATACACAATATCTAGGTCTAGTATATAGTACAATGCAAATTACAATACAATATATATAAAATGGTTGTCACAGTCCCCTTTGTGCAGTAAGGTGTTCTTTTATCTGTTTTTTCTAGCTTGAGTTACCTGGGGTGGCAAAGAGTTCCATGTAGTCATGGCTCTATTTAGTATTGTGCATTTCCCAGCCTCTGTTCTGGACCTGGGGATTGTGAAGAGACCTCTGGTTGCATGTCTTGTGTTGTACCGATGAGTGTCTGAACTGTGTGCCAACTGCTTGAACAGACAGTTTGGTACCTTTAATACATTAATACCTCGCACCAATAGTAATGCAGTCAATCTCTCCTCAACTTTGAGCCAGGAGAGACTGACATGCAGGTATATGCAAATTAAATACTGTTGTATTTACTATAGTTTTAAAAAGTGTATTGTTTTTGCGGACTGTAGTGTTTATACTACAACATTCTATAGTAAGTACTACACATAATCGAGGGATACTAGTGTGTAGTATATTATTCTACAGTATTCTACAGAATTCTATATTACTATACGTACCATAGTATTCTATAGTAAACTGTAGTATTTTTTTTATGTGGATACAGTCACGTTTGACATTTTAGTCATTTAGCAGATGCTCTTATCCAGAGAGGAGTACAGTTAGTGCATTCCTCTTAAGATACTCTTTGAAGAGGTAGGGTTTCAGATGTTAACTTAAGTGTTCTTTAAGAGGGGCGAGGCCAGACTGGCCCATTGATTTAATCCGCACCTGGGATTTTCAATGCTCAATGTAACTCATTCATCATGACAGATCATTTAGTCTGCTTTAAAATGACATCGCTACGAAGCAAGTCAGCCCACACTAAGTCAATAAAAAATTCCCAAATGTACTATAGCCCCTCTCCCTCTTTGAATGTGTCCCAATTGGCACCCTATTCCCTATACAGTACACTACTGTTAACAAGAACCCTATGCGAATAGGGCTGCCTTCTGGGACACATCCTCCGTCATTTATTTTCATTTGGTCAGAGCGAAGGCTCATAGCATGATTTTATCAGGCAGGATGAGAGATACACAAAGACATTGTGAATGATTAAACGAACACCACAAAAGGCCCAGGACAGGGTAGGCAGGGCTGCTGCTGTGTGTGCCAAATATCAGCAGATAAATAAAGAGAGGATTAACTTCTCCTGGGTGAGGGCGAACTGGATGGATAGAGGGATGAGGAGGGAGTGGGGTTATTCAGTGGTCAGTGTGGTTGATAGGGGGCCACTAACTGAAGGGATATAGGGGACTGGGGCAGGACTGGGCTGGGCTGGGCTGGGCTGGTCAAAGAGGGGAAGAGAGAAAATAACAGCTGTGGAGGGAGGATGAAAAGGATGGAATAGATTCAGAAAGAAGTAAAGTGAGTCCTGGCTTATGGTGGCAGAAGTCTGGCAAACACCTCTCTGCTCTCAGTTATTGTGTCCAGCAGCGAGACACATTCTAGATATAAGGCTTTGGTTTGAAGCTTGACCTCCAAACCACGAGAGAAAGGGGAGGATAAAAAGGACATGAAATTGATTAAATCTTAGATAAAAGGGTTCTATGGCTTGCTTCATATATGGCACTCCTAAAAGATGCTATCAATAACCACAATGAACCTTTTTTTCTAAGATTATAGGGAAATGTGTACTATAACATATGGGGCATATAAGATACATCTGGTGGGAGAGGTGATTAATAGGGTGCATGAGCAATGCATTCATACTAACACCTAACATGCTCTGGTGTATTTGTATTTATTAGTTCCTGCCAAGGCAGCAGTTACTCTTCCGGGGGTCCAGCAACATAAGACAGTTACATACATGTTAAAATATTACGTAACATTACATTTTATAACACCTTACCCAACACATTCAGTGTGTTCCCTCAGGCCACCACTCCACCACCAAATATTTACAATACAACATCCATGTGCATGTGTGTGTAGATTGTGTCTTATCAGGTGCATGTGTGTCTGTGCCTGTGTGTGTCTCTCTACAGTCCCCGCTGTTCCATAAGAGGTATTTTTATCTGTGATGTATATCCAAATCTACTGCTTGCATCAGTTACCTGATGTGGAATGGAGTTCGATGTAGCCATGGCTCTATGTAGTACTGTGTGCCTCCCGTAGTCTGTTCTTGACTTAGGGATTGTGAAGAGATCTTTGGTGGCATGTCTTGTGGGGTATGCATGGGTGTCCGAGCTGTGTGCTAGTAGTTTAAACAGAGACCTCGGTGCATTCAGCATATAAACACTTCTTACAAAAACAAGTAGTGATGAAGTCAATCTCTCCTCAACTTTGAGCTATGAGAGATTTACATGCATATTTTTTATGTTAGCTATATGTGTACATTTAAGGGCCAGCCGTGCTGCCCTGTTCTGAACCAATTGTAACATTCAGAGGTTCCTCTTTGTGGCTCCAGACCACACGACAGTAGTCCAGGTGTGACAACACTAGAGCCTGTAGGACATGTCTTGTCGATCGTTTTGTTAAAAAGGCAGAGGAGTGCTTTATTATGGACAGACTTCTCCCCATCTTAGCTACTGTTGTATCAACATGTTTTGACCATGACAGTTTACAATCCAGGGTTACTCAAAGCAGTTTAGTCACTTCAGTTTGCTCAATTTTCACATTATTTATTAAAATATTTAGTTGAGGTTTATGGTTTAGTGAATGAATTGTCACAAATACAATGATTTTAGTTTTTGAAATATTTAGGACCAACTTATTCCTTGCCACCCATTCTGAAACTAACTGCAGTTCTTTGTTAAGTGTTGCAGTGATTTCAGTCGCTGTAGTAGCTTACGTGTATAGTATTGAGTCATCCACATACATAGCCACACTTCTTTTCTCAAGGCCAGTGGCATGTCATTAATAAAGATTGAAAAAGTAAGGGGCCTGGACAGCTAACCTGGGGAATTCCTGATTGTACCTAGATTATGTTGGGGAGGCTTCCATTAAATAACACCATCTGTGTTGTGTTAGACAAGTAACTCTTTATCCACAATATAGCAGGGGTGTAAAGCCATAACATATACATTTGTCCATCAGCAGACAGACTGTGATCGATAATTTGTTGTCAATTTGTTTACAGTAAAATAGTAATTGGTAATTTAGCAGACACTCTTATCCAGAGTGACTTACAATCAGTGCATTCAACTAAGGTAGTTAAAAAACAAAATATCACAGTTATAGCAAGTACAAGGTTTCTGTAACCGTTACAGTTGTTGCTATTCGGGCCAGCTACTTGCAAATGTAGTTTTGTATTTGGAATATAAAGTACATGTATTTTAATTAAAGGTTATGAACAGTCAAAATCATGTTTCTCACAAAATGTGATGATATTTTAAAGAAACAAGATCAAAGTATGATGACCAAAGTATGAAAAATGACTGTTGCTTCTAAGTTGATCAAGTTTGGTCAAAAAGTTACTGGTCCCTCCCCCATGTCCCACACCTGGATTCATTATTAAGGGTACAAGGTGAAATCACGTTAACTCTCATGTTAATACACCAATGGTAACCTGATATGCTCTTACCTAATTTATATAGGTATCGCCTTGTAACCAACATGGTTTATATAGCTATATAGCTACTCTACTGGTGTCACAATTTGACTGTAGGGTGTCAGCAAATATAATGAAAAGTTTGCCCTATTCATCTATGGCAAAGGTACTTATATGTTTCCTCTTTCATCTGTGTCTGGTGTTAGCTAGTTACTGGCTAGCTAGGTCTTCAGCCAGCATGGAACAAAAGCGGGTGAAGGATCTCCACATCTGGCTTCTTCACTTGCGGAACCATCTGAGACCAGCCACCCAGACAGCTGATGAAACTGTGGGTTTGCACAACCGAAGAATTTCTGTACAAACTGTCAAAAACTCATCTGCGTGGGAAGCTCATCTGCGTGCTCGTCATCGTTCACCAGGGTCTTGACCTGACTGCAGTTTGGTGTCATAACTGACGTCAGTGGGCAAATGCGCACCTTCTATGGCCACAGGCATGCTGGAGAAGTGTGCTCTTCACAGATTAATCCCATGTACCGAGCAAATGGCAGACAATGTGTATGGAGTCGTGTGGGTTTGATGATGGCAATGTTGTGAACAGAGTGCCCCATGGTGGCAGAGAGGCTTTGGTATTGACAGGCATAAACTACGGACAACCAACCCAATTTATCTGTTATTTGGTGTTGGATTGTTATGTGGATTTTATTATTTTCTCGGGACAGTTTAGTCCGGTGTTTTTGGACTCGTCTTTTCATGCGCCCGTGTGTTTAGGGCATGATCGTTTTCCCTGTCAACTGGAAAATAAATCCACTTTCTTGAAACCCTGCTCTCTGTGCTTGACTCCTCCACCCAGTACTCCTAGCAGCTCTGACAACCAGACATGTCACCCATTGAGCATGTCTGGGAAACTCGTGATCGACGTGTATGACAACGTGTTTCAAATCCCGCCAATATCCAGCAACTTCACATGGCCAGTGAAGAGGAGTGGGACAACATTCCACAGGCCACACTCAACAGCCTGATCAACTCTATGCGAAGGAGATGTGTAGCGCTGCATGAGGCAAATGGTGGTCACACCAGATACTGACTGGTTTTCTGATCCACGCCCTTGTAAAGGTACCTGTGAACAAACAGATGCATATCTGTATTCCCAGGCATGTGAAATCCATAGATTAGGGCCTAATTTATTTATTTTAATTGACTGATGTCCTTATATGAACTGTAACTCAGTAAAGTCTTTTAAATTGTTGCGTGTTGTATTTATATTTTTGTTCAGTGTATCATAAAAAAAAAATCATTGACGCAATTTCAATGTTGTTTGAGTTGCTTTGAGTATCACCAAGTTTTCTTGATATGATTTTACTTCAACACTGCATCCACGTTGCTTGACATAGGCATTTCAAAGACCTGTCAGTCAAGGCGAGCTGATGAACAGGGGTCTTACCCAGGGGTCTTACCCCTTACCCCTGTTGACAAGGGCGCCAGTGGCTGCACAGTAGTCGTTCACCACTTTTGTTCCAGTGGCGATGGAGCGACTATCTGTGCCAACAATGGTGATGTCATCCATGTACGCCGGCACTTTAAACCTCTCCCCCTGGGCCCCTGGTATCTGGTAGCCAGCGATTCCTGGTGTTGACATGATCTTCGAGAGGAAAGGCTCTAGGTAGATGACGTACAGCAGGGGCTAAGGGGCAGCTTTGACGTATGCCGGATCTGATGGGGAATGGGTCTGTGAGGGTGTTGTTTACCAGAACTGTAATGTTCTGGTAGCATAGTTCCGTCCACTGGATGAGGTATTGGGGGAAGTTCATATTGGTTAGCACTCTCTGCAGGAAGCCATGGCTAACCCTGTCAAAAGCTTTCTCCTTGTCTAGGCTGAGAAGGCTCAAAGGGAACCTCCTCTCCTGGGAGTGCAGGATGAGATCTCTCACCAGGAGCAGATTATCACTGATGGACCTAACTGGGATGCTGCAGGTCTGGTCTGGGGCTATTACTGAAAGGAGGTGTGTCTAGAATAATTTTGGATGTGATTTTGTAGTTGACTGAGAGGAGGTTAATGGGGCACCAGTTCCGAAGATCCTTAAGGTCCCCTTTCTTTTTTTCATATTTTATTTTATTTTTACCTTTATTTAACTAGGCACGTCAGTTCAGAACAAATGTTTATTTTCAATGATGGCCTTGTTCAGGGACAGAATGACAGATGTTTACCTTGTCAGCTCGGGGATTTGATTTTGCCACCTTTCGGTTACTAGTACAACGCTCTAACCACTAGGCTACCTGCAGCCCCAAATTCTTGGGGATAAGAGTATTCTGTCGCATGGACCCACCACATCATCATTGAAGAGGTCCCAGAAGGTCTGATAGAACTCTCCTGGGATCCCTTTCTTTCCTGGTGATTTGTGTTTGTTCAGGGAAATCACGGGCGGGTGAGCTACTCAGTGCTTAGGTCAGGGTTCTCGCTCTCGCCACCCTTGGTGACTGTCTAGCCCATCTAGGAAGGTGGCCATGAGAGCTTTGTCGGCAGGCTTGATGTCATACAGACTACCGTAGAACTCATGGGCCACCCCCAGGATGTCCTCACTGTTGGTCACAGAATCCCATTGGTTGTTGTATAGGTACAGGATGAGTTTTTGCTTTGACCGTGCCCTGCAAAAGAAGAAGTGAGTGCATTTCTCCTCCACCTCCAGGTCCTGGAGTTTTGACTTGTGCTGGATCTTCTTCTGTTCTTCCCAATAGAGGGTGGAAAGGTGTTCTTTGGTTTCGGCCAGCTCTCTGGCCATATCCCACTCCTAGCTGGAGGATACTAAGACGTTGGAGAGCCTTGTTATGGTGTTCAAAAATGACCCTCTTTTACCTAGCTTTTCTCTGCCCTATTCCCCCGAAATAGCCCTTGGTCCTGCCCTTAACCATTTCCCACCACTCTATCAAGGAGTCCAAAAGCTCTTTCAAAGTTATCCACTCCAGGTAGCGTCTGGCAAAGGAGAGCTTGACTGCTGGGTCCTAATGGACAGATGTATTCAGACCCCCTACATACTCTCACTAGGCCTTCCCAATCTACAGACACGGTCAGCTTCCTGTGGTCTGAGAAGTCCCCTTCCTGGCTTGTCATGGAGCACATTTTCAGACCTGGCAAGTGCAAGAACATGTCAATCCTGGAGTAGGATGCACCGGAGGAACTCACCCACGTTGGTGTTGGAGGGGAGGTGCCAATGGCATCTGTTAGGGAGAAGTCGACGATGATTGATTGTAGTTCCTGTGTGCTATGGTCTCTCCTGGGCCTGCTGCGGTCTTCATCTCGGAAGGCACAGTTGAAATCTCCTCCGATGAGTACCTTTAAGACTAGCTGCCACTCCAGTCTGTTCCTTATATTTTTTTAATTAATGGGGCATTATAACCACATAAGAGTTAAATTGGTACAGCATTCTCACTCACAGGTGCAACAAATATAGTCTCTTACAATATGTTAATGAGCCAAGTTGAATGGGTAAACTTAGGTAATTAGTCAATTATCAAGGTCAAATGTAATTAAAGTAACATTACTTCTAGGAAATTTCAGAATCCTTTCCATCCATGATGGTAGGTCCAATTTGTACATTTGATGAAAAAAATACAAGTCTATCTTATCCACTTAAGGTTGAGCATAACAGGCCATGTCCAGAGAAGATAGATGGCATGGGCGAATTGGCCACCTGGTAATTCTGCCAAATGCCAGATGGGCCGGACCATCTTTTTGTTGTGTGTGCTGCTAAAAAATAATAATTAAAAGGGACATGCCCGGCTTGTGTCGTAAGAATATATTTGAGCATTTGAATTGTTAGCGGGCAACGGCCGGCCCCCTTTACCAAGATTTGCCAACCCGGTTTTCTGATAGGCCTGCCTGTGTGTGTAAGTAGCGTTGGGGGGTTGGTGTGGGCTGGTGTGGATAAAATGCCAGAGCAGAATTTTAGAATCTTTGTTCCAATCCCGGTGTTTATGACAATTTATTGTTTTATCAATGTTTACTCGCTTCTGAGCCTCAGTCTCTTCAGCCAGCGAGTGGGTCTTAGTTTATAAGCTGTAGTAACAAGTGCTCTGGTGTCGGATTACATTACATAGCCACCGCCACCGCCACTGGAGACTGGAAATTCCGGCCTATTTCCCGTCTATTTCATTCGCTGAAAGACCTGGCACTTCTTGGCAAAAAGATATGAAGCACAACACTGGAAATCTATCCGCATCCACAAAAACTAGTCCTGGCATCATTGTTTGACAAACGCAGAAGGTTTTTTATTGAATTCAATAGAAGAAAACAGAGAGGGGGGGAGCAAGAGAGAATTACATTTACTTATTGTAGCCATTGGTCTCTCTCTCCTTCTTTCTCTCTGTTTTCTTCTATTGAATTACATGTAGTCTAATGTTTAATAAAATATTTAATAAATTAAAAGTGGGCTGGGGGAACACATGACAGGCACTAATATTGAAATATGTAGTTAGGGTGTTATAATGTATTATAAAAGACAATGGTCATCTAAAGTATAAGGCATTCATTCAGGGATTTTCTTCTTTGTCTAATATATGTGTTTATTCATTCACAACTTGGATGGGTAACACTTTATTTTAAAGGTCCGTAATAAACTATTTATAAGGCATTCATAAATTGTGTGTTCACCATTTATTAATCATGACTACCACATTAATATACCATTTACTAATTATTAGTAAAGTATTTTTGCAGTCCCTAATCTAAAGTGAGTGCTATTTATACTTTATAAATACTTTATAAATGTCTGAGGGACCAGTGTAATTTGTCACAAAAAGATAGGCATGCCATTGGTAGACATTCCTGCAGTACCTGTTAAAAAGAACAAGCACACAACACAGGATGTTTATTAAGGTAATTTATATATACTATATATATATATACACATGTGTGGGAAAACTAGCTTACTAACATTTACAAATGTGGTAGTAATGGTTAATAAAAAGTGAGAAAAAGTTTTGCAACTGCTAAATAAATGTCACATAAATGGTTTATTATGATGGACCCTTAAAATAAAGTTGTACATTAAGATGTTGCTGGGCCCAGCACAGGCAGTGTGGTCCCAGTGCTGTGGGAAAGTATGTTAGGCTTAGCAGAGACAGCTCAGAGGTGAGTGCCGTGGAGGTAGGAAGACAACAGAGAGACACAGATGTCCTGCCAGTTCCTTAAACATGTGCTGGTCAAAAAGAGCTTGTTAAAAAAGGAGGAGTACTATGTTTCACCGGTCACTGGTACAGTAAAAGATGAGAAACGCTGTACAATATTTTACTGCCTATGTTATGTGTCAGTAGCATTACTGCCTGTATGGTGTGGCTAAAATGCCAAGGCAGAATTTTATAATCTTTGTCCCAATCCACCCCTGATTGATGGTGACAGGCTGGACTTTTGTAGGAGCTAATGGTGCTCTTTCTCTGTTTGCCTCTATCACCTGAACTAATGCCCCTGCTGTTGCTACTGTCTCAGTTAGTCTCTGATTCAGTCACAGCAGACCTCCTCTGCCGTGAGGACTACACACTAAGAAAATAGGGTTCCTCAAAGGTTCTTTGGGAACGGTGATGGTTCTATATTGAACCATAATGGCTCAAAATGGTTCTTTGCAATTCAGAAAAGTGTCCTTTCCTCTTTTAGTGGTGGTTCATTACAATATTTTGTTGCCGTGGTTTACACACAGCTCTTTTTGTGCAACCATGAGTGAGAGTGTCATTCCAGTTAATCTAATGCTAAGTGAATAATACATACATTGAAATATACCTAAATCATACTTTTTTAGTATATTGTAATATATTTAAGTAGGTCTGTGATAAATACAGCTATGTTTAAAATGATCTAAATTGGTGTAATGCATTTAAAGTGAAAACATGTTTAATTTTAATAGAATGTAAGTATACTAAATACATTTTCAATTATCTAAATTGGGACAATTTTTCTACCTAAGTATTTTCTTAGTGTTTTGGATAAAGAGCAAAACAAATATACTTTAAATACACCTTAAGTACATTTATGTATGTATATTCCTCAAATTTGAAGTATACTAAAATGGTATTTGAATTAGAATTCCTGTATTTTCTTTAGAAATAAAGTGCATTTATAATGTATTTCGATTCTACTTTTACAAATAGACTTCTACTCATTAACCACATTTGATATTGTAATCATGTGAAAGTTACCTTGATTGACCAAGGCTTCTTGGTTAACATACTATTTATAAAGCAGGTGTGGCTGGAACAGCAATTTACAAGTGATGTGTTTGTTAACTGTGCACCATTGGCATTTCACACTTCAGTTGTTCTCATTACTGTGACAAATTAACATAAAAAAAAAATTGTAATACGTAATGTGTAATTATAATTACAACATTATTCAGTTCGAACATGAACATCAAAATGTATGAATAAGCTAAACGTGAGGAACAATATATTAAATATAAAAACTTCAGCTGCAGAAAAGGATGCTGGATAATGTGCACATTTTTTGGAACATGATTTTTTGAAAGTATACTTTAAATACATTTTGTGGACATTTAAGTTAAATATATAGGTCTGGGACCTGTTGTATCAGAGGGTGAGGGCTAGGGCCATTCCCCCCAGATATATCTGGGAACTTGCAGGTGCCTTGGTGGAAGAGTGGGGTAACATCTCACAGCAAGAACAGGCAAATCTGATGCAGTCCATGAGGAGGAGATGCACTGCAGTACTTACTTAATGCAGCTGGTGGCCACACCAGATACTGACTGTTACTTTTGATTTTGACCCCCCCCCCCCCCTTTGTTCAGGGACACATTATTCCATTTATGTTAGTCACATGTCTGTGGAACCTGTTCGGTTTTTGTCTCAGTTGTTGAATCTTGTTATGTTCATACAAATATTTACACATGTTAAGTTTGCTGAAAATAAATGCGAGTTTATTATTTTGGGGACAGGTCGAAAAGCATTTAACATTTATGGCAATTTAGCTAGCTAGCTTGCAGTTGCTAGCTAATTTGTACTATTTAGCTAGCTTGCTGTTGCTAGCTAATTTGTCCTGGGATATAAACGTTGAGTTGTTATTTTACCTGAAATGCACAAGGTCCTCTACTCCCACAATTAATCCACACAAAACGATCAACCAAATCATTTCTAGTCATCTCTCCTCCTTCCAGGCTTTTTCTTCTTTGGACTTTATATGGCAATTGGCGTTACCACGACGACCGACCAAACTCAGTTAATCTTCCAATCCCCCACGTGGGTATAACGAATGAGGAGATGATACGTGGGTATCTGTTTCTATAAACCAATGAGGAGATGGGAGAGGCAGGACTTGCACTGCTTTTGGCGTCACAAATAGAACTGACTTCTATTTTAGCGCCTGGAACTTGCACTGCGTTCGGCGTCACAAATAGAACTGACGTTGGTGCGCACGAGCAGTGTGGGTGCAGTATTTTGAGTAGATTGTTGACAAACAAATTACAATTAAATCAATTTTAACCCCACTTTGTATACCAAGGGGTATGAATACTTTTGCAACTCCAAGTGTATTTTGAATTAAAATACTAAAAACACAATTAAAACATTTGAATTTGAAGTATAGGTTTAATGGGTGTGTTTAAGTGTAATGATAGTGAACATATAGTATACTTTAAGACTGAAAACCAATTAATTTAAAGTACACTTTTAATAAGTGTATTGAAGGTTGATGATAGCATATTTATAGTATACCTAAGATCAACTAGAAAAGTTTATCTTGTATTTGAAGTATATTATTTTCATTTTCTGTATATTTAAGTATACTTTAGTATACTTGTAATATATTAAAATGTTAACAAAACTGCTTGGGATCTGTTGTGTTATGCCATTAGTAGTTATATATGACTATGACCAGTTACAGGGATAGACTCATGTATGGCCTGTTGGCAATTGAGAATAGATTAGTGATGGGTTATTCGGCTCTTTTTACTGATTCCGATTTTTTTTGAGTTGCTCAGTTAAATGGTTCGACTCATTTTGTTCATTTGAGTCAGTAATCCCCAGAGCACGCCGAACCCCCCATACCAATGAACGATGAACTGAAAACTCGAAAGTGTCATGATTCTACAAGCCTCTCATTCACATCTTTCACCATAGGGAGCTTATTGGAACTGTCATTTGTGACTGAGACTTTTAAGTGTGCTTTATATTATTTCTTATATTATTTCTTGATACATTTGCAACAAGGTCTAGTTGTGGCTGCAACCGGACTAGATTGTGAACGACTTTTTGCCGAATGCATTTGTTGTCTGCCTTGAGAGTGATATGCACAGGGGCACAACTTTGTTTTTTTTACTATTATTTTTGTATAATTTTTTTATCTAGTCGGATAAACACTCCAAACAGCCTACCTGACCACACGGAGGTGTCTGCATGGTCCTAAAACACACCGTTGCCTCGATTTGTATCACATTTCAATGATAAAACTGGGGGAGACAAAAACAATTATTGAATATGGGGGAGACACAAAGTTGCACCCCTGGATATGCAAACTATTTGTTCTCGAGTTTGAATTTATTCAGCAGAGACTGTGTGTGTTTTGGTTCTACAAAGCCCGGTCCATCATAACATTCAATAATCAATTAAGTCAATTAATTGCAATCATTCTTGCACCATGCGATCAGTTATCAGTTCTGAACATGTCTTTTCCTTCTCTATGCGACATGCAACATTATCTATTTTTCCTTGTGCACATGATAGACATGTGGTCAGAACAAATCTCTGGAGACTCTGATTAACCCTGCTGTAGAATTAATTGCAGCCAGCAGGTCAAACGAACGACTAAAATGAACAAGTCACTCTGAAAAAATTAATCATGACTCTTGAGTCAGTAAAAATAGTTTGTGAATTGCACAACACTAAAACAGATGACAAAATCTGTGCTTCTGAATTATATCATCAGGGACACACAGGCATTGCACGGCTAGCACACCTGATTCAAATGGTCAATTATCACAATACCACCACCAAATACATTTTAATCATATAATATGCCTATCCTCTTCAAAAGGATCTACAAAGTAACTTGAGTTTTGAGGAAGGTTCTTTATAGAACAATTATCCATGTTTAATTAGAGAGAGTATGGCACTTGCAATGTCAGGTTTGTGGGTTCAATTCCCATGGGGGACCAGTATGAGAACATTTATGTACTCACTGCTGTAAGTTGCTCTGGATAAGAGCATCGAGTAAAATGTAAAATGCAAAAATGAGAAACGGTACTGTGCTGTACTGAATGACCAGTTGATTATGCTGGCATAGATGGAGATTGTTCATGCTGTGCAGCACGAGTTTTGAGATTTCAAACGGTCGTACCCATATATTGTGCTTGCAAGTTAAGCATTTCACTGTATTTGTGCATGTGACAAATAAAACTTGATTTTAATCAGACAACACCTCGCCGCACCCACCAAACATAACCAAGCATACCTCAAAAGGCTGTTCAAGAACAGTGCACACCGTTTTGGGGAAACATGTCATTCAGAACAAACTGTTATGCAGCATAGAAAACGTTGAACCGAACTGAATGCACCTCAGTTTAAAACATTTATTAAATTAAGGCATGGTTAACTGTGGTTTTCGACTTCAGAATATTCTTACATTAAAAATTACACATAAACCATGCATGTTAAAATATAAAAGCACAGGAGGTGGTGCAGCCCAGGAGGCAGGCATCCATCTTCTTTACCCCATGTTTCTCAAACTCAAAATATTCCATTATATTTATTATGCTCAAAATCAAAACTCTGGACTCCATCACTTCTCATGGATCTAAGGAACAGGGGGTTAAATACAATGAACAGGGGGTGAACACAATTTACCAATTAAATGTCTTTGGGAGTTAACAAGGAAATGACTCACACCTTTGACATCAACTGAGTTCAACTGTGAACTCTTACACACCATACTGTATAAGATACCCAGGCTATGGTTTTGACTAGATGGTATACAGCCAAGGTCAGAATTGCCTTTTGGTAGCAGGCAGAGATGTGAAAAATATACATCTAAAAGTATCTTGTTTCAAAAACAAAATACCAGACAAACCATTGTATCTAAATAAAATGCTAGCATTTTTAAAATACATTTGCAAGTAGACGGCTTAACTACAACAACATTGTCAATAACTGTAACCAAAATAATTGTACATTTTATGAGTGATGTTTTTTTTAGCTACCTTAGTTGAATACACTGATTGTAAGGTCTTTC
Organism: Salvelinus namaycush; assembly: GCF_016432855.1. Classification (NCBI taxonomy): domain Eukaryota; kingdom Metazoa; phylum Chordata; class Actinopteri; order Salmoniformes; family Salmonidae; genus Salvelinus; species Salvelinus namaycush. The sequence continues at coordinate 66,617,117 of NC_052310.1, forward strand.
TGGATAAGAGCATCTGCTAAATTATCAAAATGTAAATGTATTTGTAAAAATAAACAACTGCAAAGCACACTGGGCATTATTATTGGCCTTGTTTTGGGGGCGGAGCTCATTAGAATAATACCCAGCGCGTTTTGCATGTGTTCATTTTCACATTTACATTTTAGTCATTTAGCTGACGCTCTCATCACACCAGAGTGCCATCACTTCTGATTCCAATGCAGGCTGAAGGGGGCCACAGAATTGTGAACCACTATAAAAAAAAAATGGTATAGAAAACTATTTTGTATTTTGAAAAAACAAATTACAGCCCTCAAAAGTGTTTGTTACAACAAACATTCGATTGTAGTTTAGGCCAGTGTAATACAACTGCTAACATACTAAAAACGAATTCGAAAGTATTTAAATACATATTTTAAATAGATGTAACAGAAATTCTGCCCAGTCAGGTAGCAGGTTAGGAGAATTAACGTAGCATGTTAGGAACATTTTTATTTGACCTTTATTTAACTAGGCAAGTCAGTTAAGAACAAATTCTTATTTACAATGACAGCCTACCGGGGAACAGTGGGTTAACTGCCTTGTTCATGGGCAGAACAACAGATTTTTACCTTGTCAGCTCGGGGATTCAATCCAGCAACCTTTCGGTTACTTGCCCAACGCTCTACCTGCCACGCAGAATAAGGTTAAGCTTAGGAAAAGGTTTAGGTTTAGGGTTAACAAAAAAGCAAAACTCTAACCCATCTAGCCATGACCCCAAGCTGTCAGTCAGTGCTTTCGAAGAAGATGTAGGTAGTTGTAACGGCAGTCTAGCTCTTCCTCAGATGAGGAGAGGCGAGAAGGATCGGAGGACCAATGTGCAGCGTGGTAAGTTTCCATAATTTAATGACATGAAAACTAGACAAGAATACAAAAACAACAAACGTACTAACCGTCACAGTCCCGTGTGGCACAAACACTGACACAGGAGACAATCACCCACAAACAAACAGTGTGAACAGCCTACCTAAATATGGTTCTCAATCAGAGGAAACGTAAAACACCTGCCCCTGATTGAGAACCATATCAGGCTAATTGAAAAGAACCCAACATAGAAACACATAACATAGAATGCCCACCCAGCTCACGTCCTGACCATACTAAACAAAGACAAAATAAAGGAAATAAGGTCAGGAACGTGACAGTAGTGATGGGCAGCATTTCTGTTACATGTATTTGAAATGCGCATTTTAATTACTTCTGAGTATTTTGACATTTGAATTAGACCAGGCTGAACTACACTACAATGTATTTTACATTTTGTATTTTTAAATACCATAATTTGTATATATATATTTTTTTATAGCGGTTCACATTTTGTGCCCCCCCCTTTCATCCTGCGTTGGTATCACAAGTATGATAGCAATATAGTGTGATAAGAGCATTTGCTAAATTAACTAAATACTGTATACATGTATATGTAATAATGTTGATAAATACTTTGTTGAGGGAAAATGTAATTGATACGATAGTGATGTATAATTCTAATGTATTTTGTAGTTGATTATGATATATAATACCATAAAGATCAACGTATCTGTATTTTGTAATTTTTGGCTATCCCTGGGTGTGGTTCCTCCCCCCAACACAGGGAGTTGCAAAGGACTCAGGGGCCTCATTTATAACTGTTGCATAAAATTCACATTAAATATCTGCGTGCGCAATTTCTGAAAAGAATACGTACAATGTAAAGCTTCCTGATGCGTTGAGGCTTTCCAGCCAATTGTGTCGAAAATAAGTTTATTACTCGAGGCTTTGATAAACACAGTGTACGCTAGTGGCACCTGCTGGTCAAAATAATTTAGAACAGCCACATTATTACATACTGAACAAAAATGTAAATGCAACATGTAACAATTTCAACAATTTTACTGAGTTACAGTTCAAATAAAGAAATCAGTGAATTGAAATAAATAAATTAGACCCTAATCTATTGATTTCACCTGACTGGGCAGGGGCACAGCTATAGGCCCACCCACTTGGGAGCCAAGCCTACCAACTGGGGAGCCAGGCCCAGATAATCAGAATTCGTTTTTCCCCACAAAAGGGCTTTATTGCAGACAAAAATACTCCTCAGTTTCATCCGCTATTCTAGAGGCTGGTCTCAGATGATCCCACAGGTGAAGAAGCCGGATGTGGAGGTCCTGGGCTGGCGTGGTTACACGTGGTCTGCGGTTGTGAGGCCGGTTGGACATGCTGCCAAATTCTCTGAAATGCCATTGGAGGTGGCTTATGGTAGAGAAATGAACATTAAATTATCTGACAACAGGTCTGGTGGACATTCCTGTAGTAAGTGTGCCAATTGCACACTCCCTCAAAATTTGAGACATCTGTGGCATTGTGTTATGTGAAAAAATACAGAGTTATCCTTTTTAGATAAAACTTTTTTAAATATATTTACGTCACCAAATAATTTATTAAAACACATTGTTTTGCAATGAAGATCAACAGTATCCTCAGCAGCATTCTGGGTAGCACCATAATGTAGCAAGGGGAGAGCTAGCTTCTGTCCTCCTCTGCATACATTGACTTCAATACAAAACCTAGGAGGCTCATGGTTCTCACCCCCTTCCATAGACTTGCACAGTTATTATGACAACTTCCAGAGGACATCCTCAAAGCTCTTACAGCATGAACTGGCATATTGTCCACTCAATCAAAGGATCAGAGAATTAATCAAGTACTGAAAGCTACCTAGCAGGATAGTGCATAAAATGTGGTGGGTATTTGACTCAAAGAGAGAGAAAGACAATAGTTGAACAGTTTTGAACAATTTAATTTATTCCAAAATTAAGGAGAAGCAAGAGAGAGTGAGCGAGAGAGAGCGAGAGCTAGCTATATTTGGTTGTATTTTTTTTTTAAACTTTAAACTGCCAAACTGCTTATGCAGCTAGCTAGTTTAGCCTACTCAAATACCCGGCTCAAACAGAGAGGGATGCTATGTTAGCTAGATGGCTATCCAACACTGGAACTCTTCCAAGTCAAGGTGTGTTTTTAATTTTATTAATTTATTGCCACTGAGGCCCGCCGGTGTAACTGCTAAACTGCTTTCTGACTATACACCGCACTGCATAATTGTAGTGGGTTAACTAACACGTTAGTTCTACTAGTTTTAGTTGACTGTGTTGTGACAACGATGTAGGCTGTGTGCAGTGGTTAGCGGTCATGATATGAAGGTTTGGCTTGGAAAGTTTTTTTTGCCTGTCACAGACAGCTGATGTGTTGTGCACTGATGTCCACAAGCGAAGGGAAAAGGTAAAAGGAGAAGAGTGCTTAGATTAGGAATTATATATGCAACGAGCAAAGTGATCTACCGTTATCGTTGGTGCGTAGCCGATAGTACCGTAGCCGATAGTAGTGGTGCGTAACCGATAGTACCACATCCTGTTTTTACGACGTGTGTCGGCACTTCCTCTTGAACTTGCAAACGTGTTGCTGTGCGTTTTGTTGCCACCCTTACTTTGCTAGCAGACAACTTAACGGTTTTTACTTTTTAACTTCTTATGGCTGCAGCCCGGCGTCGGTACACTTATGACAACAGCCACTTCAAGTGCAGGGCGCGAAATTCAAAAGATTTTTTTATATATTTAACTTTCACACATTAACAAGTCCAATACAGCAAATGAAAGGTACACATCTTGTGAATCCAGCCAACATGTCCGATTTTTAAAATGTTTTACAGCGAAAACAGCACGTATATTTATGTTAGCTCACCACCAAATACAAAAAGGACAGACATTTTTCACAGCACAGGTAGCATGCACAAAGCCAACCTAACTAACCAAGAACCAACCAAACTAACCAACAAACAACTTCATCAGATGACAGTCTTATGACATGTTATTCAATAAATCTATGTTTTGTTCGGAAAATGTGCATATTTCAGGTATAAATCATAGTTTACATTGCAGCTACAATCAGAAATTGCACCGAAAGCAGCCAGAATAATTACAGACACCAACGTCAAATACCTAATTACTCATCATAAAACATTTCTGAAAAATACATAGTGTACAGCAAATGAAAGACAGGCATCTTGTGATTCCAGCCAATATTTCCGATTTATTAAGTGTTTTACAGCGAAAACACAATATAGCGTTATATTAGCTTACCACAATAGCCAGAAACACATGCCATTTCCCAGTAGCAAAAGGTTAGCGATCGTAACAAACCAGTAAAAGATATATCATTTTTGACTAACCTTGATATTCTTCATCAGATGACAGTCCTATAACATCAGGTTATACATACACTTATGTTTTGTTCGAAAATGTGCATATTTAGAGCTGAAATCGGTGGTTATACATTCTGCTAACGTAGCTACTATTTCCCACAACGTTCGGATATTTTTCGGACACTTTTTATGACACACATATTCTGACCAAATAGCTATTCATAAACATAACTAAAAAATACATGTTGTATAGGAAATGATAGATCCATTAGTTCTTAATGAAATCGCAGTGTTAGAATTCTAAAAAATAACTTCATTACGACATCCAGCTTCGGTATAGCTAGAGTACCCAAACGTTGGGCGCCGACGACTAGTTCACATGCACGACAGATATATGAAATAGCATCATAAAATGTTTCTTACTTTTGCTGATCTTTCATCAGAATGTTGGACAAGGGGTCCTTTGTCCAGAACAGTCGTTGTTTGGATTTAGAACGGCCACTTTCCCTCTCGATTTAGCAAGCGCACTAGCCAAGTGGCACGAATCGCTCCATCGTCAACAAAGTCAGAGAACGGAACACGGCAAAACTCCCGAAAAAATTTCAATAATCTGATTAAACTATATTGAAAAAACATACTTTACGATGATATGGTCACATGTATCAAATAAAATCAAAGCCGGAGATAGTAGTCGCCTATAACGGCAGCTAAACAGAAGGCAAATCCAGGCACCACCTCGCGCTCTCCAGAAAACCGGAAATGGGGGACACGTCATACAAAGAGCTTGTATTCCACTTCAGACCAAGATAAACATTAAATTTCTTCTCTCACCGCCTCTTGACATCCAGGGGAAGGTGTATGACGTGCATGTATACTCATACGTATCATGCCCATTTATAGGCAGGAAGTAGAACAGAGCATCGATTTCAGACTTTCCACTTCCTGGTCAGGAAGTTTGTGCCAAATGAGTTCTGTTTGACTCACAGATATAATTCAAACGGTTTTAGAAACTAGAGAGTGTTTTCTATCCAATAGTAATAATAATATGCATATTGTACGAGCAAGAATTGAGTACGAGGCCGTTTGAAATGGGCACCTTTTATCTGGCTACTCAATACTGCCCCTGCAGCCCAAACAGGTTAATTACCGTTTATATTTTTAGTTTTTCCCTCACAACTTTTGTCCCTCATTCAAATTTTTCACTCCGGACGCTTTATCTGGACATGGTTCGTCAGCACCTTCAACAGCCGAAGCTAAGTAGTAACATTATAATGATGCCTTCTAATTGCAGTCGATGTACTCATAATATACAGGAGAACGATCGACTTATGGCGAGGATAGCTGTGCTGCAAGCCCAGCTTCAGAAGCAATCGTTAGGCAAGGGTAATTTCAGTGTAGGAAAGGATGAAACAGCGTCTGTGCCACCAGTAAGTACAGATAGTAGTATAAATCCCCCCGCACAGTCCCCGCAGCCAGACAACTTTCTCATGGCTTCTGGAGGGAAATGCTGTATGAATGCTCAACTGGTGTCGCTCATTCAGCCGACAGAAACTTTCAACCGGTTTTCCCCATTAAGCAGCGAGTCGGAGTCTGAGGCCGAGTCTTCTCTTGTCTCTACTCCTCCCGTTACGGGGTCTGAGACGCCGAAGCTTCCCACCATTAGCTCTGACAAATTGAAAACCCTAGTCATTGAAAACCCTAGTCCATTACCCGCAGTATTAGACTTAAAACGAATCACCCAGCAATCATACACTGTTTACCAGGGGGCAGGGCTACCGACGTTAAGGCTAATCTGAAGATGGTGCTGGCTAAAGCTAAAACTGGCGAGTGTAGAGAGTATAGAGATATTGTTATCCACGTCGGCACCAACGATGTTAGGATGAAACAGTGAGAGGTCACCAAGCGCAACATAGCTTCAGCGTGTAAATCAGCTAGAAAGATGTGTCGGCATCGAGTAATTGTCTCTGGCCCCCTCCCAGTTAGGGGGAGTGATGAGCTCTACAGCAGAGTCTCACAACTCAATCGCTGGTTGAAAACTGTTTTCTGCCCCTCCCAAAAGATAGAATTTGTAGATAGTTGGCCTTCTTTCTGGGACTCACCCACAAACAGGACCAAGCCTGACCTGCTGAGGAGTGATGGACTCCATCCTAGCTGGAGGGGTGATCTCATCTTATCTACCATTATAGACAGGGCTCTAACTCCTCTAGCTCCACAATGAAATAGGGTGCAGGCCAGGCAGCAGGCTGTTAAAACCTCTTGTCAATATAGGGGGTGCTGTTTCAACTTACTAAAATATCGTTCTCAAATTAAACTGCCTCGTACTCAATTCTTGCTCGTACAATATGCATATTATTATTACTATTGGATAGAAAACACTCTCTAGTTTCTAAAACCGTTTGAATTATTTCTCTGAGTGAAACAGAACTCATTCTGTAGCACATTTCCTGTCAGGGAGTGAGATTTCAGAAATCGAGGTCCCTGTTCTGAGGTCAGTTTATAAGTCCCCATGTAAGCCATCGGGCTACATGCACTGCATACGTCTTCCTCTAGATGTCAGTAAGCGGGGAGAATTTGAATGGAGTGGATTGCGCAATCTGGGACCTTATATAAGACCGTGGAACGGAAGTACCGTCCTTTTCAACGGTGCGCCTGGCGCAAGAAGACATCACAATGGCGTCCTGCAAACGCTTTCGTTTTAGTAGTTCTATATCTCCGGTCATGTTTTTATTCGTTATAAGTGTTAAAGACATCATAAGGTAGTTAATTTAAACCGACTTATAGCAGTTTATAGCAGTTTATTGCGATTTTCTGGGATTTCTTTGTCATGCGGTTTCACGAGTTGGACACCTCTCCAGTTGGTGGCTAACATTAGCGGCTATTTCGACCGGACAAGAGGACATCTTTCAACCCAAAGACGATTGTTCTGGAGAAAGGACACCTTGCCCAAGATTCTGATGGAAGCTCAGCTAATAGTAAGCAGTCTTTATGCTGTTAATTCGTACTTATGTTGACAAATGTAAAATAATAATTCCGCCATGAATTATGGGGCGGTCTCGCTTTAGCGCACGCTGTATTGCGCAGTAACGTTAATTTTAAAAATCTAACTCAGCGATTGCATTAAGAACTAATTTATCTTTCATTTGCTGTCCAACTTGTATTTTTTAGTCAAGTTTATGAATAGTTTTCGATTAGAATAGGTGCCTCTCCAAGATGGCGCCGGACAGATTGCTTGAATTTTTGGCCACTATTCTCATTGTATAACCACGATTTGTGCCGCTAAATATGCACATTTTCGAACAAACTCTATATGCATTGTGTAATATGATGTTATAGGACTGTCATCTGAAGAATTCTGAGAAGGTTAGTGAAAAAATTAATATATTTTGGTGGTTTATACGTTATCGCTATTTTTGCCTTGAATCAATGCTGTTGTGATGTTTGCTATTGTGGTAAGCTAATATAACGCTATATTGTGTTTTCGCTGTAAAACACTTAGAAAATCTGAAATATTGTCTGCATTCACAAGATCTGTGTCTTTCAATTGCTGTACGCTGTGTATTTTTAAGAAATGTTTTATGATGAGTAATTAGGTAATACACGTTGCTCTCTGTAGTTATTCTAGTCGCTTTGGTGAGAGTTGTGATGGTGGCTGCAATGGTAAACTATGATTTATACCTGAAATATGCACATTTTTCTAACAAAACATATGCTATACAATAAATATGTTATCAGACTGTCATCTGATGAAGTTGTTTCTTGGTTAGTGGCTATTTATATCTTTATTTGGTCGAATTTGTGATAGCTACTGATGGAGTAAAAAAATGGTGGAGTAAGAAAGTGGTGTCTTTTGCTAACGTGGTTAGCTAATAGATTTACATATTGTGTCTTCCCTGTAAAACATTTTAAAAATCAGAAATTATGGCTGGATTCACAAGATGTGTATCTTTCATCTGGTGTCTTGGACTTGTGATTTAATGATATTTAGATGCTAGTATTTACTTGTGACGCTATGCTAGGCTATGCTAGTCAGCTTTTTTACTGATGGGGGTGCTCCCGGATCCGGGTTTGGGAGGAACTAGAAGTTAACTAGCCTGCCAGCTTAGTGGAGTCTGCCACTAGCATAGTCGGTGTAGTCAGCTCAGCTATCCCCATTGAGACTGTGTCTGTGCCTCGACCTAGGTTGGGCAAAACTAAACATGGCGGTGTTCGCCTTAGCAATCTCACTAGGATAAAGACCTCCTCCATTCCTGCCATTATTGAAAAAGATCGTGATACCTCACATCTCAAAATAGGGCTACTTAATGTTAGATCCCTCACTTCAAAGGCAGTTATAGTCAATGAACTAATCACTGATCATAATCTTGATGTGATTGGCCTAACTGAAACATGGCTTAAGCCTGATGAATTTACTGTGTTAAATGAGGCCTCACCTCCTGGTTACACTAGTGACCATATCCCCCGTGCATCCCGCAAAGGCGGAGGTGTTGCTAACATTTACGATAGCAAATTTCAATTTACATTAAAAAAAAGACGTTTTCGTCTTTGAGCTTCTAGTCATGAAATCTATGCAACCTACTCAATCACTTTTTATAGCTACTGTTTACAGGCCTCCTGGGCCATATACAGCGTTCCTCACTGAGTTCCCTGAATTCCTATCGGACCTTGTAGTCATAGCAGATAATATTCAAATTTTTGGTGATTTTAATATTCACATGGAAAAGTCCACAGACCCACTCCAAAATACTTTTGGAGCCATCATCGAATCAGTGGGTTTTGTCCAACATGTCTCTGGACCTACTTACTGCCACAGTCATACTCTGGACCTAGTTTTGTCCCATGGAATAAATGTTGTAGATCTTAATGTTTTTCCTCATAATCCTGGACTATCGGACCACCATTTTATTACGTTTGCAATCGCAACAAATAATCTGCTCAGACCCCAACCAAGGAGCATCAAAAGTCGTGCTATAAATTCTCAGACAACACAAAGATTCCTTGATGCCCTTCCAGACTCCTTCTGCCTACCCAAGGACGTCAGAGGACAAAAATCAGTTAACCACCTAACTGAGGAACTCAATTTAACCTTGCGCAATACCCTAGATGCAGTTGCACCCATAAAAACTAAAAACATTTGTCATAAGAAACTGGTATACCCTGGTATACAGAAAATACCCGAGCCCTGAAGCAAGCTTCCAGAAAATTGGAACGGAAATGGCGCCACACCAAACTGGAAGTCTTCCGACTAGCTTGGAAAGACAGTACCGCGCAGTATCGAAGAGCCCTCACTGCTGCTCGATCATCCTACTTTTCCAACTTAATTGAGGAAAATAAGAACAATCCAAAATGTATTTTTGATACTGTCGCAAAGCTAACTAAAAAGCAGCATTCCCCAAGTGAGGATGGATTTCACTTCAGCAGTAATAAATTCATGAACTTCTTTGAGGAAAAGATCATGATCATTAGAAAGCAAATTACGGACTCCTCTTTAAATCTGCGTATTCCTCCAAAGCTCAGCTGTCCTGAGTCTGCACAACTCTGCCAGGACCTAAGATCAAGAGAGACACTTAAGTGTTTTAGTACTATATCTCTTGACACAATGATAAAAATAATCATGGCCTCTTAAAAACTTCTTGTCAATACGGGGGCGCTGTTTTCATTTTGGAAAAAATCGTGCCTGTAACGGCTGCTCTCCTCCTCTTCGTCTGAAGAGGAGAAGCATGGGTCGGACCAATACGCATCGAGGTATGCAGTCATAATGAATTTATTTAAATGATAGACGAACACGAAACACTTGAGAATTTACAAAATAACAAACGCAGTCAACAGACCTGAACAAACGAACTTACATGACACGAAGAACGCACGAACAGGAAAATAGACTACACAAAAACCGAACGAACAAACAAACCGAAAACAGTCCCGTGTGGCGCAACATACACAGACACGGAAGACAATCACCCACAAACTAACAGTGTAAAACAGCCTACCTATATATGATTCTCAATCAGAGGAAATGAATAACACCTGTCCCTGATTGAGAACCATATAAGGCTAATTAACCAACACACTCCCACATAGAACAAACAACACAGACTGCCCATCCCAACTCACGCCCTGACCAACTAAACACATACAAAACAAGAGAAAACAGGTCAGGAACGTGACATAACCCCCCCCTTAAGGTGCGAACTCCGGGCGCACCAGCACAAAGTCTAGGGGAGGGTCTGGGTGGGCATCTGACCACGGTGGTGGCTCAGGCTCTGGGCGAGGTCCCCACCCCACCATAGTCAATCCCAGCTTACGTCTCCCCCTCCGACTGACCACCCTCCTATTACACCCACTTAATTTACAGGGTAACATCAAAATAACGGACGGCTCTGGACGCTCATGGCTGGCTGACGGCTCTGGACGCTCATGGCTGGCTGACGGCTCTGGACGCTCATGGCTGGCTGACGGCTCTGGACGCTCATGGCTGGCTGACGGCTCTGGACGCTCATGGCTGGCTGACGGCTCTGGACGCTCATGGCTCGCTGGCGGCTCTGGACGCTCATGGCTCGCTGGCGGCTCTGGACGCTCATGGCTCGCTGGCGGCTCTGGCAGATCCTGTCTGGTTGGCGGCTCTGGCAGATCCTGTCTGGTTGGCGGCTCTGGCAGATCCTGTCTGGTTGGCGGCTCTGGCAGATCCTGTCTGGTTGCCGGCTCTGGCAGATCCTGTCTGGTTGGCGGCTCTGGCAGATCCTGTCTGGTTGGCGGCTCTGGCAGATCCTGTCTGGTGAATGGCTCTAGCGGCTCCTGACTGACTAACGGCTCTGACGGCTCGGGACAGACGGGCGGCTCTAATGGCTCGGGACAGACGGATGGCTCAGACGGCACTGGGCAGACGGATGGCTCAGATAGCGCTGGGGAGACGGATGGCTCAGATGGCGCTGGGGAGACGGATGGCTCAGATGGCGCTGGGGAGACGGATGGCTCAGATGGCGCTGGGGAGACGGATGGCTCAGATGGCGCTGGGGAGACGGATGGCTCAGATGGCGCTGGGGAGACGGATGGCTCTGGCCGGATGAGGCGCACTGTAGGCCTGGTGCGTGGTGCCGGAACTGGAGGCACCGGGCTAAGGACACGCACCTTCAGGCTAGTGCGGGGAGCAGGGACAGGGCACACTGACCTCTCGAAGCGCACTATAGGCCTGGTGCGTGGTACCGGCACTGGTGGTACCGGGCTAAGGGCACGCACCTCAGGGCGAGTGCGGGGTCAAGGAACAGTGCGTACAGGGCTCTGGAGACGCACAGGTGGCTTAGTGCGTGGTGCCGGAACTGGAGGCACTGGGCTGGAGACACGCACCATAGGGAGAGTGCGTGGAGGAGGAACTGGGCTCTGGAGACGCACAGGAAGCCTGGTGCGTGGTGTAGGCACTGGTGGTACTAGGCTGGGGCGGGAAGGTGGCGCCGGAAATACCAAACCGTGCAGGCGTACTGGCTCCCTTGAGCATTGAGCCTGCCCAACCTTACCTGGTTGAATACTCCCCGTCGCCCGACCAGTGCGGGGAGGTGGAATAACCCGCACCGGGCTATGTAGGCGAACCGGGGACACCATGCGTAAGGCTGGTGCCATGTAAGCCGGCCCAAGGAGACGTACTGGAGGCCATATATGTAGAGCCGGCTTCATGGCATTTGGCTCAATGCTCAATCTAGCCCGGCAGATACGAGGAGCTGGTATGTACCGCACCGGGCTATGCACACGTACAGGAGACACCGTGCGCTCTACTGCGTAACACGGTATCTGCCCGTACTCTCGCTCTCCACGGTAAGTACAGGGAGTTGGCGCAGGTCTCCTACCTGACTTCGCCACATTCCCTTTAAGCCCCCCCCCAATAAATTTTTGGGCTTGTCTAACAGGCTTCCTACCGAGTCGTCGTGCTGCCTCCATTCTCCGGTATCCCTCCGCACATTGCTCCATTGAATCCCAGGCGGGCTCCGGCACTCTCCTTGGGTCGATCGCCCATCTGTCGATCTCCTCCCATGAATTATAACCCAGATGCCTCTCCACCTTCTGTTTCCGTGCTTGCTCCTCAAATCGCCGCCTCTCTGCTTTCGCTGCCTCCAGCTCAGCTTTGGGGCGATTATATTCTCCTGGTACTTCGCGGTCCAGAATTTCCTCCCAATTCCTGTAATCCTGCGTTTGTTGTTGCTTCTCTCTCCCTCGTTGCTTGATCCTTTGTTGGTGGGTGATTCTGTAACGGCTGCTCTCCTCCTCTTCGTCTGAAGAGGAGAAGCATGGGTCGGACCAATACGCATCGAGGTATGCAGTCATAATGAATTTATTTAAATGATAGACAAACACGAAACACTTGAGAATTTACAAAATAACAAACGCAGTCAACAGACCTGAACAAACGAACTTACATGACACGAAGAACGCACGAACAGGAAAATAGACTACACAAAAACCGAACGAACAAACAAACCGAAAACAGTCCCGTGTGGCGCAACATACACAGACACGGAAGACAATCACCCACAAACTAACAGTGTAAAACAGCCTACCTATATATGATTCTCAATCAGAGGAAATGAATAACACCTGTCCCTGATTGAGAACCATATAAGGCTAATTAACCAACACACTCCCACATAGAACAAACAACACAGACTGCCCATCCCAACTCACGCCCTGACCAACTAAACACATACAAAACAAGAGAAAACAGGTCAGGAACGTGACAGTGCCCAAATGAAACGGCCTCGTACTCTGTTCTAGATCATACAATATGCATATTATTATTACTATTGGATAGAAAACACTCTCAAGTTTCTAAAACTGTTTGAATTACATCTGTGAGTAAAACAGAACTCATTTTGCAGCAAACTTCCATACAGGAAGTGAAAAATCTGAAAACGAGGCTCTGTTTCAGGGCCTACCTATTCAACTGGCTTTTATTTATCGATATGCATGCACTTCATACGCCTTCCACTAGATGTCAACAGGCAGTGAAAGGTGGAATGGGGTGTCTAGCTTGATCTGAGGCCGAACAAGAGCTTTTGGAGTGACAGGTCCGGTATTTTCTTTGTCTTCGACGGCGCGCGAGGGACCTCAACATTGTCTTCTGAAAAGCATTCGGTATACACGGCGAATATCTCCGGCTCTGATTTTATTTGATACATATGATAATAACATCATAAAGTAGGTTTTTTCAACCGAGTTTTATCAGTTTATTCAACGTTTATTGGGACTTTTGGAGTTTTCCATTCTTTGCGCCAAGAGAGGATGGGAATGTTAGCAACCTTGGCTAGCATTGTGGCGCGAATTCGACAGAAGAAATGGACATTCTAAAACCAAACAACGATTTATTCTGGAAATAGGACTCCTTGTACAACATTCTGATGGAAGCTCAGCAAAAGTAAGACAACATTTATGATGTTATTTCGTATTTCTGTGTAATATGTTGATGTCTATTCTCCGCCGTGTTGGTGAGCACTGTCTCACAATAACCCAAGCTGTATGTTGTGGTAAAGTTATTTTAAAAAATCTAACACAGCGGTTGCATTAAGAACCAGTGTATCTTTCATTTGTCATACAACAAGTATTTGTATGTAAAGTTTATGATGAGTTCTTTGGTCAGATTAGGTGAGTGTCCAAAATATCTCCGGAGATTCTGGTGAATCGTTGCTACGTATTCACAATGTATAACCAGGATTTGTAGCTATAAATATGCAAATTTTCGAACAACACATAAATGTATTGTATAACATGATGTTATAAGACTGTCATCTGATGAAGTTGTCCAAAGGTTAGTGATTAATTTTATATCTTTTGCTGGTTTTTGCGAAAGCTACCTTTGCGGTGAATAAATGCGTTTGTGTGTTTGGCTATTGTGGTAAGCTAATATAATTCTATATTGTGTTTTTGCTGTAAAACACTTAAAAAATCAGAAATATTGGCTGGATTCACAAGATGTTTATCTTTCATTTGCTGTACACCATGTATTTTTCTGATTTTTTATTTTATTTTTTATTTTATTTTTATGATGAGTATTTATGTATTTCACGTTGCTCTCTGTAATTATTCTGGCTGCTTTGGTGCTATTTTTGATGGTGGCTGCAATGTAAAACTATGATTTATACCTCAAATATGCACATTTTCGAACAAAACATAAATGTATTGTATAACATGTTATAAGACTGTCATCTGATGAAGTTGTTTCTTGGTTAGTGACTAATTTTATCTCTATTTTGTCGGTTTTGTGAAAGCTACCTATGCGGTGGAAACATGGTGAAAATATGCAGTTGTGTGTTTGGCTATTGTGGTTAGCTAATAGAAATACATATTGTGTTTTCGCTGTAAAACATTTTAAAAATCGGAAATGATGGCTGGATTCACAAGATGTTTATCTTTCATTTGCTGTATTGGACTTGTGATTTCATGAAAATTATATTATATGATATCACTGTCCCTTTAGGCTAGACTATGCTAGTCAGCTTTTTTGATGAGGAGGATCCCGGATCCGGGAGGGTGATGAAGTAGAGGTTTTAACCTTCAAGCTGCATACTGGATCCTATTCCAACTAAACTACTGAAAGAGCTGCTTCATGTGCTTGGCCCTCCTATGTTGAACATAATAAACGGCTCTCTATCCACCGGATGTGTACCAAACTCACTAAAAGTGGCAGTAATAAAGCCTCTCTTGAAAAAGCCAAACCTTGACCCAGAAAATAGAAAAAACTATCGGCCTATATCGAATCTTCCCTTCCTCTCAAATTTTTTTGAAAAAGCTGTTGCGCAGCAACTCATTGCCTTCCTGAAGACAAACAATGTATATGAAATGCTTCAGTCTGGTTTTAGACCCCCATCATAGCACTGAGACTGCACTTGTGAAGGTGGTAAATGATCTTTTAATGGCGTCAGACCGAGGCTCTGCATCTGTCCTCGTGCTACTAGACCTTAGTGCTGCCTTTGATATCATCGATCACCACATTCTTTTGGAGAGATTGGAAACCCAAATTGGTCTACACGGACAAGTTCTGGCCTGGTTTAGATCTTATCTGTCGGAAAGATATCAGTTTGTCTCTGTGAATGGTTTGTCCTCTGACAAATCAACTGTACATTTCGGTGTTCCTCAAGGTTCCGTTTTAGGACCACTATTGTTTTCACTATATATTTTACCTCTTGGGGATTTCATTCGAAAACATAATGTTAACCTTCACTGCTATGCGGACGACACACAGCTGTACATTTCAATGAAACATGGTGAAGCCCCAAAATTGCCCTCGCTAGAAGCCTGTGTTTCAGACATAAGGAAGTGGATGGCTGCAAACGTTCTACTTTTAAACTCAGACAAAACAGAGATGCTTGTTCTAGGTCCCAAGAAACAAAGAGATCTTCTGTTGAATCTGACAATTATTCTTGATGGTTGTAAAGTCGTCTCAAATAAAACTGTGAAGGACCTCGGCGTTACTCTGGACCCTGATCTCTCTTTTGACGAACATATCAAGACTGTTTCAAGGACAGCTTTGTTCCATCTACGTAACATTGCAAAAATCAGACATTTTCTGTCCAAAAATGATGCAGAAAAATTAATCCATGCTTTTGTTACTTCTAGGTAAGACTACCGCAATGCTCTACTTTCCGGCTACCCGGATAAAGCACTAAATAAACTTCAGTTAGTGCTAAATACGGCTGCTAGAATCCTGACTAGAACCAAAAAGTTTGATCATATTACTCCAGTGCTAGCTTCCCTACACTGGCTTCCTGTTAAGGCAAGGGCTGATTTCAAGGTTTTACTGTTAACCTACAAAGCGTTACATGGGCTTGCTCCTACCTATCTTTCCGAGTTGGTCCTGCCGTACATACCTACACGTACGCTACGGTCACAAGACGCAGGCCTCCTAATTGTCCCTAGAATTTCTAAGCAAACAGCTGGAGGCAGGGCTTTCTCCTATAGATCTCCATTTTTATGGAATGGTCTGCCTACCCATGTGAGAGACGCAGACTCGGTCTCAACCTTTAAGTCTTTACTGAAGACTTATCTCTTCAGTAGGTCATATGACTAAGTGTAGTCTGGCCCAGGAGTGTGAAGGTGAACGGAAAGGCTCTGGAGCAACGAACCGCCCTTGCTGTCTCTGCCTGGCCGGTTCCCCTCTCTCCACTGGGATTCTCTGCCTCTAACCCTATTACAGGGGCTGAGTCACTGGCTTACTGGTGCTCTTTCATGCCGTCCCTAGGAGGGGTGCGTCACTTGAGTGGGTTGAGTCACTGACGTGATCTTCCTGTCTGGGTTGGCGCCCCCCCCTTGGTTTGTGCCGTGGCGGAGATCTTTGTGGGCTATACTCGGCCTTGTCTCAGGATTGTAAGTTGGTGGTTGAAGATATCCCTCTAGTGGTGCGGGGGCTGTGCTTGGCAAAGTGGGTGGGGTTATATCCTTCCTGTTTGGCCCTGTCCGGGGGTATCGTCGGATGGGGCCACAGTGTCTCCTGACCCCTCCTGTCTCAGCCTCCAGTATTTATGTTGCAGTAGTTTATGTGACGGGGGGCTAGGGTCGGTTTGTTATATCTGGAGTACTTCTCCTGTCTTATCCGGTGTCCTGTGTGAATTTATGTATGCTCTCTCTAATTCTCTCCTTCTCTCTTTCTTTCTCTCTCTCTCTCGGAGGACCTGAGCCCTAGGACCATGCGTCAGGACTACCGGGCATGATGACTCCTTGCTGTTCCCAGTCCACCTGGCCTTGCTGCTGTTCCAGTTTTAACTGTTCTGCCTGCGGCTATGGAACCCTGACCTGTCCACCGGACGTGCTACCTGTCCCAGACCTGCTGTTTTCAACTCTCTAGAGACCGCAGGAGCGGTAGAGATACTCTTAATGATCGGCTATGAAAAGCCAACTGACATTTACTCCTGAGGTCCTGACTTGCTACACCCTCGATAACTACTGTGATTATTATTATTTGACCATGCTGGTCATTTATGAACATTTGACCATCTTGGCCATGTTCTGTTATAATCTCCACCCGGCACAGCCAGAAGAGGACTGGCCACCCCTCATAGCCTGGTTCCTCTCTAGGTTTCTTCCTAGGTTTTGGCCTTTCTAGGGAGTTTTTCCTAGCCACCGTGCTTCTACACCTGCATTGCTTGCTGTTTGGGGTTTTAGGCTGGGTTTCTGTACAGCACTTCGAGATATTAGATGATGTACGAAGGGCTATATAAATAAATTTGATTTGATTTGATTTGATCGTGCTGTTTTTATGTGGCTGCTATGAAAGTGAACTGTTGAGTGTGATCAGGGGTGTACTCATTTTTCCAATTCTGTTGAAAGACTTTTCTTAAACGGAAGCAAATGTAACCAAGCGGGGATAAACAAGGCTAGGTTCATTTCAGTATCACTTAGTAGCCTTAACCTATTGATGTTACATTGAGCTGGGTGAATGGAAAATTAATGACAGTCATCCAATATGCTGTAATAAAAATAAGGCCATGCTCATTAAAAAAAGTATCACCCTCATCTTTAAAGGTCACTGACCGCCACTGGTCAGGTTGATGGATTATCTTGGCAAAACAGAAATGCTCACGAACAAGGATGTAAACAAATGTGTTATATGAGAGAAATAATATTTTTGTGCGTATGGAACATTTCTGGGATCTTTTATTTCAGTTCATGAATCATGGGACCAACACTAGGTGCATTTATATTTTTGTTCAGTATAGATGATGTTGCACACGTCGTAGCGTGTACGCAGTGCAGCCTTTTTGTCTTCTACCGAAACCAATACCAAACCAATCAGGTGGTTGTTCGACAAAAGGATGCTTTGGATGTCATTGATCACGTGCTTCTGATAAAGTATTCAGGCATCGGCAAACTGCTTCGAACTGAACTGCTTATCAATTTTGACGCATGCCTCAGAGCTCCGGTATCAAATGTAACATCACTAATATTATTTAAGGACTCTAGAAGTGCAAGTGATATAAAACACCAAATATTCATCAACAAATGCTTCCAAAATGTCAGTGACTACAGCGAAAAATTTACCAAAAGGACATGGCAAAATGCTCAACCATTTAAAGACTTACTACCACTCCAATCTGTCCATTATATATTTAAAATAAATTGGGGCACTATCACCACATTGGAGTTAAGTTGGTACAGCATTCTCACTCACAGGTGCAACAAATATAGCCTCTTACAAGGCATGCCTCAAAATATGTTAAAATAAGACAGAGACAACAATTCCATGCACCCACTAGTGCTCAAAAGGTTTTGGTGCGCCAAAGATACAGTATGGTACTTTGTGGGGTGGAATTACAGTACCATTCGAAATAGAGATTTTTTTCCACAATGCGCATTAATTAACAGTATGCTGCATTAACACATTTCAGAGATTTTTTGAGTATTGGTAATACCTAAAATTAACAAATAAAAATCACAGTTTTCCGTCAGGTCATACTTTAAAAAAAAATCTAAAATAGTCTAAAATATTGAGAATTAAAAACTTGCTGCATGCCATATATATGCATGTTTCCCATTATAAATCAGACATTCTAAAACTATGCACATGTGAATAAGCATTAGACAGTTGTCACGCCCTGGCCTTAGTATTCTTTGTTTTCATTATTATTTTAGTTAGGTCAGGGTGTGACATGGGGAATGTTTGTGTTTTGTCTCGTCTTGGGTGGTTATATGGTATAGGGGGTGTTGGGTTTAGTGTATGGGTTTGTGTTTAGTGAATGTTTCTAGGTATGTCTATGGTTGAGTGGTTCTCAGAGACAGATGTCTTTCATTTGTCTCTGATTGGGAGCCATATTTAAGGCAGCCATGGGCATCATGTGTTTGTGGGTAATTGTCTATGTCATTGTGTAGTGGTCAGTGTCAGCACCATTTTGTTTATATAGCTAGTTGTTTTGTTTCGTTGGTTGCTCTTCTCTAATAAAAAGAGAATGTATTTCTCACACGCTGCGTTTTGGTCCTCTCTTCAAAGTCAAGACGATCGTGACAACAGTAACTCCACCTGGAAAGTGCCCTCCATTCACCTTTTATGGTGACACTATCCTTTCCAATCACAATTTTTATGCAAGTTAATTAATGCAGTATAAAATATATATCATGACAGGTTTGATGGAAACCGGATGTGCCGGTACAATTTCATAAATGTCGCCAGACAATTTATTTGTTCAACATGGTGGGATCTTTTTGTGTCTGTAAAAAGTATAATTATGTGACAATTGTGGTGGAAGCTCCTTTATCCACAAATATTTATATAATAAATCATTACATTGAACTAAACTTGGAGTCATGCGATGATATGATAGGTTGTACTGTAGGTACCACTACGACGTGGAGAAGCATTAAGAGTTTATAGGCAGATTAAATAAGTTATGATGCTCATATGATAGGGAAGATATAAAAAACCTTGCAGAGAGCCTATCCCACTGACAATCTCTTCAAAATAAAATAGAAACTATTGGAACCAAGACCTAAAAAGAACTGACATTGGCACAAGATGGAAGGAGTGTTGGAACATACAGTAACTAACCAAATTAAAATTAACAAAAAATGACGCTTAATCCAGTACATTTAGCAATGTTAATGTACTTTTCGTCCATCTATCTGCATATTTCAAGACATGGCATATGAGGGTGCGATGAGATACTCAATGGGTTGGGCATTTCTTTTCTCAGAAATAAAAAATGGAAATCAAATGATCCTCCATCATTAAGACAATGGATGAATCAAGTTCATTATTATTTAAATATCGAAAAAATGTGGGCTACAGATAGAAATATCCAAAGGATGTAAAATTATAAAAAAATACATGAAGTAATAATTCTAAACAATAAGTTATGATGAACTTAATGATGGACAGTCATGAGCTTGACACACATTTCCTATTCATCTTGTGTTGTCTTTGAATGCTGATGACCAATGCTTGGCTGCCAATTATCAAATAAAAGTATATTGCTCTTATCCATATCTCATCATAAATCTACCCTGTCCACTTTTTCAGATAACTTTTGGGTATTGTGTATAGATGGGTGAGAAAATGAATTTTATCAATTTTGAATTCAGGTTGCAATACAACAAAATCAGGATTAAGTCAAGGGGTATGAATAATTTCTGAAGGCACTGTATGGCTGGCTAGTGGTGTGTGTGGATATTTTAGTATAAGGTGGTTAGCTAGAGTCTTTTCTATCTGTGTTTCTGCTGCTGTCTGAGGAAGGAATAGAGTTGGGCCAGAGCGGGGGCTGTTGATGCAGCCTGTTACAGGCTATTGTTTTTACGTTTATGTTTTGAGGGTGGGCTTTAGCATGTAAAGCTCGTTAGCACATAGGGTGCACCGATTGGTGTCACCTCGTCAATATGTGTTAGCATTCTGTATGTGTTACACCTGTGCTCATTGCCGTTTCATTAGTGGGAAGGTGTTTCACCTGTGCTGGCCCAAGTGCTATTTAAGAGTGGCGAGCCCATTGCTCCAGCTGTCTTGGGAGATGTGGATTGTCAACACATTTAGTTGTAATGCCCTACTTGATTTCTAGGAAAACATTGCTTTGTCAGATTTTGTTTTGTTCCACGTTTTTGGTTTGCTTTGCTTCCTGTCTTTAAGTTTGGTGTGGGTTTTTATTTTGTTTACCTCTTTGGCAAAATTTGTGAGCTCTCATGGTGGGTGTCTTAGGTTCCAGTTGTTGTTAGTCAACTTTCAGTGGACACCCCCATGAGTGTCTTTCAGAACTTCTCCTAAAACCCCACCTGTTTAGTTTTGGTTGTTGGTCAGTGACTGTTAGTTCCCCTTCTGTTTGAGTGGCATTTTTGTTTTTCTTGTTGGTAACAGGAGCGCTCCTCTGTCTTTCTGCCTCTCTGTTACTTGTATCAGCCAACCAGACCGAATAGTCATGATAAAGAAAATCAATTTTATTTTTTTTTATTTTTTTTATTTCACCTTTATTTAACCAGGTAGGCTAGTTGAGAACAAGTTCTCATTTGCAACTGCGACCTGGCCAAGATAAAGCATAGCAGTGTGAACAGACAACAACACAGAGTTACACATGGAGTAAACAATAAACAAGTCAATAACATGGTAGAAAAAAAGAGAATCTATATACAATGTGTGCAAAAGGCATGAGGAGGTAGGCAATAAATCGAATAATTACAATTTAGCAGATTAACACTGGAGTGATAAATCATCAGATGATCATGTGCAAGTAGAGATACTGGTGTGCAAAAGAGCAGAAAAGTAAATAAATAAAAGCAGTATGGGGGGTGAGTAGGTAAATTGGGTGGGCTATATACCGATGGACTATGTACAGCTGCAGCGATCGGTTAGCTGCTCGGATAGCAGATGTTTAAAGTTGTTGAGGGAGATAAAAGTCTCCAACTTCAGAGATTTTTGCAATTCGTTCCAGTCGCAGGCAGCAGAGAACTGGAAGGAAAGGCGTCCAAATGAGGTTTTGGCTTTAGGGATGATCAGTGAGATACACCTGCTGGAGCGCGTGCTACGGGTGGGTGTAGCCATCGTGACCAGTGAACTGAGATAAGGCGGCACTTTACCTAGCATAGCCTTGTAGATGACCTGGAGCCAGTGGGTCTGACGACGAACATGTAGCGAGGGCCAGCCGACTAGGGCATACAGGTCGCAGTGGTGGGTCGTATAAGGTGCTTTAGTAACAAAACGGATGGCACTGTGATAAACTGCATCCAGTTTGCTGAGTAGAGTATTGGAAGCTATTTTGTAGATGACATCGCCGAAGTCGAGGATCGGTAGGATAGTCAGTTTTACTAGGGTAAGTTTGGCGGCGTGAGTGAAGGAGGCTTTGTTGCGAAATAGAAAGCCGACTCTAGATTTGATTTTGGATTGGAGATGTTTGATATGAGTCTGGAAGGAGAGTTTGCAGTCTAGCCAGACACCTAGGTACTTATAGATGTCCACATATTCTAGGTCGGAACCGTCCAGGGTGGTGATGCTAGTCGGGCGTGCGGGTGCAGGCAGCGAACGGTTGAAAAGCATGCATTTGGTTTTACTAGCGTTTAAGAGCAGTTGGAGGCCACGGAAGGAGTGCTGTATGGCATTGAAGCTCGTTTGGAGGTTAGATAGCACAGTGTCCAAGGAAGGGCCAGAAGTATACAGAATGGTGTCGTCTGCGTAGAGGTGGATCAGGGAATTGCCCGCAGCAAGAGCAACATCATTGATATATACAGAGAAAAGAGTCGGCCTGAGAATTGAACCCTGTGGTACCCCCATAGAGACTGCCAGAGGACCGGACAACATGCCCTCCGATTTGACACACTGAACTCTGTCTGCAAAGTAGTTGGTGAACCAGGCAAGGCAGTCATTAGAAAAACCGAGGATACTGAGTCTGCCGATAAGAATATGGTGATTGACAGAGTCGAAAGCCTTGGCCAGGTCGATGAAGATGGCTGCACAGTACTGTCTTTTATCGATGGCGGTTATGATATCGTTTAATTACCTTGAGCGTGGCTGAGGTGCACCCGTGACCGGCTCGGAAACCGGATTGCACAGCAGAGAAGGTACGGTGGGATTCGAGATGGTCAGTGATCTGTTTGTTGACTTGGCTTTCGAAGACCTTAGACAGGCAGGGCAGGATGGATATAGGTCTGTAACAGTTTGGGTCCAGGGTGTCTCCCCCTTTGAAGAGGGGGATGACCGCGGCAGCTTTCCAATCCTTGGGGATCTCAGATGATACGAAGGAGAGGTTGAACAGGCTGGTAATAGGGGGTGCGACAATGGCGGCGGACAGTTTCAGAAATAGGGGGTCCAGATTGTCAAGCCCAGCTGATTTGTATGGGTCCAGGTTTTCCAGCTCTTTCAGAACATCTGCTATCTGGATTTGGGTAAAGGAGAAGCTGGGGAGGCTTGGGCGAGTAGCAGCGGGGGGGGCGGGGCTGTTGGCCAAGGTTGGAGTCGCCAGGAGGAAGGCATGGCCAGCCATTGAGAAATGCTTGTTGAAGTTTTCGATTATCACGGATTTATCGGTGGTGACCGTGTTACCTAGCCTCAGTGCAGTGGGCAGCTGGGAGGAGGTGCTCTTGTTCTCCATGGACTTTACAGTATCCCAGAACTTTTTGGAGTTAGAGCTACAGGATGCAAATTTCTGCTTGAAAAAGCTGGCCTTTGCTTTCCTGACTGACTGCGTGTATTGGTTCCTGACTTCCCTGAACAGTTGCATATCGCGGGGGCTCTTCGATGCTATTGCAGTTCGCCACAGGATGTTTTTGTGCTGGTCGAGGGCAGTCAGGTCTGGAGTGAACCAAGGGCTATATCTGTTCTTAGTTCTGCATTTTTTGAACAGAGCATGCTTGTCTAATATGGTGAGGAAGTAACTTTTAAAGAATGACCAGGCATCCTCAACTGACGGAATGAGGTCAATATCCTTCCAGGGTACCCGGGCCAGGTCGATTAGAAAGGCCTGCTCGCAGAAGTGTTTTAGGGAGCGTTTGACAGTGATGAGGGGTGGTCGTTTGACCGCGGACCCGTAGCGGATACAGGCAATGAGGCAGTGATCGCTGAGATCTTGATTGAAGACAGCAGAGGTGTATTTGGAGGGCAAGTTGGTCAGGATAATGTCTATTAGGGTGCCCATGTTTACGGATTTAGGGTTGTACCTGGTGGGTTCCTTGATGATTTGTGTGAGATTGAGGGCATCTAGCTTAGATTGTAGGACTGCCGGGGTGTTAAGCATATCCCAGTTTAGGTCACCTAACAGAACAAACTCTGAAGCTAGATGGGGAGCGATCAATTCACAGATGGTGTCCAGGGCACAGCTGGGAGCTGAGGGGGGTCGGTAGCAGGCGGCAACAGTGAGAGACTTATTTCTGGAGAGATTAATTTTTAAAATTAGAAGTTCGAACTGTTTGGGCATAGACCTGGAAAGTATGACAGAACTTTGCAGGCTATCTCTGCAGTAGATTGCAACTCCTCCCCCTTTGGCAGTTCTATCTTGACGGAAAGTGTTATAGTAGGGTATGGAAATCTCAGAATTTTTGGTGGCCTTCCTAAGCCAGGATTCAGACACGGCAAGGACTGTGTGTCGACAAGTGTTAACCAATCACTATAGTACAAGGGAAAGTCTCTCAGTAAAATACTACTTGCGTTAAAGTCTAAAAGTATTTGGTGTAATATATACATAAGTGTCAAAAGTTAAAGTATAAATAATTTCAAATTCCTTATTAAGCAAACCAGATGGCAATGTTTTCTTGTTTTTTATTTATTTACTGTTAGCAAGGGGCACACTACAACACTCAGACATCATTTACAAAAGAAGCATTTGTGTTTAGTGAGTCTGCCAGATCAGGCAATAGGGATGACGAGGGATGTTCTATTGATAAGTGATTGAATTGGACCATTTCCCTGCCATGCCCTTCTCTCCCCTCCATCTTTTCCTTATCTCAGGATATCCAGGAGCAGTTGGTTCCTCAGCCCTCTCCTGTTACCTGTCGGCCTGGTTCGAAGTGGAAAACCAACCTCTATCTCACCATCCCTGCTTCTCTCTATTGCTCCTTTACTAATTGAATTGGTTGTCCCTGGGCCTGTTAAAGCGATAGCTAGTGTAAAGATTAGATCAGATGTTTGTGCGTTAAAATGTGCAGATACTGAATATTACTCCTGTTGGACAGGGTTATTCAGGACAGCGACAACACTTTCATTACCCTGACCTGACTCTAGTGAAATTAGACCTTAGTTTGTTTCAGGGGAGTGACGTTGTTAGCAGTGAGAAGCCCTTATCTCTCTATTCTGTCATCCAATCTGTTCACTGATGACCCGTTGTTGTTGTTTAGTAACTGAGTGGTGCATCAGCCTCCTAGTGAGAAATTCAGGGATAATTTCTCCCTCAAGGCAGACCCCCTGGTAGTTTATGCCATATGGTAAAATAGTTTAGGGAATACAGTTGCTGTTATTTTTGGTTTCAGACAGCTGTTTTAGCAGCATGTGTTTGGAAGCTACGTTAACCAACTAGCAGTAGGCTAGCCAGCTGACTACAGAGGGAAAGGAGCACTGCCGCTACCTTGCTCTCAAACCAAGGTGCACGAATTGAAGAGCAGTTGAAACCAATGTGTTTCATATGGGTTTTTGGCCCTACAGACTACATCCTGCCCAGCAGTTTGATGTGCACCAGTTGTACTTTTCCGTTTATCCCTGAAACTAAAAAGATAAGCCTGGTGACACCATGACCCACCTCTAAAAGTACAGTACATAAAAGGGCTGACTTGGGCCTAAATGGCAGCAGGCATGACTGGAATTACGCTGATGTCGCTTGATGTCTTTTGAGTACCGTGCTACCCGGCTTTGTTCACTTTGGTTAAGTTAAAGAGAGAGGGGACCTCCTGTGTTCATGTCTCTGTCTGTCATGTGCTTAATTGACAGCTGGGAGTGACGGGGAAACCACACAGAATATAAATTGGGAAATACCCCAAAAGGATTTATCTCCGTCAAAGCTGTGCGTCTTTGTACTCCGGATGATGGTCAAAAACAACAAGTTCTGT
This sequence comes from Salvelinus namaycush, assembly GCF_016432855.1. Classification (NCBI taxonomy): domain Eukaryota; kingdom Metazoa; phylum Chordata; class Actinopteri; order Salmoniformes; family Salmonidae; genus Salvelinus; species Salvelinus namaycush. The sequence continues at coordinate 66,642,801 of NC_052310.1, forward strand.
TTCGGTTTAGAAATAACTCTCTCTATGACTGTGCAGAGTTTCAAATGAAGCTTTGTCACACTAAGCATAGGGTAGGGATGGTTGAAGGACATGTTGTCATGACTCACACCAGAGAAAGTTTTTGCAGTCTCAGTCTGATGAAAGCTGAGACATATAGCTGTGATAAATCTTTAGTGCTGCTGTTGCCAATGGAAACTGAAACTGTAAGTGGGATGTGCTCTGGGGGAGCTCTGTTGTGGTGGTGAGGACTAAAGCCAGGTCACCCGTGATACAAGTCAGTATTCGATGTACATCCATGTCTGAGGATGTCGGGCGATGACATGGAAAATGGGAACTAGCTGCAACAGTGAGCACTGTTACCTTCAAGTCGGTTTCGGTTTTGCAAGGGTGTAGTGGACAGGGTTGGTGGATGGGCATAAGTATCTGCTTCTGATTTTAAAGGTAGCAAGTTTAAATCCAGCTATAGAAAGTCATTTTTAAATGTTTTGTATTTAAACCTATCCCAAACCTTAACCCAATCCCAAATCTTAACATTCAGAGTTAATAGCTAACCTTAACTAGGCAAGTCAGTTAAAAACAGATTCTTATTCACAATGCTTGTGTTCCTAGTGCCAATAGAGCAGTAATATCGGACAATAAACAACAATACACACAAATCCAAAAAGTTAAAGAATGGAATTAAGAAATATGAGGGCGAGCAACGTTGGAGTCTGGAGTAAAAATGTGTGTGTATATACAGTGCATTCGGAAACTATTCAGACCCCTTGACTTTTTCCACATTTTGTAAAGTTACAGCCTTATTCTAAAATGTAAATACAATATTTCATTTTTTTTTTAAACCTGTTTTTGCTTTGTCATTATGGGATATTGTGTGTAGATTGATGAGGGGGGAAAAAACTATTTAATCCATTTTAGGATAAGGCTTTAACGTAACAAAAAAGTAAAGGGGTCCGAATAGTTTATACAGTACCAGTCAAAGTTTGGACACACCTACTTATTCAAGGTTTTTCTTTATTTTTACTATTTTCTACATTGTAGAACAATAGTGAAGACATCAAAACTATGAAATAACACATGGAATTGTGTAGTAAGCAAAAAAGTGTAGTAAGCCACAACAAAAAATTCAAAATACATTTGAGATTCTTCAAAGTAGCCACCATTTGCCTTGATGACAGCTTTGCAAACTCTTGCCTTTTTCTCAACCAGCATCACCTGGAATGCTTTTTCAACAGTCTTGAAGGAGTTCCCACATATGCTGAGCACTTGTTGGCTGCTTTTCCTTCACTCTGCGGTCCAACTCATCCCAAACCATCTCAATTGGGTTGAGGTAGGGTGATTGTGGAGGCCAGGTCATCTGATGCAGCACTCCATCACTCTCCTTCTTGGTCAAATAGCCCTTACACAGCTTAGAGGTGTGTTGGGTCATTGTCCTGTTGAAAAACAAATGGTAGTCCCACTAAGTGCATACCGGATGAGATGGCGTATCGCTGCAGAATGCTGTGGTAGCCATGCTGGTTAAGTGTGCCTTGAATTCTAAATAAATATCAGACAGTATCTCCAGCAAAGCACCATCATGCCTCCTTCTCCATGCTTCACGTTGGGAACCACACATGCGGAGATCATCCGTTCACCTACTCCACATTCAAATTTGGACTCAGCCCAAAGGACAGATTTCCAACGGTCTAATGTCCATTGCTGGTGTTTCATGGCCCAATCAAGTCTCTTATTATTGGTGTAGTGGTTTCTTTGCAGCAATTAGACCATGAAGACCTGATTCACGCAGTCTCCTCTGAAAAGTTGATGTTGAGATGTGTGTTACTTGAACTTTGTGAAGCATTTATTTGGGCTGCAATCTGAGGAGCAGTTATCTCTAATGAACTTATCCTCTGCAGCAAATGTAACTCTGGGTCTTCCTTTCCTGTGGCGGTCCTCATGAGAGCCAGTTTCCTCATAGCACTTAATGGTTTTTGCGATTGCACTTGAAGAAACTTTCAAACTTTCATGATATATTTGAGTCTCTCGGTCCTGGCTTTGATAAACCTGTACTGACCCCGCCTTCTGGATGGTAACGGAGTGAACAACCCATTGCTCGGGTGGCTGAGGTCCTTGATGATCTTCTTGGCCTTTCTGTGACAACAGGTACTGTAGATGTCCTGGGGGGTAGGCAGTGTGCCCTCGGTGATGCGTTGGGCAGACTGCACCACCCTCTGGAAAGACCCTGCGGTTGCGAGCTGTGCAGTTGCCATAACAGGTGGTGATACAGCTGACAGGATGCTCTCAATGGTGCATCTGTAAAAGTTTGTGAGGGTCTTATGGGCCAAGCCAACTTTCTTACGCCACCTGAAGTTGTTGAAGTTGAGGGAGAGGCTATTTTCATGGCACCACTCCGCCAGGGCCCTCACCTCCTCCCTTTTGGCTTTATCATCGTCATTGGTAATCATGCTGTGTCGTCTGCAAACTTCATAATTGAATGAACGTCCAATTCTGACGTGAGACTGTGAGATCTAAACTCAGCAAAAAAAGAAACGTCCTCTCATTCTCAACTGCGTTTATTTTCAGCAAACTTAACATGTGTAAATATTTGTATGAACATAACAAGATTCAACAACTGAGACATAAACTGAACAAGTTCCACAGACATGTGACTAACAGAAATGGAACAATGTATCCCTGAACAAAGGGGGGTTAAAATCAAAAGTAACAGTCAGTATCTGGTGTGGCCACCAGCTGCATTAAGTACTGCAGTGCATCTCCTCCTCATGGACTGCACCAGATTTGCCAGGTCTTGCTGTGAGATGTTACCACACTCTTCCACCAAGGAACCTGCAAGTTCCCGGATATATCTGGGGGGAATGGCCCTAGCCCTCACCCTCCGATCCAACAGGTCCCAGACACGCTCAATGGGATTGAGATCTGGGCTCTTCGCTGGCCATGGCAGAACAGTGACATTACTGTCTTGCAGAAAATCACACACAGAATGAGCAGTATGAGCAACCACATGAGGGAGGAGGATGTCTTCCCTGTAACACATAGTGTTGAGATTACCCGCAATGACAAAAATCTCAGTCCGATGATGCTGTGACACACTGCCCCAGACCATGATGGACCCTCCACCTCCAAATCGATCCCGCTCCAGAGCACAGGCCACGGTGTAACGCTCATTCCTTCGACGATAGGCGCAAATCTGACCATCACCCCTGGTGAGACAAAACCGCGTCTCGTCAGTGAAGAGCACTTTTTGCCAGTCCTGTCTGGTCCAGTGACGGTGGGTTTGTGCCCATAGTTGTTGTTGCCAGTGATGTCTGGTGAGGACCTGCCTTACAACAGGCCTACAAGCCCTCAGTCCAGCCTCTCTCAGCCTATTGCGGACAGTCTGAGCACTGATGAAGGGATTGTGTGTTCCTGGTGTAACTCGGGCAGTTGTTGTTGCCATCCTGTACCTGTACCGCAGGTGTGATGTTCAGATGTACCGATCCTGTGCAGGTGTTGTTACACTTGGTCTGCCACTGCGAGGACGATCAACTGTCTGTCCTGTCTCCCTGTAGCGCTGTCTTAGGCGTCTCACTGTACAGATATTGCAATTTATTGCCCTAGCCACATCTGCAGTCCTCATGCCTCCTTGCAGCATGCCTAAGCCACGTTCACGCAGATGAACAGGGACCCTGGGCATCTTTCTTTTGGTGTTTTTCAGAGTCAGTAGAAAGGCCTCTTTAGTGTCCTAAGTTTTCATAACTGTGACCTTAATTGCCTAACGTCTGTAAGCTGTTAGTGTCTTAACGACTGTTCCACAGGTGCATGTTCATTAATTGTTTATGGGTCATTGAACAAGCATGGGAAACAGTGTTTAAACCCTTTACAATGAAGATCTGTGAAGTTATTTGGATTTTTATGAATTATCTTTAAAGGACAGGGTCCTGAAAAAGGGATGTTTCTTTTTTTGCTGAGTTTACATCAAACACATGGTTTCCATTGCCTCCACTGCTTTATTCACTGGAAATAAAATCGGATTGATGGCTTCCTTTGTGGCTAGTGGCCATTACCTGAAACATGATGGTTACCCGGTGACATTGTTCCTCCGGCCTGAGGCACGACAAGGCAGTCCCAGACAACACGACTCACGAGCCACAGATTAAGAGTCAGTGAGTCAGGTAAACTCACTCCTGGAGGCCTGAAATTACAACTGGAGTCATAGTAAATTAGAATTAGAATTTGACCTTGTTTTATTGGGGAATGTTATATAAGAATGTTATATAAGCAAACAGGTGAGTATTTGATTACCCCCAGGGTCCATATCTAACCCCGGGACACCCTGAGCATTTGGTCTGTTATTCATTTGTTCTGTTATTTATGTTTCTGTTCTCTTACATTCAGAACCACACTGTATTTTTAAAAGATCTTTCTCTGATGTTAGTTGTGGTGATGCTGTTTTTTCCTCTCTTCTCTCTGTCCTGTCTTATCCAAACTGACCACAGAATACAAGAACACTGTCTTTCTCTGTTTTACCCACTCCTTTGGACTGATTCTCTCTCTCTCTCTCTGTTGTTGTCATCCTACCACACAGAAGACAATTAAGTGTAACCAACTCTACTACTGACAAACGGTTCAATGGTTTTCCTACTATCAGGTGAACGTTCACAGGACAGAATGGACGAGAGCAGAGAGTTGCGGTAAAACCTTTAGGACTCTAATGTAAATACAATTGCCTTGGAGAGCTTTCTTTTGTCACGAATGACATCATGCTGCATTTTTATTTGTTGAATCGGGTCACTTACGGTTCTGTATGTCTCAGTTGGTAGAGCATGGCGCTTGCAATGCCAAGATGGTGGGTTCAATTTCTGGGCCTACTCATATGTAAAATGTATCCACACATGACTGTAAATTGCTTTGGATAAATACATCTGCTAAATGGCATATATTAAGTTTCAATTGGAGAGCTACCACCAATCATTAGCTTTTAACTTATGTAACCAAACTGCAGTTTGACGTTTGTAAGCCTTGACCTGTTTGATCACTGGTCAGATTTCAAACACTTCCATGGTTGCTTGTGATCTGTGCCTTCATCTCGGAAGTGTGCTTGTCCCAAGGTTTCCTGTTCTCCCCAAAGGAGACAAACATTTTCTCAAATATCTCTTGATTGAATCCTCTGACAAATATGAACCTGTAATTTCCATGCGTTGCTGCTCACCAAGTCCATCCTTGAAAATAATGTCTCCTTTGTGCACGTGACTATAGGATCTGTGAAGAGACATTCTTGAGAACGTCATTCCTTATCAAAGCTAGTGCATAGGATGACTGTCTGCCTGCTTGCCTTTATCCATTCTCTATTGTCTATGAAGATTAGTTTCAATAACATACTTTTTATAAGAAGGCGTGGGGAACTCATTTTGACACTACATCCCTGAACTCAGTGGACTTGGCTGGTAGTAAATCATATACAGCACTGAACGTGGCTGAATGTGGCTGTGGTGTATCTGCCCCTTTGTGGAAACAGGAGCATGATTAAGACAAATACAGGAGGGAGGCATTCCGGCCCCTGCTTAACCTTTACATAATAAAAACAGCTCTTTACGAGTGGATGAAACCTTTATTTTAGAGGCTGTCTGATCTAGTGCAGATTAAAGTTTCACTACAGCTTTCCTCTCTATCTATCTTTCCAGCAACAGTGCTTGTTGAAATACACCCAGCTCATCTGGAAACTTTGGTAGTTCACACTGACTGAAAACTCGGTGACGCGAGTCTAAAAACAAACAGGGATTCTACAACAGGGATTCTACAAGTCACATGAATTTTCCTTTGTTCTCTCTCTCTCTCTCTCTCGGCATCCATTAATACACGCCACTGGCACACACGTGTGCTCATACACCTGAACATGTTCAAATAAAGGCTTTTGTAGCAGGACTTCATAAAGGCATACGGAGGCACATAATGTGTTCCTCCCTCATGTCTTTATAAATATGTATCTATTTATTGTCTAACCGTTATTGCAGTCCTCACAGCTTATAAACACCAATCCTTAGCCCACACCCTCCACCTATCTATGCAGTTTCTGTAGTCCCACGCTTGCCTGACAGCATACTCTACTCACCGACTCTAAGTTTAAAGTGCAATTCGTCTCTCTTCCCTGGGGCTGCTAGGGGCCTTGGATGTTTCCGTGGAGGACAGCTGTGGTCTAAATATAGTGGGGGCGGGGGCTGCTTCCCTTCCTACCTTCAGGAACTAGATATAGAGAGAAGAGAGAGAGGGCCGTATTTGGATGACAACAGCCTGCTTCCTGTAGGAACCGCAACCCTGGGTGACCATAGAAAAATATTACACACACACACGTGCAAACACACACACACACACACACACACACACACACACACACACACACACACACACCACACAGGGGAGTAATATAGTAGATTACAAGTTTACAATGGAATTTAAAGATAGTTCTTTATTTTTTATAATCGAACCACAACCAGTTTTCCTGGTAGTTTGCATGCGGGGCTCTGTGACATGACGTAGTCTGCATCCCAAATGGCACCCTTGTCCCTATATAGCCCACTTTTTTTTACCAGGGCCCATAGCGTGCCATTTGGGACACACTCATCGACTCCCACTCTCAATACCCTCTCCACCTGTCTAACTTGCATTCCTCTGACACAGCTGACAAACGACAGCCTCTCCGTACTGCTGCGTCTCTGCCGTGCTTCGTATGAATGGCTGCGCCTCTTCTGTGTTGGCAGTTGTGGCCCTACAGAGAAATGCTATTTTTTCCCTGTGGGCCCTGGTGAAAAGTAGTGCAGTATGTAGGGAATAAGGTGCCATTTGAGATGTACACTCTGTCAGCCCAGTAGAGATCTGATGCACGGCTGAGTTGGGCGGCATTATGGATTAATATACAAAGCAACCGCTGTTGGAGAATGTTGATGTGTTGATGTTATGTAACATGTAAGAAAGGATGTGGATGGGACAGCGTTTTAAAGGCCATCTATTGTTGGCTATATACGTGTCAAATATCCTAAACAGTCCTGTGTTTGTTGTTGCTTACTTCAACAATGATTCACTCTATTACTATGTTGTTGCTATAGTAATAATAGCGTCACAGGTAAAAAGGCAACTTAATGTAAATTCAATATAGTTCACTTCACTCAAAAAAATGCTGGGTTAAAAACAACCCAATTTGGGTTATTTGGTAACCCAATGTTGGGTAACTATTGGAAAGAACACACGCTGAGTTATTTTGACTCAGCCAGTTGGGCTGCCTGATTAACCTAACATGTTGAGTTGTTCGGATTACCCAAACACGGGTTAATTTAACCATCAGTTGGGTATTTTTTACTCTCATGCTGGGTTGACCTAGCAGCTGGGTCTTTTTTAATATAACCCTTAGGTTATTTTCAGGAGGCATGGCTTATTAGGAGCATGGTTTTCAGATAGATCTTATTGGCCACCCATGATAGTAAATGTCATACACATTTTAATAAGGTATACTACCTTATTGTACCCCAACAATGGGATTTACATAGGCTTTCAAGGAACTCATACACATACACAGCTTTAAGACTCATTGAACAAAATCAATGTTCAACCTTAACATGTATTAACTTTACAACAGAAAATATTAAAATGAAGGACATTTACTCTCATGGGTGGCTAAAATGAACTGTCTGCCATGCTCCTACAAAACAAAGCCTAAACCATGACCTGCTGGGTCATATCTCAATAACCCAGCATTAATAACCCAGCAATGCTGTCCATTAAACATCTCTGATGGGAACAAACAAAATACTCCCGGCTCATGCCCTTCAATCTTTTCTCTAAGGCCTGCCGTCTCAACCTCTGGCTCAGTACCAATGAATGAGATGTAAATCAGTCAAGGATTTATCATTTAATTTCCATCTCCAGGTCTTTGTCCCAAATAGCAACCTATTCCCTACATTGTGCGCTACTTTTGACCAGAGCACTTTTGACCAGAGCTGTACACTATAAAGGGAATAGGGTCCCATTCGGGATGAAGCCCAAGACTATCCATCTCCATCCCTTGGCTCAGTGCTAATTAATGAGATGTGAATGAGATGTATATCAGTGGGGAGATGTTTGCGGGAAGCTATTAGATGTCATTGGGGATGGGTATCATGTATTTTCCATCATCAAATGTGTCATTGGCAGCCATTAGGAGAAGGTCAGCTCTGTAATTATGGTTGTTGGTCCATGCCAATCACACAGGTCGAGGGGATGACCTCAAAGTACTCCTAACTGTGGCCTTTTTGATAACGGTATGCAGTATGTCAGCATCCAAAATGGCCTCATATTCCCTATATACTGTAGTGCGCTACTTTTGGCAAGAGACTCTGGTCAAAAGTAGTGCACTACATAAGGAATAGGGTGCCATTTAAGATGCAACCTATGTAATGGTAGAACAACAGCAGGTGGGGTTATTCTTTATCCCACACTAAGGGAAGGCAGGGAGCCTAGGGGAAGTACAAGACACTTCATCTCTCTCCTGACAAGGATGAGTGCTCAACTGTGGTCTGTGTTTGAGCAAAGCAACGAGATTTACTTCTATTGTTCTGCTGCCAAGGCCTAATATAGGTGTATGTGAGTTCTCTTTCTTCTAATTCTATTAATTTCCCCAAGCGGTATTGGCAGGACTATTCCACATTCATAGAAAAAAATGGTTGTGAATTGTACTTGAAAGGGTACAAACGCTTGTCACTGTAGTGGTACCCTGTAAAGTATGTCCATTGTAGCTTTAGTTAAAGGTACATAGATAGTACCTTTCTTAAATATAGTCCACAGGTACAAAAGCATACCATTAGAAAGGGTACACATTTACCTTTTTAGGGTACTGCCATTTGTTCCTTTTAAGTGGCAAAATTGTACCTCTTCTCTATACCATGTCCCTCACGTGTACAAACCTCTCCGCCATCCCACTCCTGACACCAATATAGTAAGTTCAGGGCGTAGCCCCGACTGTGACTCAGACCTGGGTCTAGCGACACTCACCGGTGGCCAAAATTAACTAACTGAAAGCCGCACCCCCACTAATCCATGTCTCCAATATAATGTCAAAGTGTGCCTTTCAAATGAGTTATCACCCATGACTGTACTTGTTAGTGACAGAGACGTTGAATTTGTTTGTTCTCAAACCTTTGGCCTTCACCAAGTGAGTTCCTAGGCAAATATTATCATTCAAATTAAACTCTTTATGACATTACATAGGCTATCTCAGAAGGCCTAGTTTTACCCATATACAGTGGCCTGAAACTCATGGTTTACAGACCGTATCAGGCCTGCAAGTAGGGTTGCAAAATTCCAGTTAACTAAAATGTGCAGATTTTCCCAAAATCCTGGTTACATCCCTGTTGGTGAGAATTTATCCTTTGCTAAAATAATCCATCCACCTGACAGGTGTGGCATATCAAGCTGATTAAAGAGCATGATCATTACACAGGTGCACCTTGTGCTGGGGACAATAAAAGGCCTCTCTAAAACATTCAGTTTTGTCACACAACACAATCCCACAGATGTCTCAAGTTGAGGGAGCGTGCAATTGGCATACTGACATGCAGGAATGTCCATAGGAGCTATTGTCAGAGAATTTATTAATGTTCATTTATTTACCATAAGCCGCCTCCAACAACGTTTTAGAGAGTTTGGCAGTATGTTCAAGTGGCCTCACAACTGCAGACCTCGTGTAACCACGCCAGCCCAGGACCTTCACATCCGGCTTCTTCACCTGCGGGATCGTCTGAGACCAGCCACCCGGACAACTGATGAAACTGTGGGTTCTCAAAAACTGTGGTTTTGCACAACCAAAGAATTTCTGCCCACTGTCAGAAACCGTCTCTGGGAAGCTCATCTGCGTACTCATCGTCCTTACCAGGGTCTTGACCTGACTGCAGTTCGGCATCGTAACTGACTTCAGTGGGCAAATGCTCACCTTCAATGTCCACTGGCACGCTGGAGAAGTGTGCTCTTCATGGATTGATCCCGGTTTCAACTGTACCTGGCAGATGGCAGACAGTGTGTATGTGGGCGAGTAGTTTACTGATGTCAACATTGTGAACGGAGTGGCCCATGGTGGCAGTGGGGTTATGGTATGGGCAGGCATAAGCTACAGACAACAAGCATAATTGCATGCCGCAACTGCACATTTGTGGCCTGCTGGAGGTCATTTTGCAGGGTTCTGACAGTGCTCCTCCTTGCACAAAGGCGGAGGTAGCGGTCCTGCTGCTGGGTTGTTGCCCTCCTACGGCCTCCTCCACGTCTCCTGATGTACTGGCCTGTCTCCTGGTAGCGCCTCCATGCTCTGGACACTACGCTGACAGACACAGCAAACCTTCTTGCCACAGCTCGCATTGATGTGCCATCCTGGATGAGCTGCACTACCTGAGCCACTTGTGTGGGTTGTAGACTCCGTCTCATGCTACCACTAGAGTGAAAGCACCGCCAGCATTCAAAAGTGACCAAAACATGCGCTAGGGAGCATAGTAACTGAGAAGTGGTCTGTGGTCACCACCTGCAGAACCAGTCCTTTATTGGGGGTGTCTTGCTAATTGCCTATAATTTCCACCTTTTGTCTATTCCATTTGCACAACAGCATGTGACATTTATTGTCAATCAGTGTTGCTTCCTAAGTGGACAGTTTGATTTCACAGAAGTGTGATTGACTTGGAGCTACATTGTGTTGTTTAAGTGTTCCCTTTATTTTTTTGAGCAGTGTATGAACTCAGTAATATCTTTGAAATTGTTGCATGTTACATTTATATTTTGGTTCAGTGGGGGGGGGGGGGGGGGGTTACTAAGCTATATGGAATTGGTAGAACCCTTCTTTCTAGGTAGAACCATATAGAACCGTTCTTTGAAGAATCCTACATAGAGGGTTCAAGGGAGAACTCTCTGCAAAGGGTTCTACCTAGCACCAAAAAGGATTCCCCTAAGGGGGCAAACCAAAGAGCCCTGTGTGGTTCTACTTAGCACCTTTTTGTTCTCAGAGTGTACTTCTGAATGTACATTATGTATATTTTTATTGTTTTTGTATTCCAGGCAACAATTTGTACCCTAACCATACCCTTATTTCTATGAGTGCACCCACCTATAGCTGAGTAGTGTTTTTGATCCAATCATAAGATCATCCTTTGAGATACTCAATAACTTTAACTGATGGAATCACACGCTTACTCATACAATCAATATCACACTCATAAACCCACACTTTCTCCCTCATTCAGACCTAACAACAACAAGAGCAGCAACACATTCCCTGTGGTCTATATAACCACTAATTTATTCCACTCTCAACATCTTTGTGCTTACAAAATGTTCTATAACTTCTCTATATCTATCTCACTGAACCGATCTAAGGATTTCCCTCTTTATGGTGGCCTACTACAGTAATGTTAGTTTCCTTGCAGTGACCTTAAGCTATTCTTTATATTTACAGATGTATAAAGAGAGAGATTGAAAGATGGATTGATGCATTGAGTCTAGATGGGACACATGAGTTTATAGGGCTTCCAAATGGATCCTTTGTTAAGCTAAACGTAACCTCTAGTTGCGGTTCTATTTTGTCTTTAACAAGGGAAAACCAAAATGCGATCGAGGAACATGATCAGTCTGGCCTTTCGAATGGAAAAATGCAAACAGACAAAACCAAATGGAAAAAATAACATGGCGTGTATCACAAATGACAACCTATTCCTGAAATAATGCACTACTTTTGACCAAAGCGCCATTTGGGATGCAGACATGATCACTCACTAAGAACCTCATCATTTCTTTGGCTAAGCTAAGCAATGGAATAAAGAGAAAGTCTATTCTGATCCATGCCTGCTTCTTCTTTTTATCCATTCGCTGTAATGTTTTGTTTTTAGACCCGGGTAGGCCTCAACAGAGTGTGTGTTGTGTGGTCTTGAATTACGCCGAGCAGAGGGAGGAAGAGCTGGTGGAAAGAATATGAGCAGGAGATATACGATACAATGGAACCACAAGGGGAGAAACCGAGGGACCGTGCCAACAACTCTCTGCTCTCTTGTCCTCTATTGACTTTATGACGTTCCTATTCTTACACACACACACACACACACACACACACACACACACACACACACACACACACACACACACACACACACATCATTCTTACTAAAACACTTATCTGGTTGGTTTGTCTCTGGAACTTAAACTGCAGGGATAAATTCACACTACATCCTGGAATTACGTCTGAAGCCCCCCTCCACCGCCCACCTTCCTTTTTCCTTCTCTTTCGTATTCTTTTTTCCCCCTGATTTTCTAAAAGTTTCTTTGACTGCAAGGGAAATTCCTCTTCCTTAGCATGAAACACACGGAGAATGAGTCTGCCGATAGGTACTTATCACATTAGGAGGCCGTTCCTTCTCTTGCTAGAACAAAATACTTACCTGCTGTGTACCAAACCGGTACAAACGAACCTGCTGTTTCTACTTGTAGAATAGAAATGCTCGGCAGTGGCCGACAACTTGATTTTGAGCCAATCAGAGAGCACAAACCTCTATGTGGGGGAGCTGACAGGAGTGGCAAGAAAAAGGAAAAAAGACGGCACTTTTTCTCAGCCTGGTCTCATAGACTAGACTAGACGTAGTAAATGTTTGGTATGGTTACAAAAGACAGAATGTTACTTAAGGCAAAAATCGAAAGTAGGGTGGTTGGTTGGGGTAGAAGGGTGGGCGTATAATGCAAACGTCTAGCAACCCAGAGGTTGCGTATTTTAGCTAAATAGCAACTTTGTAACTACTTACTACTTTTTAGCTACTTCGCAACTACTTCGCAACTGCATGTTAGCTAACCCTTCACCTAACCCTTTAACCTAACTCCTAACCCTAACCTTAACCCTAATCTTAACCTCTAACAGGTTAGCATTAGCCACCTAGCTAATGTTAGCCACTACAAATTGTAATTGGTAACATATCATACGTTTTGCAAATGTGTAATATATTGTACCAATTGCAATTTGTAAAATATCATATGAAATGGATGATAGACATCCACAAATCCATACCATATGGAATGTAACATAGTGTATCATACTATTTGGAGTGTCCCGGATATACTCTAATTATGGGTGTGTTCGTAAATTCAATCTGGAGTGCCAGAATGTGCTCAGAGTGCGCTCTGGGCATTCGTGAACTCAGAGCGTTGTTAGATTTTCCGTTAGTAACAATCTCGGAGCGTTCAGAGCGCACACTGGACACTGGCCGAGGAGTAGGTTTGATCAGAGCGTTCTGACCTCCCAACGGCAGTCAAGCACCCAAGCTAACTGTCTAACGTTGGCTAGCTTGCTAGCTACTTCCAGACACAAATGAGAGAACAACTCACTCTGATCATTTTACTCACCCTAGCAGAGCTGGTTAGGCTGTTTTCATGTTATCCAGAGTGTTGGTGATTGTAATTGTGCTGCTGGCAACAATTGAATTACGCCTTTTTGCCGAAGTTTATTGACACCGGCCATATTCAACAGGTGTTGAGCGTTGTTAATTCATCAGTTATTCTGTGCTCTGGCACACTCAGACTAGAGTGCTTTGAAATAAAAGTAGATACACCCTATGTTATTACATCTACCCCTGAGTCCAGGTTGCTTTTTCCAGTCTAACTGACCCTTTTTCATCAGAATTGTTCTAACTAAAACAATAAAGCTGCATATTACTTCTTTTTTTAGTCTTTACATCTTTTAAGTCCAGCGAAGGAGTTTTGTGCTTGAAGAATGATATTTTTTGTTAGGATTGATCATGTCCACTAGCTTATTAGTTAGCTAGCTAGCCAACATTAAGTTTGTTAACTGAGCAAGGCAGTCACATACACTTCATAGGAAACTAATAAGGTGGTAAGTACAGCACAATGCACACAACACTAAATGCTTTACCAAGCTACAGTAGCTATCTGTCCACTGTAGCTAGTAACATTATAATGAAATCACAATGGATTTGTTTCCATGAAGCAGCTGCCTGTAGTTGGCTGCCCAGAGTCAATGCAGTGTCTTTACTTTACCTAGCTAGCACAACAGCTAGCTAGCTAGTGAATCATGCTAACCATTTAGCTAATGTTAGCCAGCTGGCTAAAAATGTATCTATGGGCTGTATGCGATTATGGACAGTGAATACAATTGTTTCTTTGCTTGCTAGCTAGTTATCTAGCTGTAGTCATCTGGCTAGTATCAACAAGGGCTTTCTACAACAATAGCAACATTAGTGCAGCTAGGTAGCTAGAAATCTAGCTAACATTGACTAGCAGGGCTCTCCATCCCTGTTTCTGGAGAGCTACCGTCATGTAGGTTTTCACTACAACCATAATCTAGCAAAACTGATTCTAATAATTATCTGGGTGGATAAGCTGAATCAGGTTAGTTACAACAGGAGGGTAGCTCTCTAGGAACAGACTAGACCATAAAGCAACACACATGGAAATGCATTGCCAAGCAACGCTACTGACACCTTCTGGTTTGGAGTATTTTAACAAGGCTGGGTGGTTGACAACCTCAAGGTCTTTGCTGTGTGAACACAAAAGAGATTGACTGCTGACACTCTGTTCAGAGGCGTAAGTACTGTCGGCAGGCAAACGTTTCACAATGCTACCGGTGTGTCAGAGCTATAAGATGGAATACCCTCCTCTCCAACCGCTTGTTTGCCTACAGATTATATTGCAGTACCTGAGAGATAAAGACAGTGAGGGTGTTCCAAAAAAAAAAAAATGCTCCAAGCCTCCGACACAATAATGATCTATTTTCTTTATCTCCTCTCAACCACTCACAAGTGAATGCAATTACACAACATGTGGCCCTTTGTAGCTCAGGATACTGGGTTCAATTCCCAAGGGTCACCTATACATAAAATGCATGCACGCATGACTTTAAGTCAACATCCTCTAACTTTACGGTACCGTACAAACAAAACACAACCCTGCTCCACAGGGCTTCCCATATAGAGACCTGTTTACTATTTGTAATATGCTATATTTGTTGGGGGAAATTAGTTTTGTCCGACAAATTATAACCATGCAGTCTTTTGTGGTTGCAAAAATTTGACAATTATATTTTCTAAAGGATATTTGGACTTATGCACAAATTGCAAATGCTAAACTGACTCCCTTTTAAATATGTGTAACCCTTTACACACTATTGACATTTTGAATGTACACAAGAAGATATACATTTAAGTATGTGTGTATATAAAGCCTCTTGACCTAGTTACTAACAATTACACGGCACAGTCAGAACCATCACTGGGTCATTCAATGTGACTGCGGAACTTCTTATTGTTACTTGCCCGGGGTCCGTGTTATGCTGAAAGGATAGGGTTCCAGTCCAGGGATATATCACAACATCATAGTGCTACAATTGTAACACACAATTTTGTGTGTGTGTGTGTGTATGTGTGTGTGTGTATATATATTTACTGATGTGTTTATTAATCCTCCACTGTTAAATTACCGGTACGGTCAGTTCCGTCCCCGAAGGCCCTGAACTATTAAAGCCAGAGTCTTAGAAGGCTTTTGATTCTGGAGCACATAGATGGAGCTTTACATGTCATGGAAGAGGGGATCAGTCAACAGTATCAGATAGATGACACCATACCGGGCTTGCAAAACCACTGTGAAGTTCAACAAAGACAGAGGCCATTGGACACAATACAGCCACACTGTATTAATGACGCATTAGAAGAAGCCCATAGCAACACAGCACTTCTCAGGTCTATTTTATCTCCATGGGAGAGTCTGATCATGTGTGAATGCCCCATGCATGGTTTAAATACACAGCTGTGAGTAACATCAATATGGATGAAGATAAACTGATAGTGTGATATACAATGAAAAGTAACAGGAGGACACCACTTGAGCAGCAGAGGCTTAGCACTGATATACAAATTCAGCATTTTCTGTCTACTAAAGTACTAAGAAAACACAAAATTACACATTTGATGTAAAGTATATCACAATACCACTTCACCACTCATTTGAGGTTTCCTTCAATATTGCTCTGAGGGAAGCTCAGCCTTGAAGGCAAGGATAACTCCAATCTGCATACTACACTTTGTTAATATAGTAGTGAACTTTTCACTATAACGTTGACAAGACTTAGGCCAAGATTCAATCAGGACCGCTGATTGACATTTAAAGGTAATTTCCAACTAGGCGACATATTCACACAGCAAATTCTCCAGTGTTAAACCCCCCAACAAACATTTTACTCAGGTGCATCCTGTTTCCATTGATCATCCTTGAGATGTTTCTACAACTTTATTGGAGTCTACCTGTGGTAAATTCAATTGATTGAACATGATTTGAAAAGGTACACACCTGTCTACATAAGGTTCCACAGTTGACAGTGCATGTCAGAGCAAAACGCTCCGAGACAGAATTGTGTTGAGGGACATATCTGGGGAAGGGTACCAAAGAAATTCTGCAAAATTAAAGGTCCCCAAGAACACAGTGGCCTCCATCATTCTTAAATGGAAGAAGTTTGGAACCATCGAGACTCTTCCTAGAGCTGGGTTGCCCGGCCAAGCTTAGCAATCGGGGAAGAAGCGCCTTGGTCAAGGAGGTGACCAAGAACCCGAAGGTCACTCTGAAAGAGCTTCAGAGTTCCTCTGTGGAGATGGGAGAACATTCCAGAAAGACAACCATCTCTGCAACACCACCAATTAGGCCTTTATGGTTGAGTGGCTAGACGGAGGCACTCCTCAGTAAAAGGCACATGACAGCCCACTTGGAGTTTGCCAAAAGGCACCTAAAGGACTCTCAGACCATGAGAAACGAGATTCTCTGGTCTGATGAAACCAAGATTGAACTCTTTGGCCTGAATGCAAGAAGAATGGGAGAAACTCCCCAAATACAGGTGTGCCAAGCTGGTAGCGTCATACCCAAGAAGACTTGAGGCTGTAGTCGCTGCCAAAGGGGCTTCAACAAAGTACTGAGTAAAGGGTCTGAATACTTATATAAATGTAACGTTTCCGGTGTTTTTTATTATAAATTTGCAAAAAATTCTATAAACCTGTTTTTGCTTTGTCATGAGGTATTGTGTGTAGATTGAATAATTTTTTTCAATAAACTTTAGAATTAGGCTGTAACGGCTGTAACCAAAATGTGGAAATAGTCAAGGGGTCTGAACTTTCGAATGCACTGTATTTAACACAATACCATATGTATTTCATAAGTGTAATGGCTCTCGTTGGTGCTAGAAGGAAGTGTGGACCAAGGCGCAGCTAGGTAGGCGTACATCATCTTTTTATTGATGACACCATAACAAAATAACAAAGACAAAAAAACAAAGCGAACAGTTCTGTCAGGCACAGACACTAAACAGAAAACATAGAATGCCCACCCAAATCACACCCTGACCTCACCAAATAGAGGAATAAAAAGGCTCTCTAAGGTCAGGGCGTGACCATAAGGCCTTATTTTGAGGGCAGAGTTTTACCCTAATACAGACCTTTAACTCATACACATCACTTTGAACTTAAACCACACCCATCATTATAATATTTCCCTGAATGCTCTTTTGCAGGTTGACTTTTAGAATAGTTTTCTTCAATATCTACGTTTGTTAAACTTATGCTACTCAAATTTAAATTACAAAAATGTTCCAAGCTTAATAAGTAATTTTTTCTTTAGGAAAAGTGTTATTATCTCATTTCCTTTTAAAACAGCTCATTTATATATTTACAACATTTATACACATAAAAATGGCATAAAAGCATAAAAACAGCATTTGAATATTACATTTAAATTTGTTAAAAAGAACATGTTGTTAAAAACAATAGAAATAACCATGAATAAAATTACTTTTCTTTGTAAAAACATAAAATCTGTAAAAGCAATTTAAAATGTGTACAAATGATTTAACAAGAGTAAAACATTTTTAAGACATGAAAACATGTAAAAAAAAAGTAACTTTGTTAAAAAGCTGTCTTCGGTCCTTTGTACAGGAACGGGGTGAGTCCTTATCAAACTCGCCTCCTCCTGCTCCTCCGAATCAATCACTGTCCTGTCCGTCGGGGCCCAGAGGAGATCCCTCCCCTAGGCGCATTGCCCTAGATGCCACAGCGCTGTCAGGCCGTGGCCGCCGGGACCTTGGGTGTTGTGGGGGACCCTTCGCTTAGGGTCGAGGTGTCACGACTTCCGCCGAAGTCGGCCCTTCTCCTTGTTCGGGTGGTGTTCGGCGGTCGACGTCACCGGCTTTCTAGTCACCATCGATCCATTTTTCAGTTTCGTTTTGTTTTGTCTGTATTATACACACCTGGTTTCAATTCCCCCATCATGTTCCCTATTTAACCCTCTGGCTTTCATTTCTGTTTTGTCCGTGATTGTTTGTGCGTTAGGTGTTGTAGTTGATACGTGTATGTATCTGTTTATTTTCCAGTTGTGGAATTGTGCATTTATTTTGAGTAAAACACTGTGGTTTCGCTCAACACCTGTGTCCTGCGTTTGACTCCAAAATTCTCCGCACACAACCCTGACACGAGGCCCCCTTCTGTACCACCCCAGGGCTTCCGTGGCTACCATGGCCACTGCCTGGGGGGTGGTCTCGACTCGTTTCGCTACCAGCAGGTTGCGGGAGGACCACAGTGCTTCCTTCAGACACGTGAGGGTGGGCCAGAGCTTGGTGAAGGCCTTTGGTGGAATAGGCCTTAGTTTACAGTGTTATATTGTGTGTTGTATGTTATTTGTGGAAATTCATTGTTTATACATTCGGTCTATGGATCGTCCCACCAATTAGGTACCTTTTGAGTGTAACTTTGTGAGAACCAACCCCCCCCCCCCCCCCCCCATTCTGTAAAAAATAGCACATGTTCAAAAAAAAGATTTTACTATATATTTTATCTCCACCTCATGAGGTTAAATAAAAACAATTACTATAATAAATTCCTAATAAAGTAATAGGATTGACCGCAGCAGAGTTGAAGACTTGATCTTAAATCTGCCATAAATCCCCTTGTGATAGGGGAAATGGAAAGCTTGTTGTGTGCAACGTGCTGTGCTCAACAACAAGCTCAGTTTTCCACCACAAAATACCCAAAAATAATAGTACCATCTCACCTGCTTCTACACTATGATTTGACTTGTGTCTTGAATATATACAGTTGAAGTCGGAAGTTTATATACACCTTAGCCAAATACATTTAAACTCAGTTTTTCACAATTCCTGACATTTAATACTAGTAAAAATTCCCTGTCTTAGGTCAGTTAGGATCACCACTTTATTTTAAGAATGTGAAATGTCAAAATAATAGTAGAGAGAATGATTTATTTCAGCTTTTATTTCTTTCATCACATTCCCAGTGTGTCACAAGTTTAAATACACTCAATTTGTATTTGGTAGCATGGCCTTTAACTTGGGTCAAACATTTCGGGTAGCCTTCCACAAGCTTCCCACAATAAGTTGGGTGAATTTTGGCCCATTCCTCCTGACAGAGTTGGTGTAACTCAGTCAAGTTTTTAGGCCTCCTTGCTCACACACGCTTTTTTAGTTATGCCCACACATTTTCACTGGGATTGAGGTCAGGGCTTTGTGATGGCCACTCCAATACCTTGACTTTGTTGTCCTTAAGCCATTTTGCCACAACTTTGGAAGTATGCTTGGGGTCATTGTCCATTTGGAAGACCCATTAGCGACCAAGATTTAACTTCCTGACTGATGTCTTGAGATGTTGCTTCAATATATCCACAATTTTCCTGCCTCATGATGCCATCTATTTTGTGAAGTGCACCAGTCTCTCATGCAGCAAAGCACCCCCACAACATGATGCTGCCACCCCCGTGCTTCACGGTTGGGATGGTGTTCTTTGGCTTGCAAGCCTCCCCTTTTTCCTCCAAACAAAACGATGGTCATTATGCCAAATAGTTCGATTTTTGTTTCATCAGACCAGAGGACATTTCTCCAAAAAGTATGATCTATGTCCACATGTGCAGTTGCAAACCGTAGTGTGGCTTTTTTATGGCGGTTTTGGAGCAGTGGCTTCTTCCTTGCTGAGCGGCCTGTCAGGTTATGTTGATATAGGACACGTTTTACTGTGGATATAGATACTTTTGTACCTATTTCCTCCAGCATCTTCCCAAGGTCCTTTGCTGTTGTTCTGGGATTGATTTGCACTTTTACGTTCATCTCTACGAGACAGAACGCATCTCCTTCCTGAGCGGTATGACGGCTGCGTGGTCCCATGGTGTTTATACTTGCGTACTATTGTTTGTACAGATGAAAGTGGTACTTTCAGGCATTTGGAAATTGAATGAACCAAACTTGTGGAGGTCTACGATTGTTTTTCTGAGGTCTTGGCTGATTTCTTTTGATTTTCCCATGATGTCAAGCAAAGAGGCACTGAGTTTGAAGGTAGGCCCTTGAAATGCATCCACAGATACACCTCCAATTGACTCAAATTATGTCAATTAGCCTATCAGAAGCTTCTAAAGCCATGACATCATTTTCTGGATTTTCCAAGCTGTTTAAAGGCACAGTCAACTTAGTGTATGTAAACTTCTGACCCACTGAAATTGTGATACAGTGAATTATAAGTGAAATAATCTGTCTGTAAACAAGTGTTGGAAAAATTACTTGTGTCATGCACAAAGTAGATGTCCTACCCGACTTGCCAAAACTATAGTTTGTTAACAATACATTTGTGGAGTGGTTGAAAACGAGTTTAAATGACTGGTAGGTTTTTCTTCGGATTTCATCTGCCATATCAATTCTGTTATAGTCTCAGACATTATGTTAACAGTTTTCGAAACTTCAAAGTGTTTTCTATCCAATGCTACCAATTATATGCACTCTGAAGTTTCTAAAACTGTTTGAATTATGTCTGTGAGTATAACAGAACTCATATGGCAGGCAAAAACCTGAGAAGTTCCACTTCCTGTTTGAATTTTTTCTGAGGTGGCAGATTTTCAACCAAGCTCTCATTGAAATTGCAGCGAGATATTGATGAGTTTTCACTTCCTACGGCTTCCACTAGATGTCAACAGTCAATAGAACTTTGTCTGATGACTCTAATGTGAAGGGGGGCCGAAGGAGACAGGAATTAGTCAGGGCTGCCACGAGCTGACCATGCTTTCACATGCGCATTCACATGAGGAGGACCTCGGTTCCACCGCTCTTCTGAAGTCAATCTAATTCTCCGATTGGAACGTTATTCAAGATGTATGTTAACAACATTCTAAAGATTGATTCAGTACATCGTTTGACATGTTTCTATTGACTGTTACGGAACTTTTGGACATTTCGTCACGTTATAGTGGACGCGCTTTGTGACTTTGGAATTGTTTACCAAAAGCGCTAACCAAAGTAGCTAATTGGACATAAATAACGGACATTATCGAACAAATCAAGCATTTATTGTGGACCTGGGATTCCTAGGACTGCATTCTGATGAAGTTCATCAAAGGTAAGGAAACATTTATCATGTATTTTCTGGTTTCTGTTGACCCCAACATGGCGGATAATTTGGTATTGTTCTGAGCTCCGTCTCAGATTATTTCATGATTTGCTTTTTCCGTAAAGTTTTTTTGAAATCTGACACAGCGGTTGCATTAAGGAGAGGTACATCTGTAATTCCACGTGTATAACTTGTATTATCATCTACATTTATGATGAGTATTTCTGTTGAAACGATGTGGCTATGCAAAATCACTTGATGTTTTTGGAACTAGTGAATGTAACGCGCCAATGTAAACTCAGATTTTTTGTTATAAATATGAACTTTATCAAACAAAACATGCATGTATTGTGTAACATGAAGTCCTATGAGTGTCATCTGATGAAGATAATCAAAGGTTAGTGATTAATTTTATCTCTCTTTCGGCTTTTTCTGACTGCTATCTTTCGCTGGAAAAAGGGCTGTGCTTATTGTGGTTTGGTGGTGACCTAACATAATTGTTTGTAGTGCTTTCGCTGAAAAGCATATTTGAAATCGGACACTTGTGGGATTAACAACAAGATTACCTTTAAAATTATATAAGACACATGTATGTGTGAGGAATTTTAATTATGAGATTTCTGTTGTTTGAATTTGGCGCCCTGCACTTTCACTGGCTGTTGTCATATCGATCACGGTGGCGGGATGCAGCCATTAAATTATAAAACACAAAATATTTATGGTACTGTTATTCCCCTCTTTGCCATAATTGGTTTCCGACTTCAAACTTACTTACTTACTTCAATATTCATCAAGTCAAATAGGACTCACAAATTGGATAAATTAAATCAGATTAAGAATACTACTTATTATTAAAAGGCTATTATTCTCAGTATTCTGTGGTAATGAAGTGGTCATGAGTGAGAGGTTTAGTGAGAGCCTGTGAACCCACAGCCCTCCCGCCTATCCACAATGGTGATGCCCCAGCAGTGACTCCAGTTTAGACAGCTGCCTGCCAGTACCAGTACCACCAGCCTAAACCACAGGATTACGCTGGCATCGGGTGTCGTACCACACACTGGAAGTTTTTTATTGTGTGTGAAATGCTTTTAGAGAGTGATCACAGGGGTGTGCGTGTGCAGGTATGTGCACTGTTGTCTCACTCTGTTGGTAGGTGGGTATGTTGACATAGGTGGTTAAGATGGGTAACAACAGCTGCACCCGCTAGCGCCCAACACCCCATGTATAAGCCAGTGGGAAGGGGTAGAGGGGAGAGATGGATCGTCCAGGGTGGGAGGGCAAATGTTTGGCACTTAAACTCAGCAAAAAAAGAAATGTCCCTTTTTCAGGACCCTGTCTTTTAAAGATAATTCGTAAAAATCCAAATAACTTCACAGATCTTCATTGTAAAGGGTTTAAACACTGTTTCCCATGCTTGTTCAATGACCCATAAACAATTAATAATGAACATACACCTGTGGAACGGTCGTTAAGACACTAATAGCTTATGCAATTAAGGTCACAGTTATGAAAACTTAGGACACTAAAGAGGACTTTCTACTGACTCTGAAAAACACCAAAGGAAAGATGCCCAGGGTCCCTGCTCATCTGTGTGAACGTGGCTTAGGCATGCTGCAAGGAGGCATGAGGACTGCAGATGTGGCTAGGGCAATAAATTGCAATGTCTGTACAGTGAGACGCCTAAGACAGCGCTACAGGGAGACAGGACGGACAGCTGATCGTCCTCGCAGTGGCAGACCAAGTTTAACAACACCTGCACAGGATCGGTACATCCGAACATCACACCTGCGGTACAGGTACAGGATGGCAACAACAACTGCCCGAGTTACACCAGGAACGCACAAACCCTCCATCAGTGCTCAGACTGTCCACAATAGGCTGAGAGAGGCTGGACTGAGGGCGTGTAGGCCTGTTGTAAGACAGGTCCTCACCAGACATCACCGGCAACAACGTCGCCTATGGGCACAAACCCACCGTCGCTGGACCTGAAAGGATTGGCAAAAAGTGCTCTTCACTGACGAGACGTGGTTTTGTCTCACCAGGGGTGATGGTCAGATTCACGTTTATCGTCGAAGGAATGAGCGTTACACCAAGGCCTGTACTCTAGAGCGGGATCGATTTGGAGGTGGAGGGTCTGGTCATGGTCTGGGGCGGTGTGTCACAGCATCATCGGACTGAGCTTGTTGTCATTGCAGGCAATCTCAACGCTGTGCGTTACAGGGAATACATCCTCCTCCCTCATGTGGTACCCTTCCTGCAGGCTCATCCTGACATGACCCTCCAGCATGACAATGCCACCAGCCATACTGCTGTGCGTGATTTCCTTCAAGACAGGAATGTCAGTGTTCTGCCATGGCCAGCGAAGAGCCCGGATCTCAATCCCATTGAGCATGTCTGGGACCTGTTGGATCGGAGGGTGAGGGCTAGGGCTAGGGCCATTCCCCCAGAATTGTTCAGGAACTTGCAGGTGCCTTGGTGGAAGAGTGGGGTAACATTTCACAGAAAGAACTGGCAAATCTGGTGCAGTCCATGAGGAGATGCACTGCAGTACTTAATGCAGCTGGTGGCCACACCAGATACTGACTGTTACTTTGTTCAGGGACACATTGTTCCATTTCTGTTAGTCACATGTCTGTGGAACTTGTTCAGTTTATGTCTCAGTTGTTGAATCTTGTTATGTTCATACAAATATTTACACATGTTAAGTTTGCTGAAAATAAACGCAGTTGACAGTGAGAAGACGTTTCTTTTTTTGCTGAGTTTAGTATGGATTCCCATGCTCATTCTGGTTTAGTCCAGGATTGGGAGAACCAGGCAGACAGGTACAGACTGCCTGGACAGTTGGGACAGTGGACAGAGAGTGTCTACTCTGGGATGGGCTCTACTGCCTACAGCCTGCCCAGCAAACCAAAACTCCTTAATTATCCCAATTACTTATCATGCACATCAGCTGACTGTCAAGCACAGAAGAGGTGGCATGGAGAGAGGGAGAGAGGAGGAGGAGAGGGAGAGGTGGGGAGAGAGTGGATGAGGTGGTTCAGGCACAGCAGAATCTTTCAATGGAAAATGGCTGGAGCCGTACCAAGAACAGGCTTTGTCAATCACTCCAATGCTCTCTCACTCACTCTCTCTCTTTATCTCTCTCTCTCTCCTTTTCCCGCTCTCTCTTGCATCATCTGGTTTATTGCATTTAATAATTTCATAATGCAGAATAATCTGATTATTTTGGTTGTAACTGGGTGGGTCAAGATGTACATATCAAATTTTATTGGTCACATACACATGGTTAGCAGATGTTATTGCGAGTGTAGCGAAATGCTTGTGCTTCTAGTTCCGACAGTGCAGCAATATCTAACAAGTAATATCTAACAATTCCACAACAAATACCTAATACATACAAATTTAAGTAAAGAAATGGAATAAGAATATATAAATATATGGATGAGCAATGTCATAGACTAAGATGCAACAGATAGTATAGAATACAGTATATACATATGACATGAGTAATGCAAGATATGTAAACATTATTAAAGCGGCATTATAAGGCCAATAATTTCAAGTCTGTATGTAGGCAACATCCTCTCTGTGCTAGTGATGGCTGTTTAACAGTCTGATGTCCTTGAGATAGAAGCTGTTTTTCAGTCTCTCGGTCCCAGCTTTGATGCACCTGTACTGACCACGCCTTCTGGATGGTAGCCGTCCACGCCTTCTGGATGGTAGCCGAGTGTTAACACATTTAAATGTCTTACTCACATCTTGTACAAAGCATGTGTTTGTGTGTGTGTATGCCCCCGCTTGTCTAAAATTAAAACGTTCCATCCATGGGAAACTATGTGTATGATTTGGATACAGGGGCATACATGTTCTTCTATTACAATGAGTTTCCCTGTGTGTCTGCACCTGTATCTGGGAAAGGTGAGTTCATGTGTTGGCTGGTCAGTGAGTACAGAAGTTCTGTATCTGGGAGGGGTGGGTTAATGTGTTGGCTGGTCAGTGAGTACACAAGTCCTGTATCTGGGAGGGGTGGGTTAATGTGTTGGCTGGTCAGTGAGTACACAAGTCCTGTATCTGGGAGGGGTGGGTTCATGTGTTGGCTGGTCGGTGAGTACAGAAGTCCTGTATCAGGGAGAGGTGGGTTAATGTGTTGGCTGTACAGTGAGCACAGAAGTCCTGTATCTGGGAGGCATGGGTTAATGTGTCTGGGATGCGTGGGTTAATGTATCTGGGAGGCGTGGGTTAATATGTTGGCTGGTCAGTGAGTACAGAACTCCTGTGTTTCTCCTCTCCCTCTCCTCTCCCCTCCGATCTGCTCTATCGTTGTTTTGTGGAAATGGAAGTAGGGGCAGGAAGCAGTAGTTGTGCACAGGATGCCCCCTAAACACCCTGCTCCCACTTGGCTAATAACTTTAACACTTCTTCTTCCCCTTCCCCTTCCCCTTCCACTGCACACAACCGGGATGGTCACTTCCTGTTTAGCAGGGTTCCTCTTTTTCTACTCTCTGTGGCCAGAGAGTGTGAATTTATCCCTTCAGTTTAAGTTCCAGAGACAAACCAACCAGATAAGTGGTTTAGTAAGAATGATGTGTGTGTGTGTGTGTGTGTGTGTGTGTGTGTGTGTGTGTGTGTGTGTGTGTGTGTGTGTGTGTGTGTGTGTGTGTGTGTGTGTGTGTGTGTGTGTGTGTGTGTGTGTGTGTGTGTGTGTGTGTGTGTGTGTGTGTGTGTGTGTGTGTGTGTGTGTGTGTGTGTGTGTGTTCCTGCCAACCAACTCTTAACATTGACCATGTGGAACTTACACAAACATATGTGCCTGTGCACAGCACTTAAACATACAACCTTTTTCTTGCTTGACGTTTCAGTCACACAACATGATAATATCTATCAATATTTAGCAAGATTAACAAAAAAAAGCCAGTAAAGACTGAAGAAACAGGTATCTTCAATCAGGATTCAACAGGGCAAACAGATTTGCATAGAATAAGTTTAATCGTGCTTGAACTGCTCTTGTGGAAAAAACACGATTTCACATGTGGAAAATCCATGATTTCACATGTCAATTTTCACACTTTACAAATGTAAAATTTGATCAGGTGAAACCGTGGTTTTGGAACACTTTACATGTGATGATATTTCACATGTAGTTTCATATGTGATTGCATAACCTTTCACATGTGAAATCTTGTGGTTTGGGAACACTTCATATGTAATGATATTTCACATTAAGTTTCAATTGTGGATATCTTTCATAGGTAACACCCTGCAAACAAATTAGGATGTCCCCAGTACATTGCACAGTCGCAGTGTTTTCAACTAACATATTTGACACACATGATTCAATTGCGTATGTTTATACAATAATAATTATTCAACATGTCCTTGCCTGGGATTTGAACTCACAATCTCTTGTTTCATAGCATTCCAAACTTCCTGCAACCATGTCTGTGTCAATAAATGATTTCACCTGTATTCCTAAACTTTGCACTTCAAAGTAAATCTCAGTTTTGTTAAAAATACACTCCAGAAAAACTGTTATATGAATCATATTAAGGAGTAACATTAAAACAGAATAATATGCCCACCAACATTTGACAACTTTACAGAAAATCCTCAAATTGCAGTAATAAGTAAATTAAATCAATAATGAGAGAATAGTCAGATTACTTTAGCAGTGCGGAAGGCACTCTTTTGCTAAATACAGAGATGTATTATAGGTAATGAATCTGTAGGGGACTTCTGAGAATGACTTTGTGTCAGACTTTGTGGCACTGTAGAAAGGTCAGATTATCCAAAATCCCAAGGTTTTGAGTTCAAATCCCAGGTGGGGTCATATTGAAAAGTTAGCACTTCGTGCTCATGTCAGATGTGATCATATTGAATAAAAATGTTTACGCTCTTTTAGCTCAACAGAATACCACTTACCTTAAAACCCCCATACCATTTCATTACTTGTGAAAATGTGAAAATTGCATGTGAAAATTTAATTTGCACTTTCACATGTTATCTTATTAACTTGACATAAGATCACGTGATCACATGTGGAACGTGAAACTCATGTGGTTTTGTCCACAAGGCTTGAATGCACCGGCAGGCACAGTTCATACACGTGTTTCTTCAGTTATTAAGGAAATAGAAAAGGGTGACAAACCTGCCGGTCTTTTTTTTTGTAGTTGGCCACCTCTCTCTCAAACACATGCATGCACATACACACACTCAAACAACAGGTTGTGCAGAGCCAATGTGCCTCTTACTTGTAACAGGATGAATGTTCCTGCATCTCGACACCGGATGTTTCGTATTTTATCCAAGGGGTTTCCACAAGCGTTAAACATTTCCCACAAGGAAGAATATCCTGTATTTTAAGATGACTGACTAGAAAGCTAGATCATACCTCTTCAGCTATATTTACAGATAAGGACGTGCTCTTCCTCTTCCTCTCACTCACACTAACCTAACCCAGAAAGAGAATCACAGACGTGAATTGACACAAACATACACGGGCAGGGAATCACATTTCCCACATTCACAACAGGATCTACAAACCCAGATTTGAATAAAAAAGATGAATAGGAAAGAGTTGGTGAGTGTGTCAGTCAGTCCAGTCAAGCCAGTGAATATAGTGGAGATGAGCATAGGCCAGAAAACAGGAAGAGCCCCTCCTCACCCCCATTCTACACCCCTGATTCATCCCTTTCCCATTTTCTACACAGGAGGCAAGAATAGCATAAGTACAAACAGCATAGGGATTTGGGGTGGGGCGAGGCAGGGAGGGAGGGCAGGGAGGGAGAACAGGGCAGGCAGGGAAGGAGAAGGGCAAGGTAGGGATGGAGGAGGGGGAGGCAGGAGTGGGAGTGGGGAGGGAGGAGGGGGAAGCAGGGAGGGAGAGGAGGGAGAGGCACAGATGGAAGAGGGGGAGGGAGACAGGGAGGGAGACAGGGAGGGAGGGAGGGAGGGAGGGAGGGAGATGAGGGGGGGAAGGGAGGCAGGGAGGGAGGGAGGAGGGGAGGCAAGGGAAGCAACAGGATGTTGTTTGAGTTTCACATCCTGTTTTCTTCCCTTTCCCAAGAAGCTACTTTAACGCAGGTGCACAAGCCCCCCTCTAACCTCCACGAACCCCCTCTTTCCTTTGAAAACCCCCACCCGACCAAGTTCAACTCTTTCCCTGTTCCCGTTTGAGAACATGTAGCCTGCTTCAACTCTCACTTGTTCACTCTCTCTCCAATGGACAGACACACACACACATACACGCACACACACATACATGCATGCACACACACACACACCATACTTTCTCCCCTCACAAAACCATCCATTGTTATCCAGCAAAGTTACTTTTGGGATCTCTCGGTCCATTACGGACCTCTGTGAATTTGGGACGTCATGTAAGACACGGGTCAAA
This sequence comes from Salvelinus namaycush, assembly GCF_016432855.1. Taxonomy (NCBI): domain Eukaryota; kingdom Metazoa; phylum Chordata; class Actinopteri; order Salmoniformes; family Salmonidae; genus Salvelinus; species Salvelinus namaycush. The sequence goes on from NC_052310.1 coordinate 66,671,586, forward strand.
GAAGATTCTGTGGAGAGTTCCTGACTTTGATTTAGAATTACATTTCATCTTTATGTAAGACCTTATGCTTTAGTTGGGCCTTTTTGTCTGCCCCTACTGAAATACAAATATCCACTGCTCCCAGTCACGTCAGTTGTCACATCACACAGCTACTAACCCACAGCCCTAAGTGGCGCTCCATTATATTCAATGGGCGCTGCATGAGTAGTGAGCAATGTGGCTTTGCTGCAGGAAGAAGGGGCTGCAGAAGGAAGTCAAGTAAGCCTTTGTTCTGTGATATAATTACAGTGAGAGCGTTCAAAAACTTTGGCCGGTACGGGCAGTAAAAAAAAATAGGGCATTAAGAGCAGGCGTTGTTTCCTTTTCTTTTTCAAATATCAGAGGTGGGGGAGGAGGAATTCTTGCCTTCGACCAGGGAGGACGTAAGGGCTGCTCGTGGTTACATAGATTCACGTTCAATAAACATAATCTAACAGAACCCCCCCTCCAACTCCACCTCCACCATCAACCAATCTGCCCACCCCCACCCCCACCCCCAAAAGAAAGAGAGAGCCTGCGTTTCATTACAAATTATTATTTTTAAGTGCACTCAAAGAATAGTTTCCATGACATCATCAACTGTCAGTATGGGAAGTCAGTCGCTTATATTGTGAAATTCAAACCAGTGCACTGAGAAAGCAAGCCAGTACTCATGCAACCCAGGACCCTGCTAGGCCATACAGAAGCATTAATACTGGGACATTACCTAGAGTGAGTGGACATACAATATGCACGTGACAAACATGATCTTTTTCTTCAATAGAATGAGTCATCAAATTTTTACATTTTGGTTGACGCAGATCTCAGAGTTATCATTCACCCAGATATGATTATTGCATCAACAGGTGAGGCTGTTATTGTATTAAGCCAGAGGTCAGGGGTCAACTATTGGGCAAAACTAGTTTTGTACGAGACAATAACAAAGCGTTAAACCAACCCTCATGCCCAGAGCTAAGTGAAAGGCATCATTCCTAGATTGTCTATGAGTATATTGACCAAACTCTGAGGTGAGAGAGGAAGCAAATGACGTCTGACTATGCCAAGGAGAAAAACAGCTTTGTTGGCACGCAGAAAATGTAAGGGCTGTTAAAAATACATTTCGGTTAGCTACTGTATATTCTCATTCCAATGAAAGTGGATATCCAAAAGGTTGGAGCTGGACATTGGGGACACGGTTAGACCTCAGCCTTCCAAGGTGGTGTGTCAATGACAGACTAGCTGGGTCAGGTCAGAGGACACATAGACTAACAATCAGTCACTGCCTATGGGGTGCAATCAATAATGTCTGACCTCATTCTTCTCTTGTTCAAAACATTGAGCAAATCCATTTCTCTGAGCAGAAAACTGTCATTTATGTGGTAATTGTCGGTATCATCAATAGCAAAATACTTTGTTGTGGGTGGGGAAAGAGTTGCTGTATTTCCGAATGATACTCTAATTCAACCCCACAGAATACAGTACCTTACCGTATCTTTGGAGTGCCAAAACCCTTTTGACCACTAGTGGGTGCATGGTATTGTTGTTTCTGGCTCATTAACACATTTTGCCTTGTAAGTGTCACGTTCCTGACCTGTTTTCTGTTAGTTTTGTATGTGTTAGTTGGTCAGGACGTGAGTTTGGGTGGGCAGTCTATGTTTTGTGTTTCTATGTTGGTTTAATGGGTACCTGATATGGTTCTCAATTAGAGGCAGGTGGTTTTCATCTCCTCTGATTGAGAATCATATTAAGGTAGGTGGTGTCACATTGTTTGTTTGTGGGTGGTTGTCTCCTGTGTCTGTGTTTGTCGCGCCACACGGGACTGTCTCGGTTTGTTTGTTCGTTTCGTTTTATGTAGTCTGTTTTCCTGTTCGTGCGTTCTTCGTGTTTCATGTAAGTTCGTTTGTTCAGGTCTGTTGACTGCGTTTGTTATTTTGTAAATTCTTAAGTGTTTCGTGTTCGTCTATCATTTAAATAAATTCATTATGACTGCATACCTCAATGCGTATTGGTCCGACCCATGCTTCTCCTCTTCGGATGAAGAGGAGGAGGAATTCCGTTACAGAACCACCCACCGAACCAGAACCAAGCAGCGTGAATTCGAGCAGTGGCCTGCTACACAGGATTATTGGAGTTGGGAGGAAATATTGGACGGAAAAGGTCCATGGGCAC